>NC_053117.1:27074704-27399271 GCF_010015445.1 Perca fluviatilis
TGTTTAGTGCTTTAGGATGGTTTCAGTGACTTTCATGAAAGTAAAAAAACAAAATTTTCTTTGCCCATGATGTTCACACCTAGAGTCAATTCATTAAATGCACAACTTCTCTATCGAATGACTCCCATCAGATTAATCAGGCACTCATGGAGGTAACAAAATGCCTCTGAGAGCAGAGGTTATCAGTTGAAGGTAACATAGTATATAGAATATAGTATATTGTTGTGCAACATTTACAGTACGTATAACCTACTCAGTAGCAGAGGTAAGAGCCTTGAGAAATAGCTCTTCTCTAATGTTATCGGCAAATTACCTCAGAGTGATTAAGTGAAGCGTTCACCGTGGGAAGTATATTTGTACATTTTGGATGAGATTCAAATGAACATAGAATTACTAAATCAAAGTCAAATCAAAGCGGATAAAGCATAGTTTGCTGACTGAGCACTGTTGTGGTAGTTGGACCTGTTCCAAAACTTTGCAGTGGCCAAGCTGTTCATTTTCATTGTCTGGCTGCCTTTCCAATGCTTTCATCTTTTTTTTATTAAGACCCTTTGGTGTTTGTGGTGGTTAAAAGGATGGATGATTAGGACTGTCGCGATAGTCAATAAATCAATTAATCGCATGATAAATAAAAATGAGCTCGATAATTTTTCCGGCTGCGATAATTTCCATTTGCACGTTTGTTTGTTTTCCTCTGCCGCCACGGTATCAGAAATAGGGCAGACGCACAACAGGGTTTCCGCTATGTACATGTAGGGCGCACCGCCGCTCCTTCGGTTGTTTATGAAAGTCGTAATTACATGACTCTGCAGATTTGTGTGCTCTACTGAACTCAAGCGAACTATGATCCGCTCCCTTTCCCCTTTAGGGTGAGCAACTGGAACAGTGACAGGACGTCATCACTCGCAAAGTCGTGGCAACCAAATAAACAACAGGGCGAGTACATTTGTCACTCAATCTTAGGCAAAGTGACAAACCGCGAGGAAAGCCGCAACATGAAATCCGCACTCACGCGGGTCCCGTGAAATATGACAGCTACAGTTTATTGGAAAATAGCACTGTGGACACTGAATTTAATGAATTTACTGTTTATCAGACACCAGATGAGACAAGAAGCTAACGTTAGCGAACGCTGCGGTCCCTCTGCCTTTGACTCCCCTCTGCAGGAGACGCTGTATTCCTCCGACACACTGTATTAACGTTACGGTTTTAAAACCGTTTTCCAGGTTAGTGGGGGTGCATACCGCTCAAAACCAACATGAAAAACGTAGCTAGTAATGTTCACTCAGAGTTTTGTTTTGTTGTTAAACTGTGTGTAAAATGAATGGTGACGTTAAATCACCGGTTTCAGGTAACAGCACCCTACAGACTACGGTACCGTCTATTTGCTGGATGGTTTCAAGCTAACGATCGGTAGCTTAACATTAGCAGATAAGCCTGGTGTTCATATTTTGGCACATTTTTTCTGACCATAGTAGTGGTCATAGTGACTGAAGTGTGATGCGAGATGCTAAAAAGAAACATGCTGTTTTCAGGTAATGGTAATGTTTTGATTGTGTTTGGTTTTTATTCCAGTGCATTTTTTGTTAACAGAGACTGAGAGTCAATTTTATTTATTGTTTTTGGTTGTTTTGTTCATTTATTGTGGAGATTTAAAATGTCTTCCAGTTCCAGTGTTAAATATTCTTTAGAAATAAAAAGTTTATTGATCTTTGAAAAGATGTACCTGCATTATTATGCCATTATCATTGTATTAGATGAAAATGGTCTCTCAACGACAATATTATCATTTATTGCAATAATTTCTGGGACAACTTATCGTCCAGCAAAATTTGTTATCGTGACAGGCTAAGTACATTTACAAAATCACTGCTCCTAAGTAAAGTACAAGAAATGCAGAATTGTACTTAAGTATTTTAATTTTATACTACTTTATACTTCTACTTAACTACATTTCAGAGGAAAATACTTTACTTTTTACACTACTACCATTATTTGGTACCTGTAGCTACTTTGCAGATTTTAAAAATATATAATGAGCAAAAAAAATACAAAGCATTATTATACAGTAAATTAAACCAACAGTTTAAAAAAAAAAAGAGTAAGATTAGGTATATATTACATACACATAACATTAAAATACTGCTTGCATGTTACTCTGTCAATGATAATCTAATAGTATAATATATAATAATGTTACAATGACACAGCTCATTTTGGATGCAGAGTAAGTACTTCTAAATTTATACTTTAAGTATATTTTCTTGATAATACACACTTTTAATTAAGTAATATTTAGTATGCAGGAGTTTAACTTGTAACATAGTATTTTTAAATTGGGCATTGCTATTTTACTTAAATAAAAGATCTTAATACTTCTTCCACCATTGATGCTTTGAGGGGAAGCGACTCCACTGGAGGGGTTAGCATGAACTGTTTGGTGTGCATGTCAAGTAAACAATAACGACCCTCAGCCATGCATTACTTCAAAAGGCCTCAATTACAAGAGATTATTACACATAAATGTTTCCGTTAAACAAGCCATTGTACGGATGTATACAGTTTTCAGCAGTAATTGTGAGAGTTGGAATGCCATCCTCTCCATTGTCAGTGACTGGCAGTTCATCTCCACAGGTGAAAAACAGACTCTCTTTCCACAGGCTAGGATTACCAAAGAAAATAGGAAACAATATTATAAATGTTGTATAGCGGAAAGCCCCTTGTGCACAACAGACACTATAGGAGTAATTTAAAT
Source organism: Perca fluviatilis (assembly GCF_010015445.1). Classification (NCBI taxonomy): domain Eukaryota; kingdom Metazoa; phylum Chordata; class Actinopteri; order Perciformes; family Percidae; genus Perca; species Perca fluviatilis. The sequence goes on from NC_053117.1 coordinate 27,077,460, forward strand.
AGAGCAGGAAGGAGTAACAATAAAATTAAAGATTGCTGGCCTTTTCCCAGAATAAAAGCAAAGGACATGTATCCTGTTTGTGCATTCACATCCTTAGAAAGCAGAGCCTCCGCAGCCTTCATCTGAAGGCTATGACACAGCTGCTTCTCAAACACTCCAAATCATTTGATTCACTTCCAGACGGTAAGTGCCCGAATCTAATCAGCAGAAACACAGTGTTCTGAAATGATGTCAGTGCTGCTGAGGACTGGTCATGCCGCAGGGTGCAGACATTAGGCAGACTAGCTGCAAGCTAACCCCACGTAGGGTCATTCTTGTCATATCACATCAGAGACCTTTAACATTTCACCATTAGCCCCCTTTAGGTCTCAGTGGGCTTAGTCATATCCCAAGACATTTTGTTCATTCCCTTGCAATCGCTGGTTAAACCTGAGGGGTAGTGACTAGACTTCAAGACCGACATATCACGCCACGTGCAAGGAGAATGCATGCAGAGATACAGATTCACTGATCCAACGTAAACTGCTTTTGTAATTTGGTGTTAAATAAACAGATAGTGGGAATTAACACATTTTTATTTAAATATAATAAAGTTAACAGTTTTTATGTGCCTGCTTCTAAAATTGCCTCCACACTGCCAACCAACACCAAAAACAAGCCATACAACCAGCCCACAATTCCTTCATGGTATAATGCAACATGGCACACCGGGGGAAATGCTTTAAATCGGTGCTCACGTATCCACAAAGATAAAAAAGGATGAATAGGTGGTTTTGCAAATCTGGTACATGTACCAGAGAGAATTATGTGCTATGGCCACAGTTTAAGAGGCAAAATTGACAACAATTACCACCACCCACTTAGGAACTGGAAAAAATAATGTTCTATGTGGGAAACGAGACAGATTTCTTATATTTGCACTTAGCAACAGGACAAACTGCATACTGGGCATGACAAAACATGTGCTACCAAAAACAAACACATCATTAGGAATTTGACTCTGATGTACATTACGGTGGCTCAGCAATACTTTGATCACATTTTGGATGAGGGGGTAATTATGAAAAAAACTAAGTTCAACTCAAAATGACCTATTTAAAACACCAAATGCAGATGCATTCGGGGACATTTGCACATCCTCAGCAAATTAACTATTTAGTGTAGATCCATGTAAGCTTTTTCCAAAATAACTGGATTAACCACAAGGTATACATCATCACACAGTTACTTTAAATGGGCTAAATGGACTTGTTAGTGCACAAACTTGTTATACTTGCAGTATGTTATTTAAAGTGCTCATATTATGCTCATTTTGAGGTTCATAATTGTATTTAGAGGTTGTACCAGAATAGGTTTATGTGGTTTCATTTTCATAAAACACTATATTTTTGTTGTACTGCACATTGCTGCAGCTCCTCTTTTCACCCTGTGTGTTGAGCTCTCTATTTTAGCTACAAAGTGAGGCATCTTACTTCTGTACCATCTTTGTTGGGAGTCGCACATGCGCAGTAAGTACTGCTAGCTTGTCAGTTGCAGAGTATGAGGGCATGCCATGCTAGCAGCTAGGCACGTAACCATTAACATATCATAATATGATATGTTAATGGTATGGTATGAATATAATATGATCACAAAAGATCATGATCAATCCATTTTAACCATCTCCAAACTTGACTTCAGTTGTTTTAGAAAATATAAAACATGGGACATGTGTGTTATGGGAGTATCGACTACAATGTTTTTAGTGCATACAGACAAGATTTTGGCTTCTGGAAGAATTGTTTTTCAAGTCATAATTTTACTCTTTCAATTTAAAAACACATATCAAATAAACAGGGTGGAACACAGCCTTCGGTTTGTATGGGTAAACACATTGATCAAACACACTGCAGAGCTGGGTTACAATAGACCTTTCCACAGCTTTTTTGTTTGAGTTAGAATATGTTTGCATATAAGAGTAGAACTGAGGTTCAGGTGCAGCGCCTCAGGCTCAACTAATCCTACTTGAAGTGCCCGTCCCATTAGACCGTGTAATCAGGAATGTGCTGCAAAGCAGGTGTGTTAATAATGCTTATTAAACAAACGCTGTCTGCTTTGGATACCTGATGTCAGTGATGTCATGACAGACATGAGATTGTGTGTGTTGGAGGGAGGGGGTAAGGCTAGTGAGGAGTATTTTCACAGACTGCCGAGTCCAGACAGAGAGGCTCAGCGAAAATAGCTCAAGGGGCAAACAAGGTAACCTTTTTCAAAAGAAGCTTCAGGGGGTGTCTGCCAAGTCCCACACAATACTGTCTGCAGTGAATGTCTGTGTTGCACTTGTACTGCACTGCAGAACAAAATATCTTAAAACGTCTGAGTGCATAATCAGATCAGATCTACTGAAACGGTTCAAAGCTGTTCGTCTGAATGCAAAAAATGCATCACAATGTGATGTGTAACTTAATATGTTCCTTACAAAAGTATACATTTTGCTCAGAGTGATGTTGTTAAAGAGCCTTACAACTGGAATTACCTGTGAATCCACATTGGCCTGACAATGAACCCTACCTGCGCATTCCAATTAAAATACAGAATATAATAATCTAATTACAACAAAAGATCAGTGGACTACCTATTACAAAAAACACTGAATAATGCTAGTGGTGCATGCAAACAGATAAGACATAAAAAGTACAAAAACAGTACGAAGCATTGGTTTGCTAGCTTAATAACGTCTTATTACCATAATTACACTTGTGTAATACACTAATGTGCAGAACCAAACCTACTTTGGGCTATGAAGTATCATTATTATCAATCATTTAGTTGAATTGTGGCATCACATGCAGTCATCAGTCACTGCAGAGGGAAACATATATCAAAGTACTTCATGAAGTTGTTTCCGTTTCATTATAGCTATTGTTTATTCCACCTCTGCTACTTAATTTTTTTTATCATTACTACTGTGTCTCGTTTTTGTGATGCACAGTAGTTTGGGCCACTTGTATCACCTGTAATGATATACCTCATGGACAGATCAAGGAAATTAGAAGCAACATCAGTATCTTCCTACATGTTATGAGATCATAATGCAAATATAGTGGAATGCAGACCCTACACTCCCTGCTGGTGCCCTAGATTAAGCCAGGCACATAAACATGTTGCACTGAGGTCATGGAAATCTCAGAATAAGCCATGAATACCTAGTACGGGGCTATAATCAGATCTCCTACATGGTAACTGTTGTTAAGAATAAGGGCCAAAGGATAAAACTGCCAGATTTACTTGAAAGATGAGCATATCCATTCTAAGACATCTCCATGATTCACGGGGAAGGCCCCTGTTGAGAGGGGGGGTTTAAGGCAAGTCTGGACACACCCATGCCAGTCAGGACATGCCCATCAAGGGGCCACTTGGTTCTAAAAGTGGAGAGAGATGGGACATGGGGATCAAAGGGCCAGTTGTTTACAAGGTGTTTGCCCACTTACAGAGAAAAGAACTCAAGGGACAAGAAAGCAGGTGATGCCATAGACTGTAAAAATAATGGACGTAGCATCAGAGCCAGAAGTGAACATATTTGGGCAAGAGGACAGAGCTAGGACGGATGATGCCACTAAGTCATGTGCTAAGCTAAATGCTAAGGACGGACAATTGCCAATGTTCAGCCAGCGGACGTGAGTCATCCAAAGGAGTTTTGCTGGCGGTTAAACGGGGACCTCCAAGCACTAGCACTGTGCATAGAGCCGTTAAAAAACTTTCCCTTAAGCTACCAGCTAATGCTAGCTAGCTAGCTAGCTTTTGTTGGCAAGGTGCTACTGAACAAGACATTTTTAGGCGACCAAAATGAGAGGATTAGGGGGAAAATACGAATGTGGGCTCTCCTGTAATTTGGTTTATTTTAATTAACTTCTCTGTTAATGGTGTATTTTGTTTAACGGAATGTTAAGCAAAATTAAGGGGTTGCTAAAGACACAGGAAGCTTTCCAAAAAATAACTCATAGACTTGTCTTTGATTGTTTAACCACACAAGTAGCGTTGAAATAGCCAAGGGTCAAGCACTTGTTGAGGATGTTACGTGGGTCCAATAAACAAATGAAAAAAAGCCCAGAAATGACTGAAGTGAATGATGTGTGGAAGCAGGAGCGGTGGATTTAAGTGCTACAAAGTGACTGGCCATGCCCTCTCTTTGTGTCCTAAGGGCAGAGTGCATCCTCTATGAGTCCCCTGACGTTCTCAGGACTCATTCATGGGTAATGTACCAGACAGAGCAGATTACTCCTTTCTTCATTCTCTCCGTTCAGCCGAGGAAGCTCTCCCTGGTCATACCTTTTCGCTCACTTTCTCTGTTGTTCTGTTTGTCAAGTTGACAGATGCCACTAGCTTCCCTGAAAAGTTTAAATCTGACGTAGAGAAGATCTAAAAAACTAGGATCTAGAAAAATATTTAAAGCTTTAGTGCGTAACTTTTTGATATTAATGAACGTCAGTTAATTCAATTCAATTTTATTTATAGTATCAAATCATAACAGAGTTATCTCGAGACACTTTACAGATAGAGTAGGTCTAGACCACACTCTATAAATGTATTATTTATTATTTATAAGTTACATTCAAGCCATTGCAAAATTAGTTGCTATGTTCAGAAGATTGTGTCGTCCGGTGACTTTCCCGCACAGAAACTCGAGTGAAGATAATTACCTCTTTTGAAGAGTCCATTGTGTTTTTTTAATCCTCCGTGTCCTCCTTGGCTGCTAGCAACTGCTTGGAGGAGGTGTGGGGGTGCGTGCACGATCACATAAGGCTTGTATCATGTGGACAATACTTAGAATTCCTCATGGATGCGACAGAAACTACGCACTATAGCTTTAAGAACTACGTTGGTGTTTCAGTCACAAAAAGTCTCCATCATCAGATCCTACACTTTTTTTAAATGGGGATTTTTGAAAACTTAGTTTTACCTTAGTTCCAAGTCATATAAATATTCTAGAATTTGTACCTTTTTCTTCATAAAGAACTAATAGGTCCATGCAATTCAACCAATTGTTTGAGAAACGATAAGTAATAAAACTTAAATAAAAAAGTGAGTTGCTCCATTACTTCTGCTCACGGTTCCACTAAGTGAACAATTTGACATCAAGGATTGTGTGAAGTGATGGTTACAACCGGATCTCTGAGACTGAGTGATTGCTATCAGCGACTTGTGTTTCCTTTAAGTCCTTGAAGAGCCATCTGAAGATTTCCGCAATGGTTCTGCACTGTGAGCAGTGCTGGGACCCTATGCAGTGTTTATATACACTCACTCATCCATCTCACACACACAACGGTGATGGAGGAGTATTGGCAATGAGGCATTCACGTCTAGCGCATGGCCTATTTGTCTTCAATGAGCAGTGTCTGCCCAAATGCAAATAGCTGAATAAATATATTCCCCTCTTGTTTCTCGGATCTCTCCGGTAGGAAATACCTCCGCTGTACAAATGAAAAAATCCAATAGATGAGTTTTGACAATGATAATAAGGTGTTGTAAGGTGAAAGTCATGATACAGGAGTACTGTAACACTCATTATTTTGGATTTATTTTTCGTGTATGTAATGTATGCATGCATTTTGAATACAACTGCTAAAGAACAGGGGAAAACTAAATTATAAAAGTTCCATATGCCTTTTGTCAAATGGTCAAATTAGAAAATTATATATACTGCACAAATACAATTATGTTATGCTCCTAATCTCATTTTACCAGAACAAATAATAAATAAACCCAATTGATGGGCAGTGTCTGTTTTTTGCATTTAGGACATAAGACTTCTGTATCTTTGGTATTAGTGTTGGGATGTATATAATAGACCATATATCTCTAAAAAAAATCTAACTTACAATATAATAACTTACAATATGATATGGCAATACTGCCTAAATAAACCCAGAATTAACTCAAAAAGAGGCATTAACGAGTCATGTCATGTGATGTAAATTCCAGTAGCCATTGTAGCATGGCAAACAAACTGAGACCGAAGCTTGCCTTCAAAGCAAAATGTTACAAAATTGGGTGTGCTAAATTTGTGCTTAGAGAGGAAAAATCAGCTTCAACACTGCCAACTCCATAACAAAAACTTGAAGAAGCATAATGCTAAATATTATAATGACATTGTACAAGCGCCTTATTGTAGCAAGTAATGTTTTAGCAATAAAGAAGTATGAGAAACTTACAACCAGACAGCAACAAAGTAAAGCTATTAGTGAAGCAAATGCTAACATTCTAAATGTGTGATTTTGCACTTACTAAACATTTCCATCCTTGCTACATATATTCATGTATCAACCACGTAGGTCTAATGAAAACATAATACAAATAATATTATTGTATCAATCTACAATTTTTTTTTTGTTTGTTAATCTGATCAGGCGACTCTTCAACCATTCATTCACTGCAATGGAATGTTTTGTCGTTCAGTAATATATACTTTGATCATGGCGTACACAGTGCGATAGGTTCACCATCACATAGACACACAGACGGTCCCTTCTCAGGACCCTTCACCACTGACTTAGACATTGGCACGGTCACAAACTCCGACAGACAGAGTGAAAGAAAGCAAAAGAAAGGGAAGAGCTGGCATATGAGTAAGGTCCACAGGTTTGGCATCCAGTGGGGCTGGCAGAAACACAGCTAAAGATGGCTGAGTGCATTCCCACCCTTGGCAAAACAAATGGAACTGTTGTTTGGGTTCAGAGGAGCTGGCCCTCAGAAAGGACACCGCGGGAGGGAGGTGGAGGGGTGGGCAGGCCAGACAGGGACAGACGAGGACACTGGAGCAGGGTGGCAGGGTTGCATGGCTCACACCACCCACATCAGCTCTAACAAACAGCATCGAACTGTTCCCAGAGGGGAAAGTTTGTGGAGAAAAGAAAAGGTCAAACTTTGTGAAAGTCCCAATTTAAATACAAAAGATGTTGTACTGTGTATGAGGCATATTTTTTTGCATTGCATTCAGAGAATGAAAGAGGTAAAAACATGATGAGAAGACACGCCATGACGAGTTGCTGTCATTAGGCATTTAAACTGCATAGCTGCTATCAAAGGGTTTATTGTTGATATTTTCTGAATGAAAGTGACTGTGGAGCTCTGTTTGGTGAATCAGTTGTGTTAAAGATGTGGTGAAGTTAAGACATTATTCAACCTTAAATTATCCGTTAGGGTAATAATGCCATAATATTTTTCCGTCTTCCTTTGACTCTTCTCTTAAGCACTTTGGGAGGCTAATCCAGATCACAGGAAGCTGAGGAAGAGTGTCTCATGTGGCTCAGACAGCCCAGGGGACTCGTCTGTCATCTGGTGCGATTAAGACACAAATCGAGCTGGAACAGTGAAACTGCCCAATGCAGCACACACTGCAAACTGTAATGGTTAGGCCTTGAGATGTGTGTGGGAGTGACTTAGGATAAAAAGATTGATGCTGGCTGACTTTAAGTAGCAGTTTTGGAAGGGGGGGGGGGAATACTGCTGATGTTGGTGGTCACCTTCCATTGTTAGCTGCTCAGATTGTCTCTATTATGGACTTTTTGCTCCAATTAAGTCATGAACAAAGGTTTTTTTTTTTAGCAATCACATCTTAAGGACTGTAAATATTGGACAAAGTAGACAAATAAAGGATTCAAATACTGTATATCAGCTTTGTTTGAGATGTACATTTTGCAATATCACAACAACAAAGTAATTTAGTTATTCTTTGCATTGTAATGTTATGTGAATAGTATTTAAATCCATCGTAATTATACTCTGCCGAGGTTTTATTTTCTTTTTCTGCTGCAGTAATGTTAAGTTTGAAACGACTATCAAGTCATGTCCAATGCTGTCATTTTCTAGTTGGTACAGTCTCCTACACTGTGCAACCTTTCTTCCTGCTCTGACTCCAGTAAGCATTGCGCACATACACTGTCACCAGTCATCACTACTTTTCCTTACTACAGTAAGTGTGGCAAAAATATATCCATTCTGTTTCCTTTTGTGAGTCAAATAATCATCTGCACTAAAAATAAAAAGTAAAAAATATGTCTAATGTTCCTACATCTGCCTTGTCTATTCTTGTTCACAACACCAACTCTCTGCTCACCATTTTTGCTAGAGTCTGCATGAAAACTGAGACACGATCACAATGCGGTCAGCACGCAAACACATAAATAACGCGTGTAAACACATGTGGCGTGGTTGGATTAATGATTATACAAATAGCTCCAGACAGAGATCACATTTTAGTCCCAAGGGTGTGTGGGGTCCATGTGTACTGGCCAGATGAAAACAAAAAAAAAAAACACATGCAAGTAGACCACACTGAAAGTCTTTCTAAATATAGGAACATTTCTAATTATTTCTAATCAAAACCTACATGAACCAAATCAACCCAACTTATTCACCAACTGGAAATTATGCGAGAACTGGTTAATGGCATACACACTCAATAAGTAGAAAGTCAGTACGGTTCAGTAAACCCTTTAAGATGATATGTTATCTCACTTGAAGAATGTTTCAGATAATGCTGCGGCTTTAATCGTACCCAGGCAGGCTTGTGGTGCTCAAGACACCTGGCTTCCAAATCCTGTCGGTCACGTCTCCATTTTTGGTAGACATTTTTCAGAGTCATTAAATGTGCCGTGCTGGATCTGCAGACAGGGTGGCCGTGGCTATTTACCAGCTTTGGCTGTGGCATGACAATGAATGAATGCTGTTCCTAACAAATAACTGAAATTCACCAGAACTCCTAGTGATATTTTGTGAGGAAAAGCAAACATTAACTTCTGCACTAAATCTATCTAATTTGACTTTATTAGTATAATTAAAGTAGTATGGTAGTTCAATATTACTTTTATAAAAGATGACCATTTATGAAGTCATACAGTGCAAAAATGTGGATGGGTGTTGTTTATTTGCAAATATTACAGTGAAAAGCAATTATTTACTATGAATCTGCAATATTCCTCATATTCTCTTACTTAAAAAGATTCAGGGTGGTTAAATTAAGAGGTGATTAATGATCTTTCAGTAACGCTTGAACAAGTTAAATCGGTCCTTTAAAAAAGGAAACATCTCAACCACAGTCACTCAGACGGAAGGCAGGTCTGAATTGTACCAGTCAGAGTTAGCAAACACTACCAGACTATCTTAAGTCTCTCTGAAGAAAAGATTATGTTTCTATCGTTAGAAACTCTCCAGCCAACACTGACATCAGAAACTATTTAGCAGACTTTTCCAAATGCAGGCTTTCAATTTCAGGTTACATCATGTAACACTGCAGAGCTTGCCTCTTCTGCTGAGGGGCCTCAAACACTAAATTTAGAGATGCTAGCAGTGAAAGAAAGTGTTAATGTAATGTTCTGCATTTCACATTGTTCTCCTATCCACTTCCTAACACATGATGCAGTGTACTGAAGCCGCTTTTATCCTCACTTCAGCATGCCTTCAATAACATGAACAGTATATTGCAATTATAGAAAAAGGATTGGGCTTATTTAAGTTAAAAAATAGTTTCAGAGGAAACTGATTCAGAATATAGATAATATATACAAATTCAGCCCTCAGCTTTGAAGACAAAGATATTGAAACACCATTGAGCATTATTGCTGAATAGGTTCTGAGTGACTGGACATGTAAAAGGTTGTGTAGCGGTGTACAAAAATACAAAACCTCACAATGTGAGTCTATTGGCTTTTTTGTCTTCAGAATACATAATCTGTATAATGAGAGTACACCTTCTTTCATAAACTTCTCCTTTTTTCACTGACAAGCACAGAGATACAATTAAAATCTCACTTACACGTGTCCATGCTGTGAAGCACGGTACTGACAGATGTGCACACAGCTTAATTAATCCAAAAAATGTTTGTGCAAAACCTGACACACGCCTTAATATCTGCTTGCTTCCACACCCAACATCACAAATCACCTCTTCCTCCTTGATAGCAACAACAGGTAAAGCCATATGATGTTTACATGAAAGACTATGCTTGCCGATGCAGATGAGCACCTCCCACGCAACTACCTCACTCCCCACCTCCCTCTTGGCAGAGCATACCAATTTCCACCTGGATGGTCTTCAACTATGTGCCAAGAGGGTATCACAGCCGCTCCATATCCTCTGTGTGACAGTGTAATTCCCTCTGCCCTGCAGCAATGTCTGTAAAACTCAGACAGTTTACATGTTCATGTAGCTACATTGCACTGGGGAAGAGTGATTTGCCAAGTATTTTGTGCATTTATTTGATTTCTGGCACACACACACACACACACACACACACACACACACACACACACACACACACACACACACACACACACACACACACACACACACACACACACACACACACACACACACACAGCTTAACCCCTCCAACATTAGCTGCCACAGGTGTAAGAAAGTCAAAGGGGGAGGTGTGTTTGATCTTTCTTTCTATTCAGCGTATGGCAAACAAAACCCAGTGATCTTGACCGATTGTTGAGTCTTCTGCTTTGTTACATTTTAATATATAATCATTGCCATTTGAGTTGAGTGAAAATACTTCATCTTAGTGCAGAGCAGCACAGAAATGACTATTATGTGGATGAATGGATACGGGGTACAGGGATGTATCAAGTTCTAGACATTATTCAACCCAGGTATGTAGAAGAACTCTGCTATAATTAGGTAATATTGTATTTCACACTTGATTACAGTACAAAGGAAACTAGTTAAATACATTTCAATCACTTAGATTCAACATTTAATTAAATCTTCTGAAACCAAAGCCAAAAACTCTGGATAACTTACAGTTGAGGTTTATTTAATATGTGATGAACTGTAACATGTTTTCAATCAAATACAGTAAAGTACAGTGAGCCACACCAAAACCCTCTAGCTAAGGGCCAGTATATTACAGTAAATCAGAGTATAATACCACCATTGCAGGAGTTACATAAAAAGACAAGATAAACTAAAGACACTTTCAAAGTTAGACTGCTAAATAGTTTATTGACTTGGAAGGTCAGACATAATATAATTTAGGTACAACTCCAACAACAACAAAAACAAAAAACAAGACTTCATGATTTCCATGCGAGTCATTCCAACTCTGGAGTAACTTACTATTTAAGTTCTGAGCTGGCCCTATATTGGGAAAATCCAGAGTAATCCGTCCCAGTATATCTCTATGGCTGAAGAGAACTAATGAGAAACAGGATGTTCGGTGGCGTGTGCATGCATGTGTGTGTTTGGCACTTTATAAAGACAGCATGCAATCAGGTTGCCTAACAAGCAGGGCTGGGCAATATATCAATATTATATCGATATTATATTGATATTGTGATACGAGACCAGATATTGTCTTAGATTTTGTCTTAGATTTTGGATATATCCTAATATCATTATATGTATAAGTGTTGTTTTTTTCTGGTTTTAAAGGCTGCATTACAGTAAAGTGATGTAATTTTCTGAACCAGACTGACTTCTTACCAGACTGTTCTATTATTTGCCTTTAACCACTTACTTATTATATCCACATTATTGAGGATTATTTATGAAAAATCTAATTGTGAAAATATTTTGTTAAAGCCCCAATTCTCAACCCTCCAATATCGTGGCAATATGGACATGGAGATATTTAGTCAATAATATTGTGATATCTAATTTTCTCCATGTTGCCCAGGCCTGAAAACAGTAAGTGCAATAAGTAGGTTATTGGGGTTATGCAATATGTTAGTGGTGCAATACATGGGCTGTTGGATTGTTCAGTATGTCATTATGTACTGCATAGGTTATGTGGAAGTGTGCCATTTGTGCAATATGTTTGGTTTTTTTTTTTTTTTTTTTTTTTTTTTTTTTTTTATCATAATTTTTTTTTTTTTTTTTTTTTTTTTTTTTTAATATATATTATATTTGGGTTGTGCATTATGTCATTTGTGCAATATGAAGGCTATTAGGGTTGTGCAATGTTAGTTGTGCAATATGTAGGCTATTTGGGTTGTGCAATATGTTAGTTGTGCAATATGTAGGCTATTTGGGTTGTGCATTATGTCAGTGCACTGTGTCATTTTGTGCAATACGTACAGGGTTGTGCAATTAGAAACTGCCAATGAAAGCAGGAGTTAATGTGCTTACTATATAGGTATCTGTCTAATGTATATGAAAGCATGTTTTGTGCTGCATGAGAATATGTGTTGAGAGATGCTTATTTTCTGTATTTTGTGTTGTCCTTGTAAAGCTGTGGAAAGGACAGAGTCCAAAACTAATTTCCCTTCGGGGACAATAAAGTATATCTTATCTTATCTTAACCAGAGTCAAAGACGTTTACCTGATGTAGCTTTAAGAGGTGGCTCAACGAAATGGCTTGCGTTTCTAGGATGGAACGGATTTGCCTTAGCAGAGGGGATGCACCAAACTATTATGAGAAAGCGTGGAAGCAGTTTTGGGCTTTACTTGATGAGACCTAAATGACCAACATATGAAAAAGGCTTTTATGTATTTGTATGGTTTTATTTTTTTCTCTTTTGTATTTTTTCCTCTCCTGACGGTATCATGAGACAGGAAGCACTGGACTACTTTGGTTATTGTATATATTCTCATATAGCCTCTGTCTTTCTTTTATTACTTCATTTACTTCATGTAACAATGTCAGATGATGTATACCCATCTTGTATGTAGGTTTTTTCTATTTTTTGTAAAAGTTTAAAAAAGTTAAAATAAAATATTTAAAAAAAGAAGTTTACCTGATGTTAAGTGGTACCATGCAGTAAGCTACAGTATGAGCCATAAACACATTGATCCTCAAATTTCAGGTGTACAATATACATTTAAATGTTTCATAGTGATCAGAGGATGTAGGGCTTGGCCTCGATTTAGTTTTGTAAATATACACTAAATATACATATATTATGAGGATTGGATGTTGACCAATGAGGATGAACATGTGCGTTGTGGATCACAAATCTACTACACACATGTGCTAGAGTCAGAATGCTTGCATTAAAATTTTAGTCCTATGATTTCGATGTTTGCAGTTTTCAATCAATAAAAAGGTGGATATCATAAAAATGGGCCACAATTACAAATTACATTTCTCATCTGACAGACTTGAGTTTAAAAATATTCTTCTTATCTTTTAAATGTCTATATGGCCTACACTTGGTCTGTCTCTCTGAGAGTCAGTTTGTCAGACAGCATTTCCCTATCATGTCTAAATTTCTTCATGGCAAACTGAATGTCTTTAGTCAGACTTAAAGACAGATAGTCCTGCACGAGGCTCTCTGAGTGCTATTCAAAAACCCTTAACAGGTTTCCAGACAGTATGGAAATTGATTAAAGGATTTCTGGAAATATGATGTTACACCCATTAGAATGAGCTTGAGACAACTAAACAGCTAAAGGAACAAACCGAGGCATATGTTCATTGGTTTTTTTAAACCGATTCTCCATCATAGATCGCCAACACCAAACACCCCCACCCTCAACCCCAAGCTAAGGCTATCAGACAACTAAAGCTGCAAAAGCAAAATGACCTGGTGACAGTTAAAGCTCTTGGGAGAGTTTCTGTCTGGTTTCTGGGCTGATCTATCAATCCTGAGACTGGATTATATAGTCGCCACTGTTTCCAGCATAGGACTGGATTCAGATACACACAATTCAGGGAATCACAGGTTTCGATTTTAAAGAAGAGGTCTATGGCCAGGTCAAATTTTACAGAGGTTTGTGCGCATACGCTCACCGGTCACTTTATTAGATACACCTTGCTAGTACCGGGTTGGACCCCCTTTTGCCTTCAGAACTGCCTTAATTCTTTGTGGCATTGATTCAACATGGTAATAGAAACATTCCTCACATATTTTGGTCCAAATTGACATGATATTATTACATATTATTATTACATATTATTATTATTATTATTATCATTATTATTACAGATTTATCGGCTGCACATCCAAAGGTGCTGTATTGGATTGAGATCTGGTGACTGTGGAGGCCATTTCAGTTTAGCAAACTCATTGCCATGTACAAAGAACAGTTTGAGATGATTTGAGCTTTGTGACATGGCTCGTTATCCTACTGAAAGTAGCCACAAAGATGGGTACACTGTGGTCATAAAGGGGATGGACATGGTCTGCAACAATACGCAGGTAGGCTGTGGGATTTAAATGATGCTCAATTGGTACTAAGATGTTCAAAGTGTGCCAACAAAATATCCCCCATACCATTACATCCCCAATAGCCTGAACCGTTGATACAAGGCAGAAAGGATCCATGCTTTAATGTTTCAAAAATTTGGACTCTACCATCTGAATGTCGCAGCAGAAATCGAGACTCATTAGACCAGGCAACATTTTTTCAAACTTCTGTTGTTTGGAGAGCTTGTGCCAACTGTAGCCTCGGTTTTCTGTTCTTAGCTGACAGGAGTGGCCCCTAGTAAGGTCTTCTTTTGCTGTACAGTAGATTCTGCTTCAAGGTTCAATGTGTTGTGCGTTCAGAGATGCTCTTCTGCATACCTTGGTTGAAGAGTGGTTAATTGAGTTACTGTTGCCTTACTATAAGCAGGAACCAGTCTGGACATTCTCCTCTGTCCTGTGTCATTACAAGGCATTTTTTCCCCCAAAAATGGATCTAGTTGCTGCCATATGATTGGCTGGTTGAACAGGTGTACCTGATAATGTGGCCGGTGAGTGTATATACTCACATGTTTTCTACAGACCAAAGCTTAGGACTAGCTTTAGATACACACACCTTAGGCAATGAAATGTTCTGATTTTAAGGCTCTATGGCCAGGCCAGGTTTTACAAATGTTTGTGTGTATATAATTCCAGAGTAAATGTTACCAACAACTTAAATAACTAAACAATTCAGAAATTACAGTATGTATAGGGAGTTAAATAATAAATAAAAAATAGGGATAAATTATTAGTTTCAGACACAAGCTGTAATAAATATCATCGTTAATCTCCAGATACTGATGTCTGGGTGGATCCTCCAGTTCATGTCCCCCGTCCTCCTCCCTCTCCACACATAGACTGGCCAGGGCGCTGTGTTCCTGCCCTCCTGGCCTGCAGGTCAACGGACGCACCGATTACCCACAAGTCCTTGACACAAGACAAATCTGAGCGCTTTCATCTGTGTCGGTGGGTCGCCCCTCAAAGCCTGGTTACAGGATTGACGCTCACCAATTAGCACAATTAGCTTTTGGCAAGCCGCCGGCGGCTTCACATGGCACCAGCTTTGCACTGATGGTACCTGACAAGCTCGCAGATCAGTCATGTCTGCCATCACAGGAGTTAAGTTGGTTGCAGGATGGACAGGAAAACAAAGATATAACTAAAACATACACGTACATGCCCATGTACACAGGCTGTTGACACAAAGAAAGCAGATACAAAACAATTCTTAGTTATTGCTCAAGAATAATTTTAAGTCCATCATGCAGGAGTAGAAAAAGTGTGCTATTACTGACATTAGTATTAGTTAATCACAAAGGGTGATTTAAAACTAAAATACAAGTGGAGTGTTTGGTCTAATGTGATTAGAAAACATCACAGTCACTATATGGTGACTAATGCATTTCAGAGTACATTCCTTCTGCAAAACAGAAAACCTTAAAGACGTGTCGGTCTTGTGATGGACCTGTTAAGTTCTTCTCTTGGTTTTTATAAAACTATACAGTCATATATCACAAGCTGTCATTTGTCTTTTTAGGAAAGGGAGAGAGTTTGTTTGTGAGGCTATGTTCCCTTAATGTTTTATCCAGAATGCTCTGTTGAGGGGCTCCCATCTCAAAGTCTTTTGAAGAGATGAAAAACATTGGCAAATAAAGTGGCTTTACGGGGGGAAATCCAATCCAAGCAAGGGTTCCCTGCCTTTTCTGAAAAGAAATGTGTACATGGGTACAGTATAGGAGAATAACATCTGGAGGTGGTTGTGCCATGAAGGAATGCAGACGCTAAAACACAGAGGCTTTGGACAGAGTGCAGAGCATCATTATAGCAATGTGAGTGTGTCTATTGTATGTGTGTGCAGTATGCATGGGAAATCCACTTGGAAAACAATACACCAACAGCAGTGTAGGGGAGGAAGCCAACACATGTAGCCTTAATACCTGAATTTGTAGCGAAAACTCTTATAGACCACTCAATGTTATTTAGATGTTTATTTGTGGTCAGGTCCTGTACCAGTTGTAGATAACACTGGGGACTTACCAAAACAGCAATTAGGGCTGCACAATTAATCAAATTTTAATCACGATTTTGGCTTCCCACGATCAAATTTGCGTGATCGAGCGATATTTAAAATGCGTCATTCCGTTCATAGAACGCTCCTTATCAAAGTTTTTGCAAAGCCAATCTAGCGCTCCATAAACCACTGTCTGATCACGTGCTTCCGTGAGCCAATCAGAGTTGTTCCCTGCACCGCGCAGCTTAGTTTTTCGATGTAGACAGTCACAGAGGACAGAGTAACGTGAGGAAAATTCCACAACAGGTAGCGGTCGGTCATCATAAGCCGGTCACAATGTTTACCAGTTTACCAGTAAACGCAACATTTTGTCCCATCTGTTTTGTTTTTCAGACAACAGCAGTGACCATAGTGCTAGTTTGTGTCTTTTAGCTCATAGCTTTAGCAGCAGACTGTTGGACATCCCGCTGTTGGAATCCTATAGTGAAATACAGTCACACTACACCGTTTAGCTGTCATCATTTTAGCCGTGTTTAATCCAGTTACTACTGTGGCTAACGGTAGGCTAACGTTACTTGCTGTGTAACGTGTTACTAGTGTTTACTAGCATGACATGCAGCAATGTTTATGTTGCCTCTAACGTGGGTTTCGGAGCATCAGAGCGCAACGCAGACATGTTAGTGGCAGTGTAATGAGCCACAGAAATCCGCGTTGCTATTTTGTCCGGTAGATACCTTACAGCAAACGTGCATATATGGAAAGCGGTCGCACAACAGCTGAAATGGCATACTCATTCACAGTATCCTTCAATAAAGGAGGAAGGTAGCACAATATGGATGTAAAAGCAGTTATAATTAGCCTATGTGACAATAAAATTAGTTTTGGTTAAAATCAACAAATAATCGTGATAATTAATCGTGATCTCAATATTGATCAAAATAATCGTGATTATCATTTTGGCCATAATCGTGCAGCCCTAACAGCAATACTACACCAGAGTGACACTCCAAAAGTCCTATATCTGTATGAAAAACTGACAAGGTCAAGAACTAAATAACCATCCTCCTCAATGGTGCACTCTATGAAAAGGATGCCAAATCCTGAATCTGATCTATAAATTAAGATCCACAAAGCAAGACAGACCACCAAGAAGAACCAAACAGCAGTCAAAGTCACTTTGCGGTTATCCAATAGACTTCCACACTGCAACAATCATAAATGTGAAATGCTGATAATGACGATGTACTGGAAAGAAAGAGTACCCGAAAATATTTTGATAGAGGCTACTTAACAGAGATACATAATCAGGCCACAATCAGCAATGTTTGCCTCTCGGGTCTAAAAGTAAAAAAGCAACCTCACTGTCTCTTAGGAAGAGCTAATATGCGTAGAATATATGAAAAAAGGGCTGGAGCTGTCCATCCTTTCCTCATCACTGATGCGACTGCTTGATAGTACTGTGTTCTATCACACCTACCAAGTAGAGCTACGTAAAAAAAAACAGGCAAAACCCTGTGGCCTCGATACAATTGGTGTGCTGATTTAAAAAAAAAAATAAATAAATAAAAAAAAAAAAGCCCCAGACGATGAGCAGAGAGATAAGCAGAAGGGGAGGTCTGGGGCACTGACGTTCTGCCACAATACTGTTCTCATTTGCAGCTTTGCGTTTCCTTTTCCTCAGACTTGTCAGTGTAATCTCTGTGCATGGCTACACTGAGTGTCTTAGGTAACACTGCTTGAGATCAGTATCTCCCCTCAAAACAAGAAGCCAGGAAGTGTTCCGTCTGTCATTATCACAATTCACCCAGCACTGTGGTTTTCCTCCTCACATCAAATCCATTCTTCACGGTTTCCTTCCCAGGGATCTTGTGCAAGTTAGTTTTCTAAACCTTTCCAGCTGAGGACAGTAAAGGAGAGGGAGACCACAGCGTCTGTGTATGTGTGTATCTACGCGTGGTGTTGTCGGAGTGCAGCTGCATTCCTGAGGGCGAGCAGTGAATTGACCACATAACCCCATGGCGTGTGTGGGAGTGTGACACAAGGCGGAAGGGAGATTATGGTGGAAAGGTTTGTTGATGTAAAACACGACTGTTTGATTTTCACGGGTGCGCGCATGCATGCATAAATGAGCACATCCGCACAGCTGCTCATGAATGGGCGTGTTAGAGCGACACACCTTGTCTGACAACACTTGGGCGCATCTGGAGGTCTTGAAGAAGAGACAAGTTAAAAGAGCGACTTAATTATCTGGCCTGAATACCAAAGACAAACAAATGAAAACATTCCCATCTCTTCTTCTCTTCGCTCTTCCTGCCATGGTGTTCCTTCTCCTCACAAACGTGTAGATGTTTGCAATCCACACAAAACGCCTTATCATTATTTGTTGATTGTACTGGGAAGGAGCAGTTACAAAGAAAGAAAAACATAGTGACCTCAATAAACTGTATTGCAAAAGTGTGATTTATGTCAGCAAAACAGAAATCAAAGAAGGGAGGCTGCAAATTCCATCTTTTCTCAGAAGTCATTAAGCACAAAACCGGTTTCAAAACAACTTTGTGTGCGCTTTTCCCTGTAATCAAATGAAATGGAACACCTGAATCAGTCAGTTGCTCCAACCCTTGGGTGTTTTGGATGTTAATCTGCTGAAGTGAGCTTAAACTGAGGACACTGCTTGGGAAATAAGTCACAAACAATGACATCATCTAATGTTTGGTCAAATAAACTGTACTAAATGCTCTTGATCCCCAGTACCTGATTGTCCATTGCTCAGCTACAACAAAGTTGTATTTGACTCACTGTTTTCAGCCGTTTTTGTAACAGCAATATCTAAAGGTAATGGGAAATCCTGTGGCCCAGTAGAGTCAGTTCCATGATATGTACTTTCTTGCATAAAAACTGTCTCAAGCAAATTTAAAGGCTGTGCCACATGCCCTTTCCCCTGTCACTTACAGTACAAAACATTTTATGGTAATATTCCAAACAGACCGTTGTCCATTATCACCAGAGAAGGAAATAGACAATGCCAATGGTTTAGTGTATGGAGCGGCTCAATTGTGGAGCAGATGTATGTAAAAGGGTGCAGTCTGGTTGTCTTATCACAACATTCAGTTTGAGCCCTGAAGACAGAGACAGCGTTATCCTCTCATTGTCATGGAGAATAGTGCCTTGGAGACTTGAGGCACAAAGACTGGAGGAAAGTTAGCCTTAAAACTTCTTTGGGTATAGTGTTAGAAATTTGCACGATTGAAGAACATTCTTAGAGGAAGGCTTCACGTTCTATGGGTTAGGATAGAACATGATATTTATGCCAGCTGGATATCAATGACCTCACTGGTACATATTTTTGTACTACTACTACTACTACTACTACTACTACTACTACTACTACTACTACTACTACTACTACTACTACTAATACAGAAAGGACATAGAAAGGGGAAAATATAGGGCTGGACCAATTAATCGAAAATGTATTGAAATCAAAATTCTGAAGCTGTTAACATATTTTTCCCATGACAATAATTTCGATAATTTATTCCTGTTGATAGGCCTACTTTCTTCTTAAAAACATTCTACCGCGTGTGTAGTCACGTGACTTCTCCCGCACCAGTAAGCCGCATGGAAAGCATAATGGAGGATAACTCAAATGCTGAGTCCGAGTCAACTGTGCAACTTGTGGCTTCAGAAAAGATGATTTAGAACAATGTGATTAATTATCGTTATCGAGGTAAAATGTGCAATTAATCGTGATTTTGATTTTAGGTCATATCGTGCAGCCCTAGGACAAGAGTAGTGGAGGCATATTTGTCTAAACAACGTGATGCAAATCGGTCTATACCAGGAATTGCACAACAGAAACCCTGTACAGAAAAGGCATGCTTGTGCGAGACAACAAAACCTTGAGCGTGGGTGAGCTAGGCCTATATAAACTTTGATGGCAAAAATGTGTATCTGTTGTTAAGCAGTCAGAAAAATAACCGCTTGTACAAGGTTTGCATAGACTTGTGCATGTGCACACACGTGTATCCACACACGTAGCAGGCTCATCACACCCCTGTATCTCCACTCAAGTGGAAAAACACCCCCGTCACTTTCCCCACAGCATCCTCACTCTCTAGATGGTTCCCAGTCAACATCCACCCCTGTCACCCTTCCTCAGAAAAATCCTTGAGGAGGTCAACCGAGAGATTAAGACCCTTCAAATGGGGTCATGGAGATCAATGATCAAACAGAGGGCCAGGCCCAGCCCCCATGCCCCCACTCCACCCACTTTATTTCAGGAAGCCTGATAATAGAGACAAAAAAGGCTGGCTAACTACTTCCATTTCACCATGACTCATCCAACCTCTTAATCTCTGGCAGTGGCCTCACCTTTAGCTGTCACTGACAGATCAGAACATCTCCATGAATTGGGTGTGAATTCCAGAAATGTGAGAGTAAACACAAGGGTTCACAAAATTACCAATGACATTGGTGAAAGGATAGGTTCCAACAACAGACTAAAAAAAAAACATCTGCAGAATCCAATAGTTATATTGTTATGACATGTTATCACAACGTATGCTCTTTGAAATTACTAGACGTAAAATTAGACAAGCATAGACACAATAGCGAAATAAAAAAAAAACAGTCATGTAGAAGTACAACCCTTCACACAATGGGTCCATTAATTATAGGACTTGGCAAAAACATGCAATCACACTTGTCAACCAGTGATCTATTTCATCTCCCCTGCTGTGCAAGTGCTCCCTGATTTTTATTGTGTGTATCCAGAAGGGGCACACATGCATTGGTCAATGAGACCTCTTGAATGGGAAAAAAACCCCACTTTTGTTGGTTGTGGGTTTTCCATCATTGCGTGAGCCACATTCCAGTGGACCACAGGAGAACAGAAACTGGCTGCGCAGAAAAACTCCACTCAGCTGTGGGGTTGGTGAGGTTGTTCTCTCCAGAAAACACGCCTTCCAATGAGTTGTAAGTTTTCTCATGCTAGAGTTTGTCAACATTTTTAGAGGCAAAAGCTAGCATACTTTGATTGGGAGTTTAAAAGTGAGGAAAGAGAAAGGAGGACATGAAAAGAGATTTAAAAAAAATGACAAAAGGGTTGAAAGACTTTGCATTAAGCTATGTATACTCTGCGAAAACAAGGCACAGGAGTACCATTTGTTACGTGCAACTCTTACAGTTTATAGCCAGTATTTCACCACAATGTTCTGAAAGGAGTTGTGTTTCAGGTTTAGGTTTAAAAAAAAAAATTAAATAAAGAGAAGCTGGGGGTTTGAAACTTCTTCTCTTTAGTGTTAAGAACAGGAAAAGAAATGTCCTCTTTATTTCCTATGCAATATTAAGGATCTAAAACAAGCAATTAAGACCCAACCAAACTTTATAATATGACCTTTAAAATGCTACAGATTTCTATTTTAAAGCTGGAATTCCCTCTACCTGCTTTGATTTAAATACAAATGATTAAAAAATGTTAATAACACTGTAAGTGCAGAGTAAAGACACAGAGGAAAATGAAGGATGTGCACCACAATGCAGAATAAGTATAAATTAGAAAGAACCATCCAATAAAAAATGAATGTGAACATGTAAATGAAGGGTTAAATCCAAGGCGACAAGCCAACAGTGACTTCATCTATGCAGTCCACTCCTCAGATGGCATTTCAGGATATGTGTAATGCTTTCTCTCACTGTCTATCACCCCTTCTCAGTGTGTTTGCGTCCCTCTGACACATTTAGACATACACAGTATGTAAGTGTTACAACATAGAATTCATAGAGACGTTTAAGTGAATGTCAACAGCCACAACACCTATGCTCCGTTAGCATAATCCAAAACTCATTGAGACATTCAATTACAGTGCCTTGCGAAAGTATTCGGCCCCCTTGAACTTTTCGACCTTTTGCCACATTTCAGGCCTCAAACATAAAGATATAAAACTGTAATTTTTTGTGAAGAATCAACAACAAGTGGGACACAATCATGAAGTGGAACGAAATTTATTGGATATTTCAAACCTTTTAAACAAATAAAAAACTGAAATATTGGCGTGCAAAATTATTCAGCCCCCTTAAGTTAATACTTTGTAGCGGCCCCCTTTGCTACGATTACAGCTGTAAGTGCGTTGGGGTATGTCTCTATCAGTTTTGCACATCGAGAGACTGACATTTTTGCCCATTCCTCCTTGCAAAACAGCTCAAGCTCAGTGAGGTTGGATGGAGAGCGCGTTTGTGAACAGCAGTTTTCAGTTCTTTCCACAGATTCTCGATTGGATTCAGGTCTGGACTTTGACTTGGCCATTCTAACACCTGGATATGTTTATTTGTGAACCATTCCATTGTAGATTTTGCTTTATGTTTTGGATCATTGTCTTGTTGGAAGACAAATCTCCGTCCCAGTCTCAGGTCTTTTGCAGACTCCATCAGGTTTTCTTCCAGAATGGTCCTGTATTTGGCTCCATCCATCTTCCCATCAATTTTAACCATCTTCCCTGTCCCTGCTGAAGAAAAGCAGGCCCAAACCATGATGCTGCCACCACCATGTTTGACAGTGGGGATGGTGTGTTCAGGGTGATGAGCGGTGTTGCTTTTACGCCAAACATAACATTTTGCATTGTTGCCAAAAGTTCGATTTTGGTTTCATCTGACCACAGCACCTTCTTCCACATGTTTGGTGTGTCTCCCAGGTGGCTTTTGGCAAACTTTAAACGACACTTTTATGGATATCTTTAAGAAATGGCTTTCTTCTTGCCACTCTTCCATAAAGGCCAGATTTGTGCAGTATACGACTGATTGTTGTCCTATGGACAGAGTCTCCCACCTCAGCTGTAGATCTCTGCAGTTCATCCAGAGTGATCATGGGCCTCTTGGCTGCATCTCTGATCAGTCTTCTCATTGTATGAGCTGAAAGTTTAGAGGGACGGCCGGGTCTTCGTAGATTTGCAGTGGTCTGATACTCCTTCCATTTCAATATTATCGCTTGCACAGTGCTCCTTGGGATGTTTAAAGCTTGGGAAATCTTTTTGTATCCAAATCCGGCTTTAAACTTCTCCACAACAGTATCTCGGACCTGCCTGGTGTGTTCCTTGTTCTTCATGATGCTCTCTGCGCTTTACACGGACCTCTGAGACTATCACAGAGCAGGTGCATTTATACGGAGACTTGATTACACACAGCTGGATTCTATTTATCATCATTAGTCATTTAGGTCAACATTGGATCATTCAGAGATCCTCACTGAACTTGTGGAGAGAGTTTGCTGCACTGAAAGTAAAGGGGCTGAATAATTTTGCACGCCCACTTTTTCAGTTTTTTATTTGTTAAAAAAGTTTGAAATAGCCAATGAATTTCGTTCCACTTCATAATTGGGACCCACTTGTTGTTGATTCTTCACAAAAAATTACAGTTTTATATCTTTATGTTTGAGGCCTGAAATGTGGCAAAAGGTCGAAACGTTCAAGGGGGCCGAATACTTTCGCAAGGCACTGTATATTGAGTTAGAACTGAGATAAAGTAATCCAGGTGAAAATAAGTGAAAATAATCCACGTGTAGGTGAGAAATTGGATGCATAATGATAATTTACAGTTTCACACTTGTGATGAGGAGAGTTTGTAGGAAAGCGCTGTGGTTTACAGTAGAACTCAACCTCTAAGAGGCTTTTGCTTTGACCTACTGTAAAACGAAAAGGCTTGTTTAAGTAGATCTTGACAACAAGTGATCTCACTTGTTGTCAAGATCTACTTAAACAAGCCTTTTCGTTGGCCAGTTACCGTGCTACTTGCACATGTCAGCGCACGGGTCCACTACGTGACAAACCCTACGGAGCGTACCACATGTGTGCATATTTCGACAGAGTGACAGTGTAAGTGAAGAGATAGAGACAACAAAACGGAACGAATCCGAAAAGCAAAAGAAAAGTTGTGTCATGTTCTCTTTATTTATTTATTTTATACTGTACAACCAGTAAAACCTGCCCTGTAGATGTGGTTGTTATTTATTTATTCATGTTGTACCAGTCCAATATGACTTTAAGCTGAAATAAGCCTTGTGTTGTAAAAAAAATTGTTTAATTTGTTATGAATCTATTTTGATGTATTTTCCCACTTTTGTAATTTAACATACGTTTAAAAATATCGAAATTAATATCTATATCACAATATTTATAATCGATATATCGCAATATTACATTTTGTCAATATCGTGCAAACCCTAGTTCTCGGCATGGCTTGTGATTGTGTCAACAGCGGTCAACAGCAGCAGAGACAATATTCCTTTTGTGAGGAACATTATTATTTCTAGTATCAGCTGAAGGCAGAAAACATGGCACATATGAAACAATGTCTGCGTAAATGTGCCTGCGCGTGTGTGTTCGTGTGTGTGTGTGTGTGTGTGTGTGTGTGTGTCTGGCTGTCTGTCTCTGTCAAAACATGGCAAACTGATGATTAATGATATTTTGCTTGCTGGCTGGTGAGGAGGTGAAAATCTGTCACCGTCTCCATTCTGCCTCTTGGTACAGTCTTCTTCATTTTCCGGAAATTGAGACGAGATCTAGAACAATGTTTAAAAACACAACTTAACAATTAACACCAACCTTCTGTGACTCACTCGATTCTTTTTGCTGGTGCGGCACCGAAAAAGCCCGATAGTGTATGACGCATTTGAGTGGCTGCTTGTTCTGTGCGGTGTAACTTTGTCACAATGCATAAGCAACATCAGATTTAGCTTTGGTACACTGGAAACAGATGTGCTTCAATTCATACCAGGCACTGTTTTCCTCACAATGAACTAAAGCATAACAGTACTGTTTGGGGCTGGATTGACTTGAGTGAGTGTGTGTGTGTGTGTGTGTGTGTGTGTGTGTGTGTGTGTGTGTGTGTGTGTGTGTGTGTGTGTGTGTGTGTGTGTGTGTGTGTGTGTGTGTGTGTGTGTGAGAGAGAGACAGAGAGAGAGAGAGAGAGAGAAAGCATGCGTGCATTCATGTGGAAGTGAGGGATTGAGAGTGTGAAAGAAGAAGAGAAAGACTATGAGGGGGTGCTTTTCCTGTTCAGTCATTTGGGGACTGCAGTGTTTCAGTGCTTCTACCTTCAACCTTGGAGGGGAGCCGTCATCATGGTTCTAAAGGTTAGATATTGCAGCCTCCCCCTTATCTTTGTTTTACCATATTATTTCGTTATCTCCACCTTTTATGTATTCTCTCCCCGTTTTTACACAAGTTCAACCCCGTTCTCCCCCTTAACCCCCCCTCTGCGATTCGCTCTTGGGCTCCATTGTTGTTGCACTCTTATGCAGTGTATCGTCAGTTAACTTCTGTATTCCATCTCTTCCTGAGATAACACAAACTCCAACAGAGCCAAAAAGACCTCTACCTCTGTCTACAGCATTTTCTAAATCAAGAGCCCCTCATGGACGCAGTCCATTAGGTCCATCCATCCAAACAGACCTGCTTTGTTGAGGTGTTATATCAACAGGGTAACCTCCACTCCACTCCTCCCCAGCTTCCTTGGGCCCCCCAACGGCAGGAGATTGATGTCAACAAGGAATTTTGTCCCACATTTCCTTCTACCTACTCCAGACCCACCCTGCCCCTGAAAAACACTTGCACCAGCACAGAGGGCCCCAGTGAGGCCGCTGAGCTGTACTACCCCACCGCCACCTTCTCTCACCCCTCGCTCTAGCAGTGCCAGAAACACCCTAAGTCACTAACGTGACACCGTAAACAAGGAGTGCCCCAGAAAACACTAGCTAATGCAAGTATGTGTGTTTGTTAAGGAAATGAGCCACCTTGTTCTGTCAACAGAGTGGTTGCTGTGAGAAGAAACAACACGGAGACGTCATTTGTGTACAGTGTCATCGCCAGAAGAGCTGCCAACAGACTTTAGAGCAACTACATTTGGGCTTGTTTCATGGGTAGCGTCAAACTTTCACAAGAAACAAGAACCTGCAATGCAGCTGCTGTCTTTTGAGGTTTGCAGAGTTCAAATGGAGACAGTCAGGGGTCTGCAGCGGGACGTTTACAAAATCCAATAGATGTTCGAATAAAAAATACATAATTTCATTCATCTGTGGGCCTAATCTAATTTTGCTCACGTACAGACCAGTAACAGACATACTTGCTTTCTCTACAGACTTCTATCCATGGTTGTAACATTATACACCACATCATAATTTCCCAAGGCAATGTGTGCTTTGGTATTTAAAAACAGCATCCTTTTAAATTTCATAACGGATGTTTAACTAAATTTGCCAGAGAAAGCTTCAAAGAATGTCACTGGCAACTGAGGCTTGAAGTTTCCGAAATTACAAAAACTAGTGTAATGCCCGTTGAAAATGTGCCTGTTTGGAACGGGCGATTGCTTGGCCACCAGAACCGGACCGTGTGTGTGTGTGTGCGCGCAGAGAGAGAGAGAGACAGAGAGAGAGAGAGAGACAGAGAGAGAGAGGTCTCGTGTCGTATGATCGTTAACGATATGAACATTTCAGCAGCGGTGTTCATTTCCATACATACATCTCTGAGATTACGTTATGTTCTGACCGCTCACAGCAATTTAATACAATAGCAGGAAAAGAGTCCCCCTCCCCCCCCTTAAATTCATGAATTGGTGTTTGATTATTCAAAGTCAAAGAAGTGCAACTTTTTTTTTTTTAAAGATTACTTTTTGGGGCTTTTCCCTTTATTGACAGTGGATAGACCGGAAAGGGGGAGAGAGATGGGCGAATGACACGCAGCAAAAGACTCGGGTCAGACTCGAACCCGCGCCGCTGCAGGACTCAGCCAACATGGGGCGAACGCTATTACTGGGTGAGCTAGAGGCTGCCCCAACTTTGCACATTTTTGTGGGTCTGAGGTGTACGTCACATTTAAGCTGCCAAAGTTCCGCTGCGCTGTCTCTGGTCCTCAGGGTGAGAGGGGGAGTGGCCAGCGGCTAGAGCGGCAAAAGCCAATGTGTGCTTCTTTTACCTATATATTTAATGATATCTTTTGCATTTCTAATCCAAACAACGTCAAACTTTGCAATGCACTTACTAGTGCTCGCAGGAAGACACCTGTCAAGTTTGAAATCCATCGGACTAACGGTTCGAGAGATATGTGCATAACACACACACACACACACACACACACACACACACACACACACACACACACACACACACACACACACACAATTTATAGATAGATATGAAAACAATTAACAAAGTTAAAATGTGCCTCAGAATATTCCAGTTTAGAAAAAAAATGTATCTCCTAACTCCATTAGCCACTTTGTTAAGTAGATTAAGCCCGAAACAACAAAGCTTTATTATATTTTACAATCATCAGAATGGAATATGCATGTACATGTATATTCCATTCTGATGATTGTCTATTTTAATTAACTTTCTAAACCTCAGAGAGCTATGTATCCGTGTTTTCAGATCACTGTTATGTTGTATATACAACCTAATTGACATAAAACTATTTTTTATTTTTTTTTATTTTATTTTATTTATTTTTTTTAAATAGCACTGCAGTTTATCATCCCACATGATGTCAGACACAGATAACCCCGACTCAACACTGATCCAGAATGCACTCAAATACCATTATGTTTTTGTTGGCAACCAGCTTAGAAGTTTGCATGTAAAAAGTAAATTACTCTTTTGGGTGAAAGTTTATTTTAGACTTGTTGGCAGGGATCCTTCAGAGTTGCAATTAGATGGGTACAATATGTCAGCACGTAAAATATTAAACATATGTTTGCTTGTCACATTTAGTTTAGTTCAATCTCCGCTCACCTGAATAAATCCAATTTTGTCCCCATATGCATCAACAACGCTAAGAAGTTGAAGACAGTTCTAAATGTCAGGGGGTCCCCATGAAACCGTAGTCCACATGGATACTTGAGTCAGGGGATAGAAGGGGAACACTGTGGCAAGACCTGCAGCATTATATCCATGCATCACATATGGTATATACAAAACCTTACACATGACTTCTTGTTGTAATTCAGAGTGACCGGTCTAATAAACATTTAGACATGCTTAAATCGTTTAAACATTTCAAAGGGATTACTAAGGATGTAACCAGACTGAGTTTTCCGGAGCAAATTGTTATGGTGGATCAAAGGTTATGACTCTAGTTGAAAAGGTTATTTTAAAACTGTTATGGATTACAGTATTCTTAAAACATTATTACAACCTTTACACATCACCTGCATTTCGCTAATATTTAAACATTTACTTTCAGATGACTTTGACGTCGTATCTGCAGAATATTAAGGCCAAGAACATACAAAAAATACAAATGTGATTGTTTCCATTTTGCAATGTAATATTGTTAGAAGCATTGGTAACTCTTTACTTGAAGGTATTTACATAAGAGTGACATGACATGAGGGTTAATGTGTCATGACACCGTCATGACACATTAACCCTAACCCTAACCATAACTTGTCATAACAAAAAACTGAATGACACTTACTAAAAGAAGCATTATGTCAAATGTTTATGACTTGTTCATAATGTTTATGACACGTTCATGACAGTGTCATGTCACTCTTATGTAGATTCCTTCAAGTAACGTGTAACCAAAGTATTGTATACCGCTTCAATTTACTATTTATTACAGTTCAAGCTTATCATGGTTAAGAAATATTCATCTTCTCTCAAAAGTACAGTATTTGTACACCCTGTTATTTGTCACTTGCCTAACCTGGTGATGACATAATGAGTGTCAAACTTCTATGAAGCAAAAAGTTTTAGTGAAGTAGCTCCACCGGCCAAAACATCTCAAAGCAATGTGCACTGACCCTTAGCACTGACCTTACAAGCTAATGGAAATGCTAATAAATAATGAAAAGATACATATCATACTGGGTATATATGGTGTCTTATAGGAGACCTTTTAATAATACATGATGTGTGAGATTATTTGGGTCCTGATGAATAAGACAAGGCTGTATGACTGATGTAGCCACTTTTACTGGTATTGATGTGGGAACTTGGACAAGCTGTCAATGTCCTAGCAATCGATGGCATTAACTCTCTCAAGCTATTTTCCTACAAAACAGGTTTCTGGTAATAGAAAAACAGCACTTACTGTATGCTTCATTGTACATTTTAAACTTTTTAATGTAGACACATAACCCCCTAACCCTTCAACTAAAGCAGATATGCAACACATTAATCAGAGGTTATTCACAGTGCAAGCACACATAACCTAAACCCATAACCTAAATAAATGAGTGTTACTGAATGTGATAAGTGTTTTGAGAAGTGCAGTTGGACACACAGTACATAATACGACACTTTCTAGGGTTCACTCTGAGGTCTTGCTGTGATGCTTCCAACAATCCTGAGGATGATAACATCTTGGAAATAGAAGGTGGCATATCTTTAATTGTGCTTTTATCCTCAGCTGAGAAGACACACTGCACTTACACTGGACCACAAAAGCCCAGTGCTAAGAGTGGTTTGCCACTTGTTTCTGACAGCTCCTGTACCTTGGTACTTTTAGTGTAACTTTCATTTAATATTAAGCAACTCGGCTCTACGGTAGAGCATTTTGACAACCTTTATAAATAAGTAAGGTGAACACATAAGTATTCCCAAACTACCTGAAAACAACCCATACACAAGTTAGAGGACTAAGTAACAATGTACCTTACCAGTTAGCACAACTAGACCCTCGCAATTGTGTAACTACTTACAATTACGAGCAAATCTTAATTTACAATTAGGAAGAAAATATACATTTTAGTAATGAGGATCGTGTGGGTATGTGATGGCTGCTAATAGCTGATAGAGGTTGTTACTGTTGCAACAGAGTCATATGCTTATAAAACATACACAGCATGATACATTAATAGAATAAAGCTAGTATTGCCATTTTGGGGATTTTTGCATGAGAGTAATATGTAACTAATGCTTAGAAATGTAAATTTTCTCCCTGCTTTGGAAAAAATATTCACAGGGTGCTATATGGGGCAACTTGCACAGAAATTTCAATATAACATCACAGCACTCACACAAAAACACAAAGCCATTTTGAGCTAAACAGAGTCATCATACGTGGCTTTAAGCACCATGCATGAACTGTTGTAAGTTAGTTAGTTTGATCTGTAAGGGTCAATCTCTTAATTTTATTTGCATCATCATGCTGTATACATAACGTTTTATCACAGGACGTATAGCTTATTTCATTTTTAATATATGTTTCCCAAAGTCCCATAACAGAGGTGAAAGCGAAACGATAGCATGGGGAGAACTGAAAATAAACTCCAGGAAGAGACCCCTGCGGATGTTGAGCAAATGTTTGGCTAACACATAGAGGGTTTTCCCGTCTTGCATTCTCAAGTGGTTCAGTGGGCTTACTATTTCTACTATTTTTCCATTTTATTTTTAACAGCGTAACACACGATATTAACTGAAGCCAGACTGTCATTAAGGAAAACAAGCAAGGGTTATAACTGTGTTCATGAGCTTGACTTACAGAATAGAGGCAAAGAAGCAAGGTTTAAGAGAAGAGGTGGAGTCAATGATTTCTTTCATAGTTGGTCTTACATTTTGTTTCATCTTAGCAGAGGTTACTCATGAGTCACTGAACACTAAGCTCCTTCAGTGACACAGCCATGAGTCAGATGATAATGTGCACACAGGCATGGTAACACTCATAATGACTATGTCATTTTAAACACACAAATGTATCAGAAAGAATATATACACACTTAACATGCTAAATTCTGCCAAAATCTCTTTTGTACCTACAACTGAGGTTCAGTTCAATCAGTGCAGCACCCTGTACAAATATATTATTATACCATCTGTTGAATTAATTACAGATGTCTGTCACCAATGACGGCTGATTTTAAAGCCTTAAGATTTCAAATCACCAGGGGTCTTATTTATAAACACAGCGTACGCACAAAACAGGGCTGAAAATGTGCGTACGCTACTTCCCACGCAAAGGTTGTGATTTATAAAAAACAAACTTGACGGGAGAATGTGCGGTCTTCCGCGCAAACTCTGACCCATGCGTACGCACATTTTGGAGACAAAACAGGAATTGGCGACGCAGATGGTGAGGTGGTGAACTGAAGTCAGACTGCAGAAAGTAAATAACAATTAGGCTACTCTTAATATGTTTAAGTTTTAATGCCTCACGCACATTTCTTCATACCATATCATGAAGATTGTACTGAGTGATAATTGAGTGATAATTGTTCTGAGTGATAATTCTTCCATAAACACCTCCAACTCAAATCTTAAATCAAAACTCGTTCTTAATATTTAATCAGCGCTGTCTCGCCGTCACATTGTCCGCTATGGAGCGCAGGATGATGAGATGGCCCAACTGCATGGAATACAGGATATCATCAAATACCCTAGCATATAACTGCAGAACACAGTGTAAATAACTAAATATCTGTCTTTAAAACTGTGCATATATCATCAAATGTCAAAGTCTGAAAATACAGCCGTTAAGCTATCGCGCAATCGTTACGCTCTATATGTCCTCGTTATCACTCCGAACTTTAATACTGTTCATAACAAAACCTGCATGAAGAAAAGTGTGTTTGCCTATTACATTTCGATTTTAAATTGTATCTCGGGGTGAGGGATACCACTAGTTGTTGCTGTGATTTTAACAAGGTGTTAACAATCACAAATTGTTGTAGGCTAAACATATAAATACTGCGGTGAACCCGTGCGTAGTGCTGAATGATGGCCCTGCTGGCCCTGCAGGAGGACTGGAATGGAAGAATCAAGAGAAAAAGAGACTTCAGGGACCATGACGATGACTGGCTCATATGCCGATTTAAATTCCCTAATATAGCTGTAATAGTAATATAGTTTCGCTCTTGGATCTATGTACTGAATTGGGTCCAGTAGAGAGGGCGCAACGCGCCGGAACCGTGCCATCCCGGTCCAAATACAGGTCCTCGCCACTCTGGGTGAAACCGGCTGTTTCCAGAGGGAAATGTCAGACAGCGAAGTGTTTTTTTAAATAAATATTATATATAATCTTCAACTTCATCACTAAGGCTTGTTTGGATATAATATATAGTTCTGTTAAATCTTATTATATACGTCTGGTATATCGAAGCTGTCCCCGAGTGCCGTAATGCCTGCTGTTTTGGAAGATTTTATAAATAAAAGGTAGTCTATAGATCCGGTTTCCCTACACTGTGCGACAACAGGCCGATATTATAATTCAATTGGAGTTTTTTTGTTTGTTTGTTTGTTTTTCTCCGCCAGTCGTCATGATTCGGCATGTTTCGGTGTAACGAAAGAACAACTGCAAGGGTCATTAACATACTGATCAGCATTCACGAGGTAAAAATGGGCGTGTACAGGGCGGGATAAGAGGCTAATCCACGTACGCACACTTGTAGTCAATCTGTGAAAGGGAACATTGCTTACAGGTGTGCGTACACACGGTTTTATAAATCTGACTTTTTTTCGCCGCACGCCAATTTGGGCTTTTGGGCGCACGTACACTTATAGTAAGGATCCTACGCACAGTTTTATAAATGAGACCCCTGCTTATTATAAATGGACTAAATAGGATGTATGAATGTGGACATTACCCTGTTTTTGTAGAGGAAACTGATAGTAGCTCTATTCCAATTAAAAATAAGAAATTGCTACAATCGGCATGTATAAATATATTTTATTATGTTTAATGTAAGTGCATGTACGACAAAAAGAGTGTGATGCTCCAGATAAATACAAAATAGCAACAAGGATAACGCATAATTTACCACATACGCAATTATGTTTAGCTGATAGAAGTAGACACAGTATGAAAACAACTGTCTCAGTACTGACGTCAGCATCCTCTGCCATCGTGATAAACTCACTTTATGTAAGTCATCCATTATAAACTGAAATGACCCCCCTACAGCATGCAAAAAAGGCCTTTAGGCGACATAAGCCAGTCTCACGTGTCATCAGTGTTTGCAAACCGTTCAGAAAAGTCAATACTTCCAGAGACTGATCGAATATGGCAGAGGACACATCACGCTATGCCCAGTGTGCAAGTTTGGGCAGCTCACCGACTAGATTAATAGGCTATGTTATGCGGGCCAACATAGAGACCAGTGTTGTTGGGCTTAAAGCAAGTAGTTGCCATTTAAAATATCAATAAAATTAGTGTTTTTTTTGTGACTATAGCGGCTTGTGTTCAAGTAAACTAAGTTAAACTGACTCAGGTGGAGTCATAGGTTGTCCACAAATGAATCGGGTCACAACAGAATCTGGAACAGAACTATTTTCTCTGTCATTTCCCACTGCAGAAGAGCAGCAACACTGGTGGTCTTTTTTATCCTTCAGAAACATTAAATATCGGCCTCCGCAGATGATGCAAGCTTGTGTATACGTTTGTGTGTTTGTGTGTGCAGTAAAGTGAGGTTCTTGAGGTTTTTGAAACATGAGTGAGCATTGCACTGGGAATGCTATCCATAACATCCTACTCCAAGAGGATCCTTCTGTGAGGGAGGTAGAGCATGAGAGAAAGAAAGAGAGAGAGAGAGAGAGAGAGAGAGAGAGAGAGAGAGAGAGAGAGAGAGAGAGAGAGAGAGAGAGAGAGAGAGAGAGAGAGAGAGAGAGAGAGAGAGAACCATAGTTATGCTGCTATTCCTGACTCCACAAGCAGTGATTAATTCTGTCCTGTGGGGAGGTGGTGACATGACCTACTACTCCATGACTACTAATGACATTTCTACTATATTCTTACTATTACATTTTGTTTGTTGGTGGAGTGGCAAACTGCTATTTGAGACAAAAGGGAAAAAATGACTGGAACAAAAGATGTGTAATCATGGGGTACTGTGTTGGCCAGTTCTGGTAAGATGCTCAGTTAGAAATACATTGCTCCCTAATCAGTCAACATACAGAGATGATTAGAAGAGAAAAACCTGCCCAACACAATATGGAGTCTGCAGCCCTAAAGACAACTCGGTCAAAGAATATGGATGAAACTGGAGTGAGTATTTAACTTTTGAGTGCTGATGTTTTCTAAAATAATCTAGAGCCTTACATGCTTATTGTCAAATGACATGAGCTGACTTACTGAAACTAGAGCAATGCTAGTCATAATTCACATCTCTAGTTTTGAAGACTAAATAACAAATGTATATAACAGCAGAATCTAATACTTCACTAAGGGGTAAACATATAGGTGAACACAATTGGGGGAATCTGTGCTCCAGAGTTCCAAAGCTGTTTCATGGACCATTTACTGGCAAGGATAAAAAAATAGCTCTGGCTCCTTCCACCACAGACAGGTGATATTTCACATCTGAAGAATCACTTATCATAGCCATGGGTCAGTACGCAGTGGCCTCCACCTTGGTCCGCCACCCACTTGGCAATGAACTAGACTCCAACACCTAACGTTGTGACCCACATGGCATTAGCCCCATGTTAATTTGTTGGGGCTGAGCCTTACCAGGCCCAATTGGTACAGGCCAGCCACAAGGGACTTGCCTGCAAACTCCTGTTCAAGGCCTGGCTGCAGGAGGAGACCTTGGTGTCCCTATTCCGGATGAGGTTTCTCTTTTCCCAAAACACCAATTTATAGAGATCTTTTGATCGCTGTAGTTTGGCCCCTCACAGGGGACCAATTTGCCTTGAGAGACCCGACCTGGGGTGACGTATCCAACAACACCGCTCCCAAGTTCATTGGGGCATGCACAACCCCCTACGCCACCACTACTAGAAAGTAGTAAAGTCGGTTCTTAAATTATGGGACTGACCAAATTATGATGCACAATGTAGTTAGAGCTCAGCTCTAAAACAACCCACTTTAACTCTTTAACAATCATAGCAGATCCATTGTGCCATCCATCTGTATGTGCATACTTATTTACTGGTGTCGAATGTGTACAATTAACAAATGCAAAACTGCATTTTTCCGATTGGGACATGTAATGTTTTATGAAAAAGTGAATTGCAGTTAGAGATGCATGAGATGGAATTAATTAACAACAGCACTGTAAACCAGCTAGGTTACCTGGTTTGGCGTCCTTGCAGCAGGCTTGTCCTGGTGGTTGGCGAGGATGAGAAAAGGCAGGGTGCAGAGCTGCGGGTGCTGCAGGGCCGAGTGGAGCTCGTTACGTGCTGCTTCAAGGTCCTCATCCGATGAGGCGCTGTCCAATACGAAGACTACACCCTGTGACCCCTGGTAGTAACGACTCCAATATTTCTTAATATTGTCGGCTCCTGTAGACAGATGTGATGCAACCTTCTGTGAGTTGCCATTGTCATAATTGACGTTACTGTCGTCATGTGAAAAAACTCCTATTAACAAACTATTAAACATTTGGAAGTATTGAAATCCATTCTGGAACATTATAAACCTACACAGAACAAAGCACATCAAGACACTGCATTCGAAAAAAACAGAATCAACAAGTGTAATTTCATTATGGCAATTGAACCTTGGTCTAATTTATGTGTTGAAAATGATGTATCATAACATCTTGAAGTGGACAGTAGTTTTTAGAAACCAAGAACACCAAGATATACTGTATAGTTATGCTGAATTGTATTCAATCACTTCAGGGAAAATTATGAAATGAAACATGGATTTCAAAAAGTCAAACATCCGCAGTATCATTGTTAGACACCGGAGTGGATCTCCAAAGTCCTTAAAGTAAATACCTAGATATGGTTTCTTTTTTTGTGTGCTAGTTTGGAGCAAGAAAGTCCGATCACAATGGTTTAGTTTACAGCAACTTTTTGTTTGTTAGTGTGAGTAGTTTGAGGAAGAGACCTACGTGCTCACAAAATGAGTCGGCCTTTGAGGCCCTTTAGCTACCACCCCCCTCTGCTTTCACTACCAGCCCGTCCTTTCGCTTACTGACAGTAGGCAATGCTTTTGAAGAGGAAATACATTTTCATAACTTCTGAAAAATTCCTGTGCATTTTCTTCAATGTAATGTAAGGACAGTTGCCCAAATCCCACCTGCTTCATAGGATTGGTTAACCCAAACCTCAGAACCATTTCCCACCTGAAGCAAAACATTGCCATGTGATTAGTTAAGCTTAGTTGAGTTAGTTCACTGCCCAGGACATTTCCTAACAGGCTAATTTCAGGGCAATAAAGTCCCTTTACATTCTGCAATCATGCCCCTGTCAAAAAAAACAATACTATTACAGTAAATACAACTTCTTTTCAATCCAAAACTCCAAAAAGGAATCAGTTATCAGAATCCAATTCATTGCCGAAGCAAGTTTTTACTTGCAATGAATGTGCCTTGGTGTACTTGCTACGTGCAATTAACATTAAAAAAAGGGAATAAACAACAGGTGCTGCATCACAAACTATGGCTTAAACATGGCTGCAAACACCTACAGTACTCTGGATCTGGAAATACTTACCCTTTCAGAAGAACATATCCAACCTTTCTTACTTTATCCATAGTCCATGGGGGCAAATAAGGTTCTTAGTATGGTGAATGACACAAGACAGCTTCTGCTGTCGCCCTCTCTTCATTGATGCTGACAACCTCACTCAACACCACAAACCATGATATGCAAGTCACTTCCTCCATGTAACCCATGCTCCTTTAGCATTGGGGCATCTTGCTTCTCTGTGACTATCGGAATCCATTGCAACTGACTAAACACAAGTTGACCACAGCTGCTGATTTCCTTTAATGAGGAAACTACAAACTTCACGCCAAAAGGAGGGAAGTTTCTTTTACTAAAAAAAAGATAGATGGAAAGTGGAGAGTGAAAACAGAGGATATATATTTATATATAATCAAAGTGTAAAGGCCGTTTATATATAAAAACGGTTACACTTTACTTGAAAGTATCTACATAAGAGTGACATGACACTGTCATGAACGTGTCATAAACATTATAAACAAGTCAAACGTTTATGACATAACGCTTCTGTCATTCAGTGTCATTTGTTTTTTGTCACGACAAGTTAGGGTTCATGACAGTGTCATGTCACTCTTATGTAGATACCTTCAAGTAAAGTGTTACCATAAAAACGGCTTTTAAACATTGATTACACTTCATTAACTCAGTTGAATGCTGTTCTTTTCACAACATGTTTTCCATTAAACCGTTCAAAATGTTTGTTCTAATCTACACGCTTACCAAACTTGTCAGCACCGCATGCACACAACTACAAAGGGTCCGATCACATTGCATACGCAAGTACATGCATTTGCATTTACCAGGTTGTTCTTTCTCTGGTTAAAATGATCCTCCTCTGTTTAGTGAGGTTACTTCCTTTGCAATCTTGTGAACTGTTGTTTTGTTATTGTTGCTCATAGTAAGGTAGTTGCCAAGAAGTGACGAACTGTGAGGCTGGCAAATGTTTAAACATCACGAAGTGCTCTCAGTGACATTTACCTCCCTTCTCTCATTTTCTCCCTCCCTCCCTTCTCTCTTTCCTCCCCCATTCTATCTACTCACACCTCTCACTGGAGTGGAAAGCTATCAGACAAAGTGGCACTTGAGAGATTGACTAGGAAGTTTCTGTCCTATTTGCCTGGAAATGGTGGAATGTCCGTCAAATCTCATTGGAACTCGTTGGCAACTTCTGCCACCTATTGGCCTGACAGGAGGATTTCCAAACATGACATCATGATTCTTGGGAGATACTGGCAGCCCTACTACATATCATTAATCAAATGAGTGCAGTAAGACCTCATTCCTTTGCTCAGTTTGTCTGCCTTCCTCTTTCCTTCCCTGTTCTTTAACACCTTTCTTTATTTATTTATATATATATATATATATATATATATATATATATATATATATATATATATATATATATATATATATATATATATAGCTTGCAATTAAATTAATTTAAAAAGCACATTTTATAGGTTTAGATTTCAATGATAGGTTAAAGGTCAACAAGTGCAGCACAATTGGGCTGTCAACGAATATTCTAAATTCGAATATATATTCGAATAGTTTTTAAAAAACAAATTTCGAAGATGAAAATTAATATTCGAATAAAAAAAAAAAATGTGGAAAAAAACACTCGCGGTAGCAGAGGCTGTCTGGCTGCCTGCTTTGCGAGTGGGCGCGCTAGCGCGCCTTAGGGTTCAGGGACAGGTCACAGGAGTCGCACTGTCTGGCACAGCGTCACTGCTGAAAGTTGACTTTGACCGCATCAGAGAAAGCGATTTTAACCCCCCAAAATCTAAAAAGCTGGAAGTACTTTGGATTTTGGTTGGTAGGAGGTAAAATAGTTGAGCCGCGAGATAAAGTTGTATGCAAGCTATGTAAAATACAGTTAGCATACCATTCGACCACTAAAAACATGAGGTCGAAAATGTGCACCCAAATGAGCATGGCATAATGTGTGGAACTCCAGCTAAACAGTCACGTCTTGACACGTATTTTGCACCGCCTGCCACAAGCTCTTTGTCTGCAACACGACAAGAGGCCATAACGGAGAAATTAATTTTGTTCATTTGTAAGGACATGAGACCAATCAGTGTCGTGGATGGGGCAGGCTTCAGGGAGTTCTGTCAAGCAATGGAACCGAGGTACCGTATCCCTAGCCGTGGAACAGTCACCAATAGAATCGTAGAAGTGTATAACAGCACCTCAGACAAAATAAAGGAATCAATCAAAGACAAAGATGTGGCTCTTACCACGGACGGGTGTTAATAATATTTGTTTCAATCACTGAATGAAGCCTGCTATATTTGGGACAATAGTCGCGATCTTAAATTGCTTGCGCAAAACTCTTGATCAGCACTCAAAATGTGTTTATTGTGTTCATTTTAAACAGTTATGCGCACAGCCGCACATTGCGTGAGGGCGAGAGAGAGAAATAATACGTTGTCAAATATGTTTAAACTTAAATAGACTACCTATACAAGTAGTTATGTCTCTTTGTATTAATTTGTCCCGTTATTGACATAATGCACGTCATTGAAAAATGCGTGTCATTGAGAAAATGCGCATGCGCAACCAGATGTTCAAATAGTTCGAATATTATGTGTTTTTTTAGAGGGAATATTCGAACGTCATTTTTGAGCAATTTTGACAGCCCTACAGCACAAGAAGTAAAAACAGAATGTCAATGAAAGTCATGTCTCTTACTGACCCTGTCAAGTACAGACTCATCAGTTGGCAGACGTATTGCCTCATTCATTCACTAAAAATCGATTTAACCAAACCAAATCAATTACCTAACTAATTAGGTTTGGGAAATAACTAAAAACAAATAATCAGAAAAACATGAATTAACTCCTTGTAATCAACTCATAAAAAAGGTATCACACAGTGCAGTCCAATCTTCAGGCATGTTTGGCAGGATGCATACTAAGGAAGAAGCCACAACTGGATACTTTCAAGGTTTACAATTAAATATTTTTCTCGTGTTCCCTGAACTTCTTGTGTCCAATTCTAACTTAAGTTACAACTTCCATTTCCCAGAATAGCCATCAACATCCTTCTCCCTTGACTGAACTTGATACATTTAGCTGTTGGTTTAATGTGTAGGTGCAGA
This sequence comes from Perca fluviatilis, assembly GCF_010015445.1. Lineage (NCBI taxonomy): Eukaryota > Metazoa > Chordata > Actinopteri > Perciformes > Percidae > Perca > Perca fluviatilis. The sequence goes on from NC_053117.1 coordinate 27,117,102, forward strand.
GAGCAACAAAGCAAGCTATCATGTTAGTAAGGGCAAAAGAGCAACAATTTTCAGTCAGGACAAAATATCATAAAACATATCTTGTGGCTGTATTACAAAATTGTCTACTGAGGCTACCCATGGCCAAATTAATAGGTATCTTTTGCTTTTCCATGATGGATTTAATCCCTGCTTGAGTTGTTAAATATTGAGGCAAAATTATTTGTATTTTCTCTTCTGAGGGAATAGGCCTAAAACTTAATACCATGTGTTTGGGCAAGACTGTTAATAAGTTATGCTATTAAACTTCACCACAGCTCTCCTGAAAATATCCAAGATAGAAATATATAGATATCTATAGAGGCAGTACACTAGCAGAATCAAAAATAAGGGCACAGGACAAATGTGTTTTAGTACGACTCAAACACTGCAGACCATATATTTTGTAGCTATAACATGTTTTATGCCCTCTACATAAGAAATTGTATTAATTATTGCTACGATTTCAACGTTTCTGACAATATTACACAGCGGGAAAAAACAAAGATATGATGTCAGTCTGTGACATCAGAGAGTAACCCTCTCTAGGATCAAATAGACAGAAATCTGATCTGAGGAAACCACGCACCTCGCCCAGCCCACCCACCCATTCATCCCTCCATCCCTCCCTCCCTCAACACCAAGTAAGACTTTTTCAACCCGCTGTAGCAGACAAGCTGAAACAAGGGGTGCAATTACTTATTCAATGTACTGAATACAACTTATGTATGTTTAACATGTATGCATGGTTTGTGGTCTGGGACACATGAATCTTAATGATTGTAGATGCGCTATGCTTCATAGACATTTGATGAATCATTGCGTATGCACAGTCAACTGCTACAGGCCACTGTAATGTGAGATGCTTACCAGGGCTAGTTACTGACGCAGCCCACTTTCCCTGTCCCTAAAACATTTCTTAGGATTCTTTTTCTGTTGTGTTGTCAGACAGTAAACTTTCACATAGCGTCGTGCTTTTCAATTCATGTTGAGTAAAAGCTGTAGTTTTTGGGGCTAAAACGATTAGCCGATTAATCGACTGACAGACATTTAATCAGCAACTACTTTGATAATCGATTCATTATTCAAGTCATTTTTCAATCAAAACTTACAAATATTACTTATATCCAGCTTTTAACTTGACGTTCAATTTTGTTGAGGGACTGAGGAGGTTCGGGTTCAAGACAAACAGTAAAACAGTAAAATTCAGAGAAACAGAGTTAAAGATTCTCTGGAAGTCATGATGACATCTACTGACTACACAAACACAAGTGGCAATGATGTTTCAGTCATCAGGTTACTTTTTTATTCACCAAAGTGTGACTATGAATGAAAAAACTAAAACTGTGAGGCAACTGCCAGTAAAACATCAGCAAACAATTACCCCACAAAAATTAAAAACAGATAGTCTTCTGCAGACTGTCTTCTGCATTCAGATTTTCTTTCAATTGAGTTTATTGACGTGTTTCTGAACTCATCGGCAAATTCAAACAGCTCGGGATGGTCTACATATCAAAAATGAGTCAACAGTTGGAACTTCCTACCCTATATTTCTATTGGGTCTAAATTAGGCTACTGTTGAGGCTTGTTCTGTTTGTTGTTGGGTATCGACGCAGGTATGGTTTCAGATTCACAGTCAGCTTGAACAACACTTTCTCACACATTTCTGCCTCCCGTCGTTCATGCTTTTTGACTGCTTTTACCTTGAACAAAATGCAAACATGTTGCTAATCAGGTCTTTTTTCACTTTTGAAAGTTGAAACACTGAAAGCAACCCTCTTTGAAGTATCCCTAACGAAAAACAGACAGTGTTTTTTGTCTGAACAAAACAGCTACAATACGGTGATGGGAGGGAGTGCTGGGACTAGTGAGGGAGGCCTCTAGTAATAAAGTTTGCTTACTTCATTGAGGAATGAGCTGTGGCTTGAGCTGGAGTGAGGTGGAAAACACTTCAGCTGTTGATACACCCATCAACCTGCAGTCTCAGCAGTGTCTGTTTTTAAGTAAACCGTTCCTGTGTGAGGCCTAGTCTGAAACACACATCAGTTCCTCTCATTTATGCACATAATTGACAACTCTGGTTTCCAAAAATGTGGCACCTCTTAATATTTGAGATCAATAAATTGAGTTACTGTATGTAAATAATTTGGCTTTCGCTCTTTGCCACTCTGGACCCCCTCCTTTCCATTGGCTGAGGCATTTTCATCATGTGCCACTGGGCCTGACGCAGCCGTTTGTGGTTTTAGACCAGTAATGTGACTGGTTGAAAGTAGTAAATTAATCAACACAACCTTTCTATTTATAATCCATTTTACCCAATCCACATATAGGCTGTTGGGTCCATATAATAATATGAAGTGTACATGTATATATGCCCCCTTGTCATTACACACTTCACCTAGCACTTTGCAATTGCATTGTTAAAATAGAATATTTTGTTCGTAAATTTAAATTTTAACTTCAAAAGTTGTTTTGGCTAATGCATTTTCAATCAATGGGGCCCTTTCAGTATCTGTGATGCACCATTCACCTACTACCAACAACAAACCCAACATCAAATAGGGTCATATGTTGGAATGAGGCCTCAAACGGAGATCAGTTACACGTCTGTCCTCAGAACTCCAAAACCAGAACAGTCTGCAACTGCCAGCATCTGCTTTTAACCCAGATGACAGTCTACAAATTATTTCCCTTTTGGTCAAGTCTTTTCCAATGCAAAGGAAAGGCTTCCCTGTTGGGCAAAGTAACACACACTGTGGTCCTATTTGATAGTAATAAGAACCACATTGGGTTTGCGATGACTACAGTGTAGTGGTTTTGCTCTGAGACGTGCTCACATACTTCCCTTGCCTGTTGGTGGTCATACACAACTGCTAAATGTTCTGTGATGTTCTTGCATCTTGCTCGTCTTACCTAATGTTCTCTTTACGCGGCCGTGATGGACTAATAATGGATGTAACAGTACGACTTACCAAGAACTGCAGTGTTCAAAGTTGAAATTTACACACTTCTAATCACATTTACGCACAATGCATGCATACGTCACATGTTCATCAATTGTCTCATATGCACACACGCTCATCTACAAATAAAAGCACATAAACCTTTAAATCGTCGCATAGAAACAAACATCTTTTCCTGTTCTTTTTCAGATTTCCATTATACTGGAAGCCTGGTGATAAATGTGGTTTAAACAAGAACACAGCATGTGCAAATACCTACCACTCTACTTCAAAACGAAAGCCTCAACAGCAACGAGTGGTGATTATTAGGACCACTTCTTCATCAGCTGCCATTGCGTGGCATGAATGCACACTGTGAAATGGCCCGTCTAGACTTGACGTCATGTCACTGTCCAGACGTATACACACACAACACACACACACACACATTCGCACACTCCTACACACACTTAATAGATTCTTCCCTGTGTCCCCGGAGGTGCCCTTCCTACCTAATCCCCATACCTAGCACCAGCTGGATAGCAAATGCCTGCCAGACTAAAGATCGCCAAATGCAAAATGCTTAATGTCGAATAACTGAAAAGACTTTATTACACTTTACTCAGATGAGTACAAATAGCTCTCGTTTTACAATGTTGCTGCTGATTAAATAAATAGCATATCCATCTCTTCATGATGAAAATGCACAATTCTATGTGGGTATTTGATTTCTGATTACCTTTAAGGAAATAAGTAACACAAGGTGCCATACAGGTGATATTTCCTCGCTGTGCCAGTCTTATATTATGAGATATGAGACTGACACAGCGATATATATATATATAAGTGGCTTTGATAGAGCATAAGATGATTTTCCACCTGCTTCAACAAGCCTACTTATGTTTCTCTACTACCCTCTTCCATATTTCTAAACCAAGGTCGATTTATTCTAAGTGCAATAGTGATATGTGAATGTTTTTCTTTTTTCAGAGCATTTGAACTGACGGCTCTGACAGAGGACATACTCTGTAGTGAGAGAACACGGCTTGTCTTTTAGAGTGCACATGTCTGATTTTTACAAATAGTCTGCTGTCCAGCTGTGGAAACTTATTTACTTCACCTTAAGCTGGACTTTTGGTTTAATTATTTTGTTCTTTTATCCTTGTATTGCTGAGAGATTTGCATTGCGTGCTTTCCCTGTTGGAAATGAAACGAACACATGGTAACCCAGTTAGAAAACCAAGTTTCTTAAGATAAAATGTTGCTGTATTAACCGGGTTTTCCTTAATCCTTTACACCAATTAAGGGAACTTGGTTTCTTCGCTTACATTAAATCTAAGAAATCAGGGCACTGCGGAAAGCTGACAATAATTACTGTAGGTTATTTACAAGCATTTAAACACACCGAAATGATAAGACAGACAAGCCCTGTGTGAAAATAATCGAGGCAGTGTGCTTTACCACGGCCAGACAATGTGTTCAAATCAATAAGCAAGGAGTGCTTGACAGGAGAGAAAATTCAAAGATTCGAAAAGAGAGAGAGATCGCAAATAATAGCACAATACAGAAGCAATGGTAAAGAGAAGAGGGGATGGGAGAAAACAGAAACCAGAGGTGAAGATGAGTAAGAGAACAAATGAAAATAAGACAGCAGGGACCTCAATGACAAATGCATGAGTGAGACAAACGTACAGTACAGCCTGGTCTGAATCATTACCGGCACCATACATCAGGGTTGCCTGCACATAAGCTGCTTTGTGCTTCTGGTTTAAAGGACAGCTTGTGCTTATGACAATCTGGCCCAGTGCACTCCAGGCAGGGAGAGTTAAAAATGCATTACCAGGCTTAGCAACTATACAAGTCACAGTCAACAACACTTACATGGGTTCAAAACCTGCAACATTTTAATAACAGAGAGGCAACCTGGTTCCTATGACAACTCCAGGTGCCATGATGTTAGGGTCACTCTCTGCTCTTTGCTGTATGCAATACTTCTCGGCATGCCAAAGGTGTTGACCTTAACGCTTGCTTGATTCCCATGTGCCCTCGTGCAACTTAAACCACTTTCGTCTCCCAGATGAAATGGGTTGAGCAATAATCAGGCTTGTCCTGCCAAGCAAACAGCAAGGAAAATAACTGCATATAAAAAGTGTGGAGGCTTGGGCTTATGTGAGAAAGGATTTCAGGTGTTTTAACTGCTCTACGTTAAATACAGAAAATACTGGCCAATGGTTAACATATAAGCGTTTGTGCCTTAAATGGTGTTTCCGATCCCCGGGACTTAAGGTCACTTGCATAAGCAAGACTTGCTTTACATTTCTTCCTGTGAGGGGAGAATATCTTGTTGACATTCAATGGGCTTTCCAGTGGGAGACGAAGGAAATACAGTACATGGGAAGTGCTTCGCTTCTTCACGCTTCTCAACGAGTGTTTCTTCCCTTGCCTTAGTCAAGGCTGAGTGAAGAGAACAAGCCACAAAGGTATTGTGTAAAAAAAAGTTGTTTGGACTCAGGAATACTGATGTCTGTAATACTGATGTCTGTACGTCACATCTTGTATCATTTTTCTGTATTATTGATGCAGTGCAAAATAACATAGAACTAAACCAGGCATGTTTGCTTGTTTTAAGACCATAGGGAAACCGGAGAAAAAAGGAATACTGACAGAAATGGGAAGAGTTACGTAACTTACAAATGGTGCGGAAAAGGGGCTGCTTTAATCAGAAAATGGTCTAAAAAGCTCATTATGAAAACTGACCGGTGGAGCATTATGCAAGAGCACCAACTCTCCCGACTCCACATTTACGTCATTAACATTTGGAACAAGAAGACGCATTCATTCAGCCAAACAAAAAGGGTTGCATATCAACATTTCACCTTCGACAGAAACCTAAATCCGATACTCGCCACATAAAAAGTAGTCAGTAGAAAACATCATGTGCTTGTTTTTACCCTGTCCATCTCATCCATAACGGATGGCACCGTAAATCACGCAAATTCTTGTGCTCTGTGTATTTACAAGAAAAGGAGCAGGGGAGCAATGGTCTAAGCAGGGGGGCAAAGAGAAAAAGAGAAGAGATGTCATCACCCGTTGCTGTGGTGGCAGCCGATACTAAGTTATCTAAATCAAACGTGTCATCCGTGGGACCAGTGTTTTTCCAACCACAATAATGTCCCACCAGACTGGCTTTGAACCAATCCAGAAAAACCTCTTTTGAAAACCCCCCAATGCGCTCTGTCCAAATTTGGTAGCGCTCTCGTTGGTGGTCCCCCCGGTGCCTCTTTGTGTGTGCTAGTGTCTGAGCGTGTATGTTTTTCCATCTTTTCAGGAGGCTACGATGGGTGAGCCTTCAAAACATGCACTGCACTTGTCATGTCTATAGTACACAGAAAACAACATCAATTATTTTAACTCTCAACAAAACAATACGTTTTCACTAAGTGTCACTAAGTTGCTTGAAGGAGAAGGGAGAACACTGATTTATCCCCTTTTTTACGACTCCCTTTAAGGACTGGAAGCCTCCCATTGCATTTGCTGTGTTTACGTATCTCCACTTCAAGATCTCTCATCTGTGCTTATTAAACGGCTTCATAGAGTGCAGTACATTTCCAGGAATAACAGGGTGCAGATTGTACAGCCACTTCAACAAACACTGACAGGTCTGACGTCTGTACACAAATGTCAGTCTGTGACCGAAAGGTGCGATGCTACTCGAGGTCAAAACAAACACGCGTTTCCATCCTTGGTGTACACATGTGTGCAAACAGTTGATGTTGAGAGATGGATGATATCAGCACAACACAATTAATGGTGTTAATCAGAAACATGTTTTTAAGATGGAGAATTTGCACGTTTGTGTAATATAGAGATGTGATTTGTGTGACTGCAAGGCAGATGCTTTTGTTAATAGAGGATCAAAACGCCCCACATACTGGCATAAAGAAAACCGTGTGGCGATTTGGTAGAAACAATGATGAAATAAATGGTATCAAAACATACAATAAAGAATTCACACATGCTACTTTACCAAAAAGAAATAAAATAATAAAATTGCTGAAATAAGGTCAATGATGAATCGTAATAATTTATTAGAATTCATTATGCAAAATGAAATAAATGTCTTTATTTATCAGAATACATTAAGCTGGAAAGAAACAGAAACTTAGTATTCTCTACTTGTAATACATAAGTCATAAATATTCTATTGTAGATTTAAAAAGGTGGCTGTTGTTTTGTCGCATTGTGTTTTTGAATGCAGCTTTAGTTAGTTTGTTAATGTGGGGCTGCCGCCAACGAGCCTGCCAATGTCTGGGTTGGACCACAAGAAAATGTCATCGCTAGGTCACTATTTCACCTAACACAGATTTACTCACAGACTCCCGCTGAGGTTCAAGTGACAAAGGGAAATTGTCAAATTCAATTCTTAGAGGCTGAGGCTGGGCATGTGTTTCTTACCTCCAAGTTCTTTCACATTCAAGACAGCATTTGGAAATGGCACCGCTTTGATGCTGAAACCTGAGGGGAGAAAAATGAAAATCCATCATAGTAATGACACAAAGTGCATGTGTGTGTGTGTGTGTGTGTGTGTGTGTGTGTTTTGGGGGCACATGTCAGGAGTGATGAGACTCAACTTTTAGGAATGTTGGCTGGATTGCTTTATAATAGTGAGAAAATGGCTTAAATGAAAACTGACTTTTAAAAGAAAAAAAATAAATTCCACTTTATTATTTTGTTTCCCCCAGGATATTTGGTGTACCTTTTCCAAACCACCAGCTGGTGAACACACAGAGGACTGACAACATATTTGTGTACAAAAATGAAGGACTATAACACTTTGTGTGGTCCGGGTTAGCAAAACAGAAAAACAAGAAAAGCTAAACAGAAAAGTGTTTTGTTCTAAGTTGGAGTTAGAGGATAGAGCTAATGTCTAAAGTGCTACCACGGTTTGTTTCTGTGGTTGCATACAGTGGGAAATTTAAAGAAACCCACTGAAGGAGGAGATTTAATGTTGCTCAAATTACGCTAAATTGTCTTGGTGGGAATTCATTTCCTGGAAACATTCACAAACAGGAGGAGAGATGGGACAGACAACCAATTATGATTTCCTCTGAACATCTAAATGAACTGCTAAATGTGGTTTTAAGCACATTACGACAGTGCAAAATCATGAAGTAAGAAGTGTGTGTGTGTGGGGGGGGGGAACCACAGGGGACTCCTCCCTCATTGTTCATCATGATCTTCTCTCTGTAGATGTTGGCAGATGCAGACAGTGCTGACAGCTAAATCTCATTTCAGAGAAGTGCACTAAAATAATTCTCCGCTATGGTTTAGTAAGTAATCGACATATTTTATCTATTACGGCCTACTCAGGACCAGACGCAGACAGGTGTTCACTCCTTTGAATCAACCCCTGCCACAGAAACATACACACTAATGGTTGTAGGCAGAACATTTGGGAATTACTTTATACTTAGCTTCTACTGGTGAAAGTGCACAATGACTAAACCTAAAATGGGACTTCTGCAACAGCTCAAAGCTGACTGCTGACAAAGCCAGGGGAGGAAAATGGAATGTCCGTGTCCTTGAGGGATTGCATTGCGTATATGGAAAGCAGAGCGTTGACTACCAGGAGAATGATGTACTAACCCTAAAGCCTCCTCTTCTGGACATACTTAATACCAGCCTCCCACTTGACTAGAAGAAAGAAGCGGAGTATTGGCTGGTGAGATACAGCAGAACGTTTCTGGCATGAGTGCTGGGGCTTTGGAAGACATACTGAAGACATGCTTCCCCCTATTGGATAGCTCTAATACCTGGGTAGTATTATCTATCTGTGATTATAATCCAGAGGACAACATGTTCTTGAAACGTGAAAGCACTACAGAAGCTTGGAAAGCTTTCAAGAACACATGTGAGGGAAAGAAGATGGGTATATATGTGGATAGTGCACACATCTATTTAAAGCTCCATTGTGTAATTGTTTGAGTTGATTCTTAGCAAAAAAAAAAACTTTGTTCTTTCACAAATATGTGCTCATTCATGTGTAATTACTTCCACCAACTAATCAAAGTATTCTCGTAAGCTTAGAATCTGCCATTCAGAATACATACGAACGAGTTGCTCGAATGACGGCCGCCATGTTGCGCCTCCATCTTTAAAATACATTAGCCAAAGAGGGACATACCTCTGCCTTTCGCGCTTTTACACTCAGTGGCACCGTGACGAATGCCAGGGAGGGGGAGAAGAACACCTGTTGACGATGGAGGATCACGCCTATTCTTGAGGACATGTAACGGAGTCGCCAAGGAAGTCAAGAATTAAGAATTAAAAACGACAACACGACAGGCAAAGCAACGAGACCAAAGTTAATATTGGAGTGGCTTTTCCAAGATGGAAAGAGCTCATAAGGAGCAAGGATTTTAAAAGGGATGGCGAAGTTGCCTGCTTTCTTCTGATGAAAAAGGATTGTCTACCTTGTAACATAAACATAATCATATGTGTCGTGATTTCCCTGGCAGACAACTCACGTCATGTCCAGCTGTAACACAGACTAGCTACAGCTAGAACAGCTGCGTGTAAACGATGGAGATACTAAGAGCTAATTTCGGTTTCATTGACATGATTGTTCATAATGCTCAGAGAAATACATTAAAAACACAAACCTCCGTTGCTTCTCTCCTACGCTGTAAACATTGCCTAACGCTATTAATCTTACAATATATACAATATACAGAATAACGATAGCACTGATAATTTACTAACATTAGCTTGCATATGTTTGGGAACCTGATAGCTGATGTTAGCAATGACAGTACCAAAATAACGTAAAACTATTATTACACTGGAAGGAACACTCACGGACGAAGTCGTAGTTCTTGGAATAATACGGCCACCGTAGGAGTTAAAACACGCTCGGAATGGGAGGGGCTAGAAAGTAATATTCAGTTGGTTGTCATATACAATTTCACCGCTAGATGGGAGAAATTCTTACACAATGTAGCTTTAAGTACACACATTTTTACTCTCTTTCCTACAGATCCATATGTAACGTGCACGTACCTGTTGTAGGAACGATGCCGTCGCTGCCCTCACTACAGAGGCGTGAGAGCAGGCTGGTCTTTCCAGCACCTGTCAGGCCAATGCACACCACATCATACTCTGGTCTTGGCGGCGGGGGTCCTTTACAGCACAGTGCCCGGAAACACTAAAACAAAAAAAAAGAATAAATTAATTGGAAAACAGACCAAACACACCTTTTGCAAATGATTAGGATTCCGCCTATGGAATAACAACAAGTTCCTAGAATAAACTCTTGCGTCTCTGTGCCGCAGTGCAAGAAGACTAAAGGCTGATTCATGCTTCTGCGTCGAATCGACGGCGTACCCCCGCAGACCCCTCTGCGTCTACGCCGGACCCTACGCCGTAGCCTGATGTGCACCTCTCGAAAAATGTAACTACACGTTGCGGCGATGCACGTCGCTCGGCCGTGGCTTGGTAGCGGTGTATACCACCCCCCCCGACTCATTTCCTGGTTCCCCTTCTCCATAAACAACTTCTCCTGCTAAAGATTTCCCACATTGGTCAGAAAGCACAGGGGATACACTTTGTTTATCTCACTATGACTCTAGAGTCGCTACTCACTCCGAAGCTAATCGCCTTCACTCTCTCTCTCGCTCTATCACCCACTCCCCACACACACACACGCACAAGTATAAACTTCAGGCCACTTACAGTGCCTTGCGAAAGTATTCGGCCCCCTTGAACTTTTCGACCTTTTGCCACATTTCAGGCCTCAAACATAAAGATATAAAACTGTAATTTTTTGTGAACAATCAACAACAAGTGGGACACAATCATGAAGTGGAACGAAATTTATTGGATATTTCAAACCTTTTAAACAAATAAAAAACTGAAATATTGGGCGTGCAAAATTATTCAGCCCCCTTTAAGTTAATACTTTGTAGGCGCCACCTTTTGCTGCGATTACAGCTGTAAGTCGCTTGGGGGTATGTCTCTATCAGTTTTGCACATCGGAGACTGACATTTTTGCCCATTCCTCCTTGCAAAACAGCTCGAGCTCAGTGAGGTTGGATGGAGAGCGTTTTTGCAACAGCAGTTTTCAGTTCTTTCCACAGATTCTCGATTGGATTCAGGTCTGGACTTTGACTTGGCCATTCTAACACCTGGATATGTTTATTTGTGAACCATTCCATTGTAGATTTTGCTTTATGTTTTGGATCATTGTCTTGTTGGAAGACAAATCTCCGTCCCAGTCTCAGGTCTTTTGCAGACTCCATCAGGTTTTCTTCCAGAATGGTCCTGTATTTGGCTCCATCCATCTTCCCATCAATTTTAACCATCTTCCCTGTCCCTGCTGAAGAAAAGCAGGCCCAAACCATGATGCTGCCACCACCATGTTTGACAGTGGGGATGGTGTGTTCAGGGTGATGAGCTGTGTTGCTTTTTACGCCAAACATAACGTTTTGCATTGTTGCCAAAAAGTTTGATTTTGGTTTCATCTGACCACAGCACCTTCTTCCACATGTTTGGTGTGTCTCCCAGGTGGCTTTTGGCAAACTTTAAACGACACTTTTATGGATATCTTTAAGAAATGGCTTTCTTCTTGCCACTCTTCCATAAAGGCCAGATTTGTGCAGTATACGACTGATTGTTGTCCTATGGACAGAGTCTCCCACCTCAGCTGTAGATCTCTGCAGTTCATCCAGAGTGATCATGGGCCTCTTGGCTGCATCTCTGATCAGTCTTCTCATTGTATGAGCTGAAAGTTTAGAGGGACGGCCGGGTCTTCTAGATTTGTAGTGGTCTGATACTCCTTCCATTTCAATATTATCGCTGGCACAGTGCTCCTTGGGATGTTTAAAGCTTGGGAAATCTTTTTGTATCCAAATCCGGCTTTAAACTTCTCCACAACAGTATCTCGGACCAGCCTGGTGTGTTCCTTGTTCTTCATGATGCTCTCTGCGCTTTACACGGACCTCTGAGACTATCACAGAGCAGGTGCATTTATACGGAGACTTGATTACACACAGCTGGATTCTATTTATCATCATTAGTCATTTAGGTCAACATTGGATCATTCAGAGATCCTCACTGAACTTCTGGAGAGAGTTTGCTGCACTGAAAGTAAAGGGGCTGAATAATTTTGCACGCCACTTTTTCAGTTTTTTATTTGTTAAAAAAGTTTGAAATAGCCAATGAATTTCGTTCCACTTCATAATTGGGACCCACTTGTTGTTGATTCTTCACAAAAAATTACAGTTTTATATCTTTATGTTTGAGGCCTGAAATGTGGCAAAAGGTCGAAACGTTCAAGGGGGCCGAATACTTTCGCAAGGCACTGTACGTAGGCTACGGCGAAAGCTCTGCGTGGAGCCTCCGCAGAACCATAAAACAGCCTTAATGTGCTCGACGTCTTCATATTGTGTCAAAAAAACGATTCTGGTATATGAAACACTTCCAGATTGTCAGTTCATGTAAGAGGAGCAAAATGTTTAACCATGTTCCACCATAAAAAAGGGAATTAGCCATGAAAAGAATAAAACCACACAATGTTTTACTTATTTAATCTTGTCATGAAGAGTAAAAGGTCTACATGGGGGGAAAAAAGTTAAAATGGAATAGGAGTGTTAGATGCATGCACTGGTGCAACATGTTTTTGTCTGCAGTGTCTGCGTGTATGTGGACCCCATCTGACGCGGCCCTTGCGGCGGCCAGAGGCAGACCTGTCACTCCATGAATCACGACTGAGGGCCTGCTGTGAGACATTAAGGGGCAAATGCACTGTGAACCGTGAATGAGATCTTTAAACTTGTGTGGAGAAGTCAGTATCCAAAACTAAAAAGAGATCTCTTTTATTAGCAAGACTGGAACTAGTCTGGACAAGGCGGGGCGCACACACCACACATACACACGCACGCACACACTTCAGGTGGAAGAGCATCAACACAGGGGCCGACCCAGTTCAACACACTGCTACTCCATTCAATCAAAGACTCTGACAGAAAGGAAAACACGCACAAGTGTAGACAAACTGCTGCGCATCTGTGCGCACATTCTCCAGGTGTGCTCGGGCTTGCCATTCAAACTTGTACCTCAGTGGGAAGCAGCCGATATAAACAAATGAGAGGATAAACAAATATTCTGTATCATTGTTCAAGTATCGTTGGCAAATGTTCAAGATTTTTTGTTTCGTACAAACTTGTAGGTTTAGTACAAGACTTCCTCTTGGAAATTTGATTTTAACCGCAGCTCACTTCTTGCCACTTCTTCCGCATACCCCGAGACATCAGTGAACACCAGGGTCAGTTTTCAGAGCCTTGCCAAAACAGTGCTGCTGTTTGATGGAGATGTGGGGAATCTGCTTCAACAGAACCAGACGTCGGCTGAGCAACCTGACCCCCAGACCCCCAATCCTAGGTGAACCCACCAGTCTGCTCAAACAGGAAACATTCTCCTCTTCCAGAAAAGCCGCAAGATCAGAAACACACGCGCGTCAGATGGGGGAACACATGTAAAAACTTGGTCTGATGAGGTCATTCCATTCTCTTTCTTGCTCTCTTCTCCCCTTGCTGCCTATACCCCCCACCTACTATTCCTGAAGCTACATGTAAAGATTGCTGCTGAGGGTGAAATCTGCCCTTCAGCTGCCAATCTCCCCCCTGCCCCCCGAACTGACAGTTGATCTTGCTCCAGAGGAAGCAAAGGGTTGAGATGGAGAGATGAAATAACTGGAGTAGCTATGAAGTTGCTATGAGTTAGAGGATTGTTATTTATTCAACCCCTTTAAATAAAATAAAATTATCACTAGACCAAGTGTTCATCAATCAATTAATCAAACTTTATTTATAGAGCACTTTTTCATGACAAAGAAGACCACAAAAGGAGGTTACTGCCTCATTGGCTATGTGGGAGCAGACATACAGGACAACTCCCACCACCTCTCCCTCCAATACAGTTACGATTTCACAACAGCTACCAAAGGAGCATCCAGGGTCTGACCCTGGGGTCCCTATGTACACAGTGGCCCTTGAGAGAGAGAGAGAGAGAGAGAGAGAGAGAGAGAGAGAGAGAGAGAGAGAGAGAGAGAGAGAGAGAGAGAGAGAGAGAGAGAGAGATGGGAGCTCTTTCCCACCTCTGGCCCTCCTTGACAGCACAAGATTGGCGAGGAGAGCTTGGTCAAAAGGCTCACAGGAGAGAAATAAATATGTCTAAAGGCTTTTGCTTACCTCAACACATGTCCCTCCCCTGTCAACCGCACACTGAATGATCTGAGAGTCAGTGTGCTGTGTCACTGAGACTGGGAGCTCAAATAAGACCGTCCTATGATGACTACCTCCATAAATCACTAAAGGCATCCAGACAAACAGCTGAGATTAAAAATGGAAATTAAATTCAACATTCACATTTAACACTTCCCTAAATGTTGTTTTGAGCGATTTACAGTACATTCAGACAGGCTGGAAGTGACTTGAGTTATAAACATATTCTCAAACGTACTATCGCATAGAAAAGCATGTATGTGCCTATTAAGGCTTATCAGCTTTTCTTCCTTGTTTATTTAGGCTACTTTTTAACTGAGGCAACCTGAGCATTAAAAAGAGGGCAATCTTTAAGAAAAACTAATAAAACCGTACAGCTCCTTGCCAAAACACTCTCCATAAAAAGTCTTCCATTCCTAGACTTTAGTGATTGGCTGCCTCTTATAGGATTGGACATGTTTTAATTGTGCTTCCCTGAAAGACCTGCCGAGACATTACCTCACTGTTGTTGTGAAAGCTGATTAGCTAGGCTTTATGTAAATGAGAAACACTGCTGAATGCTGAATAAATGTATATATATGTGTTTGTGTGTGTGTGTGTATATATATATATATATATATATATATATATATATATATATATATATATATATATATATATATATATATATATATATATATATATATATATATATATCTCAATCATTGAAGACAGCCAGGCTGCATTTTTTTCAGATGAATGTCTCTTTAAGGATGCATGACAGAAAGAAGGAAAAAACAGCCCCCCAGGACTCCAGTTTGAAAAAGACGTCAAGACATTTAATGGGTGACATAACTGGGCCTCCTGGCACCAGACCAGTGCTCAAGCACACAAGAACAGAAGCTGAAGGCACTACTGCTGGTCTACCAATACTTGCGTAAGGATAGGTCAGGGTAGCTCCATAACTACAGATGCTGAACTTAAAGAGCATTTGGCCTCATATAAATGATGGTGAAGCTCATATTCAGAGTTAAAAAGGACATCAGTAGTAAGAAAGGAAAATAATTACCGTTGCTCCTTTTTCGTTCAATCTTTTCCTTCAAACAATGCTCAAAGTCACACCACATGCAGCCTACCAACACCACCATGGAGCCTGCTGACCTCAAGTGACCGTCTGTTAATTTGCATACTGTTAACACATGACCTATTAATTAATATTTAGACAGTCAAGGGACAGGGTTCAACCACTACAAACTGAGGGGTTCAGCTGGAGTTGAAAATTTGTTTGTTTTGTCAATGAGTCAGAACCCATTGCGTTGCAAATTCACCTGACGTAGTTGGACAGAACAGGAGCCAGGCTCTTTTTAGAAAACCACTTTGTATTTTAAGAGGTAATAAAAGTGGGTTAGAGGGAAGCCTCTACCACCGCAGCAGACTAGTTTGTGTTTCACTCTCGTACTCTCTGGCTACTGTCGAGACACCACAGGATAGGAAAATGGGCAGTGGCATGACAGCATGTTCCAAATTGAGGTAGCCCAACAAGCTTCCAGTTTCTATGGTGTGGTTTCTCCCTGCTTCAGTTGTGAAATAGCTACTAAACACTGGGGTCGTCAAAGGATACATACAGCATATGTATCAGAGTATTTTGATTTTAACTGCCTAATGTGCAAGAATAATATGCTACATGTAGGTGCATTTGGATCTTCTGCTTAGGAACATAAAAAAATACTATGGAACAAGAACTGTTTTACGCCGTTTAACACACTCTAAACATGTGCAACAAAAAAAAATACCCCTTCTCCCCAACCCCCCACACCCCACACACAAAAAAAAAAAAAAACCCCCCCCAAAAAAAAAACAACCAACCCCCCCCCCCCCCCCCCCCCTTTTTTTAATTTTCATCAGATGCGACTTTACTGGTTGCAAAAACAAGTCTGTTTCTATAGACGAGTACAGACGAGTACGGAGACGGAGTACGGTCAAAATGACGATAAAGCAGGGGATGCTTTAGGGCATGGCTACACGCCGACCTATCAATCAGAACAGAGGCTTAGCTTACTGCGTATCCATGGCATTGTGTACATTAAAATAGCCATGAACGCATTTTTGGGTGTCCCATGTTCCATGTTTTCGACTTAAATGTTGACCCTCTCACTGTGTGTTTTCACCTTCAAGTTAACTGGAAAATGTAATCGCCTAAATGTCTTGTTCAGCGTTAACAATGACATTTTTACATAAATACAGCGAACTCCACCGACACTTTAGCAGGTTATCACACAAAAATGACCAAATATTAGAAACCCCAATGTCAATGAAGTTGGGACGTTGTGTAAAACATAAATAACAATAGAATACAATGATTTGCAAATCCTTTTCAACATATATTCAATTGAATACACTACAAAGACAACATATTTAATGTTCAAACTGATAAACTTTATTGGGTTTTTTTGTGCAAATATTCACTAATTTTGAATTTGATGCCTGCAACACATTCCAAAAAAGATGGGTTAGGTGCATGTTTACCACTGTGTTACATCACCTATTCTTTTAACAACACTCAATAAGCATTTGGGAACTGAGGACATCATTGCTGAAGCTTTGTAGGTGGAATTATTCCAATTATTCCAATTCTTGCGTGTTGTGTTAACTGACAATGATTTTCCGAAGTGTTCCTGAGCCCACGTGGTAATATCTTTTACATAATAATGTCAGTTTTTAATGCATTGTGGCCTGAGGGATCGAAGGTCACAGGCATTCAATGCTGGTTTTCGGCTTTGCCGCTTACGTGCAGAGATTTCTCCAGATTCTCTGGATCTTTTGATGATATTATGGACTGTGGATGATGAAATCTCTGAACTCCTTTCAATTGTACATTGAGAAACGTTGTTTTTAAACTGCTGGACTATTTGCTCACGCAGTTGTTCACAAAGTGGTGAACCTCGCCCCATCCTTTTGGGGATGCTCCTTTTACACCCAATCATGACCAATTAACCTGTGGAATGTTCCAAACAGGTGTTTTTTTAGCATTCCTCAACTTCCCAAGTGTTTTGCTGCCCCTATCCTAGCTTTTTTGGAATGTGTTGGAAGCATCAAATTCAAAATGATTGAATATTTGCACACAAAAAAACCAATAAAGTTTATCACGTTACGTCCCAACTTCATATTGGGGTTTGTAACAATTAGTGTGTGTGTGTGTGTGTGTGTGTGTGTGGTGTGTGTGATGTGTGTATTTCATAGTGCTCTGGTTTGTAGGGAGTAAAGCCTTGATTATAATCTGTAACAAACATGTATACGGACAGCTGCGGACCCCATGGGTGGATAGTAGGTCTGTTTATACTATCCACTTGGTGGACGCGTTCCACAAATACGCAGTAGATAGCTACACTACCACTTGTAGCAGAATTGGCGGTACTCAGACATCCGCAAAGAGCTTACACATATACCCTCCGATGACGACATTTACGTCACATGGACTCCGGCGATTATAATTTTGGCTAAATGCCAGATGACTGAGTCACCTGAATTAGGCCTACATCTGGCCCACATTTTGCAAAAAAAAAAGGGGGGTGCTGATCTGGAAACTATGGGTAAAGGAAATCTTTTGCCAAAAATGTTGATGTATACAGCCTACCCACAGCCAGCCTAATTTTTAAGTACACTTTGTTAAGCATAAGCCTCAGAGACACAAACCATGTGCACAAGCCTGCAGCTTGGCACACTTCCTCTTGGAAAGGTATGCTACACATCAACTAATATGCTTGAACTGTTTGCACTCGGCCCAGTGATGGTGCTAATGACTGTAATAATGCCTATTAAAAACTGCGGTATCACATTTACCTCCAGGCATTTCCGATAGCTGGGCACACCAAAAAGCACACCATGACTTCCTTCTTGGCTGCCAATTCATACAAGCGGGGCATCTTGACTTCCCAACAACAGTGCTACCACAGGAAAGAGGAGAGGAGGAGGAGAAAAGGGAAAGGACATCCGAGACACTTGTCTCTGGGAGTCATAGCCACCGTAGACAGGCAGACACGGGACACGGACGGGTAAGCACGCCGTTTTTATTTTTCCAGACCAAGTGTCGGGACAACACTTGTGTGCAGGACTCACTCCTGACCTTTGAAAATGACAGTCCTTTATATGGGCGTCCCGACGGAGGAGCGGCGCTAACAGATATGTGTGTAATACACACCGGCCACAGTCATAACACAGGCCTGCAAACCATGGGTAAGCAGAGGGTGGGAGCCGAGAAGGGCATGCAGGAAGGCAGTATGTCAGGGATGGAAGGAAGGGTAGAGGGGAGCAGGGCAAGTGGAGGGGGTGTGCGGGCAAAGGGGGGGGATGGAGGAGGCACATTCATTCATCCTCATTCATCTTCTCCCCCCTTCAGTTGTTGTTATTTGCCGCTTTGAAGCTGGATGGGGGGTGCACGGTGGGACACAGTGTGTTCAGTACAGTGAGGGAAGGGGGGGGTGCGGGGCACACTGCATGCCATTCTCGTTAAGGGGTGAGAGAGACATGCTAGACACACAAGGCTGCTCACTGGACTCTTCCCATGCTTAGTTGTTAACGCGCCAACCACAGACGGCTTCAGGCCTGGGTCCCTGGCACACCTCGCCAAACCACCCACCAGCATTTATACTGCTTTATAACAACATATATTTCAAGTCCTCCTAATGTTTTGATTAGATCTCCTCCACCATCGCTGCCAACTCTCGCCTCTTGTGGCAGCACATTTTCCTCCCTGAGGGTGCAGGCGAGATGATACCGGTGGCATGATGCTTGTCACTACAGGCATGTTTGACTGGTTTCTTAAAACCTTAATTGCAAGATAAAGCAAACAAAATGCGGATTTGGCAGTGAACACCGTGACACACTTTCAACTGTGGCAGTGGGTGATGAAATACAAGATTTACTGCACTTCAAAAATGATGGCCAACTAAGGACACTAAACAGGTGCCATTCATTACCCCCGCATCAGAAACACACACACACACACACACACACACACACACACACACACACACACACACACACACACACACACACACACACACACACACACACACACACACACACACACACACACACACACACACACACACACACACAGAAAGAGTATATTGGAAGATTTGGGGGATACGCGTCACTCCCATTCCATGCCTCGAAAATGCACATCCAGCTGTGTGGAATGTTTTTGATGCAGTGAATGTTGAATGTCTACTGTTGACTTCAACATCTTAAAACACTAGATCACACAGACCTATTGGACTGAAACGACAGACATACAGCAATAATAAGATGACTCTGTCTGCACCAGCTTAACATCCCGTCTGGTGAAGTAGACCGTGTCTTACTTAAGTCGACAAAACAACCCACAACCCATTATGCCTGCGTGTCTGTGTGTGTATGGCGAGGCCTTATTTTGAAGCTGATTGGCTTGTCACTGTTTTGCAGGCACATCATCCCCTTATTCTGATGCAACATCCTCTCTCCCTCTCTCCGATCACCCCCACTACCCAATTCATTCATCCCACTTCTGCATGTCTGGCCTTCGTTTCAGAGCTCAAACACTTTTGCCCTGACGCTAAGGTGTCTGGACAAGGAGACAACCTGGAACACACACACACACACACACACACACACACACACACACACACACACACACACACACACACACACACACACACACACACACATAGAGTGAAGTTAGAGCGCCCCCCAGCTTTCTGCTGGAACACACTGCATCTAACACACTGCAAAGGGAGAAGTAATGCATTGCGATAACTTAATTACTGAAACTGAATTTGCATCTCCTGATCTTCTAGACAAACAAACAATCCAAAGATGTTGAACAACAGAAACATGCAAAATGTGCAAAAATGCAATAATAAAATGCAATAAGCCAAATAAGAGTAACATATTGCATTTCTGTTATATCACTGCTATGTCTTTCTTGAGTGATAATTATCATATGAAACGTAGGACAGAGGAAGGAGGACATCTAGACTGCCTGAAACACCGGAACATTTCCACAAGAATCAGCTTCGTCACAGTGAACATAGTGTTCCAAAAACTGGAAAACAGCTGTATACCGCCTGTTATTTCAGAACAGAGGTGCAAGGTGGAGTTAGATCTGACGGACTGAGGTGATGTGACCAACCGTCTGGAGCGTAAAGTCTACTTTTTGAGAGACAACCAAGACTAGATTAGATTATGTGGCAAGATTTTTGAGCAACAGACTGAAGCGACCCACCCTGCTTCCACTGCTCCCCTTCTCTTCCCCTTTTTTAGTAAGCAGCTCCAGCGTTGGCCTTCCCCTATCTGGCCTGACATGGTAGCCTGTGACCCTGCATGGTTGAGGAGGAGGCCAGATCAAAGGCAAAGGAGCAGCCTTGGAAAAACATTTGGGCTGAGAATGGACGGGATATCTGTCAGGAAGCCTTTCCCACTGGGCTCACTAGTGCTAGGGCCAAGAGATCGGGTTACCACCCAAAAAACACTGACATGAAAGAGGGAGCGACGCTAATCCGCATACATGGGGCTCTCTGTCTGTCCTCCACTCACACTCCACTACCACCAATAATGTATCCCTTCTTCCCCTCTGCTCCTCACCCTCTAAACTCTCGACACCTCAGTATCTCTGTCACCCGCCCCCCCAAGCTTCTATGCACCACCACCACCACCTCACCCTCATTCCCAACCCTTCACCCCAAAAACACTCAAGCTTCATCACAGAGGATTAACAGGAAACCCTGACACAACCCATTGTTAGGGAGGCAGAGGGGGCTTGGGTGGTTTTGCCACCCCGGGTGGGTCTTTTTTTTTTTCCCCACTAGGGTTGTGAGATTTTTAGAAGAGACTGGGGCACTTCATGGCCTCGGCCTTCTTACAAACCTCCCTGAATTACACGCACAACAACTTGCACAACTTCTAACAATTGCATAGACAAAGCCTGGTGGCGGGCATAAGTTGTTCAGTAGCAACGAGCAGGGGCTAAAAATGAAGGATGGAGAGAAAAAGAGGATGGAGCAGGGGAGGGTGCATTTGTAGAAGTGAGTGTGATCAAGGAAGTGCTCAGGATGAGCATGGTGTATATGTGTATGTGTGCATTTGTTAGGCAGGGGGTGGGGATGCAGTGTCAGTGCTGTAAATCTTGATGTCACTGACAGGAAGACTGTTGTGAACCATTACCATAAATCTGACAAACGCTAATTTGATGGGAGGCTGTATCTGTCTGGTCAGGGACCAGTCTAGACGGTCCTATTGAGGGGTCCTACAGTGTGGCCCTGTGTGTTTCCAGCACCATCTGGATGTGGCAGTAAGTGCCCGCTGCTATGGTTCACATGTGCACACACATACAGACACACAAACAAAGTATACAAAGTGCACCCTTCCTAAAGCCATTGAAAAGGCTTTATCCATCATATGCCTGAACAATAACATGAATTTTTCAAATGCATTGACAGTATAGTCCTGTATCACTACAGGCAAATCTTAGAACAACAGATTACCCATAATATCTGTAGGAGTTATGGTCAACACTACTGTACTATTAGAGTTGATAATAATTAAATACAATATACGGTAGATTATATTAGAATAACACAACAGAGTGTACAGTAGCATAAAGTAGTGAAACAAAACATTTTCTGAAATCATTAGACCAAAGATTATGCTAGATGGTAAAAAGTACATAATGGCCTACTAAGTCCATTAAACATTTTCATTGGTTTTACAATTCGCAGTGCAACCCTAATTTAGCAAGCTTGATCGATATTTTGTTTATTACTCTGCTATGCATGTTACCGGGACCTGAGAGTTACGACCACAAAAATAGTGTAAATGCAGAAAATACTAAAACCTATTGTTTTAACAGTTGAATGAAGGCTTATATGGCCACAATGTAAGGTTTTAAGGTTTAATGAGCTTTACTTTATTGTAGGGCATATCTGCTCATTTTGTACAAAAGCTGCCATTTGTCAGGTCAAAGCAAACCTACACCACCTTCACCCTCCATACATACATACATACATACCCCTAACAGAAGCGCAGCACCGAAATCTGCCCTTTTTGAATATTTTACATCATTTAGCATCCTTAACGCTCTCTGAAACTTGTACTAAAAATGAAGTTTGCTCAAATAAAAAATGCTGTTGCACAGATTTGAGTGGGTCATACCTGAGCTAGTTTTAAAAACCGTTAATACACCTCATATTTAGTTGAACTAAAATAGATTTTCTTTTGAGTTACTGCCCTTTTATTGAAAGACCCCCTCAACAAGCCAGAATAGAGTTCACATAAGGAGAATCTAGTACAGATACAAGGGCTCTGAAGGGTTCAGCCAGCACAGTACAAGCTCAATGTTTGTCCCATTCAGTGGGGCCAGGAGTGGGCCATAGTGCAGACTATGGTTGACAATGTTTCCCCATAGCTTAATGCTTACACTTTGATTCTTACAAATGTACGAATGTCCCCTTATCAACAAAGTTCATAACCTCCGTGTCCTCACACACACACCATTAAAATTGAAATTGTATCAGCCTGAAAAGAAGAAAAGCAAAATAAGGAAGAATACATGGATGTGGATGTGTTTTTGAAGTTCTAAATCAGTCACACTGAAGGAGCGCACTCATATGATGGGTAAAAGATGAAATGGATTTGATGGGCAAGATATTGGTAGGAGAAATATAATCCAAGAAGCAGGTCCACTAGACATGCTGAGGGGACTAAGGGGACTAAGAGGCCACCGCACCCCCAACACATTTATCTGTCTGGACCCTACCTTGGAGCTCCTGTGTGTTTCACGACATTTACTGGAAAAGTACATTAGGTAGAGAATGATGGGGACGGCATTAAGGGGCCCACCCACAGGACTATTTTCATGTTACCCTCTTTTTGTAGAAAAAAGCAAGAAGCTGAGGTGGTGGCAAGGCAGCTGCATTCACAGACAGAAGACACCTTTGCTCCATGGGATATCCAGAGGGTAGTTAAGGGGGCCACAGAATTGAGGGGGTACAACTGGGTGCCATTATGGTATATAAATCTTGTAATCGGGAAGGGTGATTAGTTTGGCAACATTAGCATACGGCGGCGGCAAAACATTGGTTTCCTGGGCACAGTGTAGGGCAAAAAGATGTTTTTCTGCACCCATGTAGAGGATCAAAGCTTGAGGGGCCCCCTTTTGAAGGCCCTGAAACCAGTGTGCAAGAACCAAGGGGGGTGGGGGGCGCCCCATCTCATAGACATAAAAAGGGTGGGTGGGTGGATGGGGAGGGTACTTGTCCCACTTACATCAGTTATGCCACATTTTCATACAGCATCTATCTATCGACGACTAACTCAATTTTTGATAAAAACAAATTTAAGGGCCCCATTCTCCCTGAAACAAGTGTGGGAAAGTTTCAAGCATTGTCATTAAACGTGAAAGACCCCTCCTCATCAACCATTTCTAGGCCCCTTTGAGACAAAAAAAAAAACCTGATGGGGACCAATCAAACAATAAATCAGTTTGTATACATCGTGTGGTAGCAAAGAATTTAGGTTGATGAGTGGGGGAGGGGCAAACTGGAAAAAGCCTTTTCAATGCAAATAGATTCTCACACGATATGGAAAATCTTTGATTCTGTAATAGAGATAACTATTCCTCACATCACAGCCTACAAAAAAGGCCAGGCCACAATGATCATTCATAACATCCCCAATGACCTTGTTGAACATGTCAAAGTGTGCAGAGAGGGAGGAGAAGTGAAAAGCTTTTTTTGGGGGGGGAAATCTATGACAAACTATAGACATGTAAATAGAATCCCTCTGTTCCACAAACCCTGAACAGGGCTGGTAGATAGGCCTCTGGAGGCTTTTAAGACCAACAAAATGGAAAAGCCATTAATAGGAACCACAAACAGTGGGACATTTTCAGGAAAGGAAGCGTCATGACCCTTGAGTATTGTTAGACATTAAGGACGCATCAAGTGGTTTCAGCAGCATAAGAAGAAGATAAAGACAGCTGGATTCTGGATAAGTGCGGGGAGATTTGACAACTTCTTGATGGCAGATGCCTTTTGTCTCCTTATTGCAACCCAAAATAACATGGTGCCTTAACATCTTTCCTCTGCTGCTACAGTATGTCCTCCCAGGTCAGGAAGAGCTTTTCAGTGTCTCGTATCCAGATGGACCGTTCAGTGTCCAGTTGAGGCAGATTCCTTCAAATTCATGAGATATAGTGTAAATGTAGGTCAGATGTTACTATTTTTTCAACAGAAATACTAAGCAGTGAAACCTATTTGCGAGGCTGTATAAAGGGATCACAGCCATATGCTAAGTGGCCTGTCAGTGTTGTTAACGTGTGTTTTCCACAACAGAGGCACAGGCCACAGCCCTCTCACACCACACACACACACACACACACCTCTAGTTTACACACTGTTGGCTTTCACTTGATTTCTGGCATTTTAATGACCAAAAAGTGGCTGGTACCACCCTTCTGTAATAATAGACTTATACACGCAACCCAAAGACAACATGTTCCCTACAAACAACATTATAATACATACCAGTAAATTCAAGTGTAATCACAGCGGCCCTGTTTTTTTTTTTTTTTTTTTTTTTTTAGTTACATACAATGTGCTATAGACTTACATTTATAACATAGTGGAGGGTCAAAAATGCTTTTTACTATTTACAATATGGAATATGACATTGGTATTGTTTTTACATGTTTTGTTTAAAACATAATAGATGAAATACTTCTTGAAAAAGAAACAAGACCTACACAAAGAAAACAAGACGACAATTAAGAAAGTAGGACCTTCCCACTTACTGTACGAGTAAAGAAAATTTCAAAAAACATTACAGACTGATAGAAATCACTACTGCTTACAATCTTTTGTGTAACCATGTCCACAAAACACTGTGTGCAATCAATGTTCTTTGGAAAAGAGTACTCGTCTAAAATTGCACTGATACTGTTACGCAACTTAAAATTTGCTCGCTTATTAAAGAAAATTGGTGATTGAGCAAATTCTGTAGAATAAAAAAATAAATGAGGGATGAGACACCAAAGCCAAACATCTGGTGGTATTTTAGGTCTGGGAAATCGCAGGTCGTTCTGTGCCATAACCTCTTCCATGGCACATGAAACTTTGAGGCTATGGGGCATTTCGGCGTGTTTGTCGGAAGTTAACCAGACACATTGTTTTAACCTTTGCCGGAGGAGCCTCTGTCTCATTCCCAGGGGCTGGCTGTGTAAAAGGGTCAATGACTTCAATAGGCCTTCATTAAGCACAGTTAGTGTCAACAGTTAATTATGCAAATTAGGAGACCCCTCATGTGGTTTGTGGGTCCCTGGCCTCCCCCTTTCATTGCAGCCTCACACACACAAAAAGTACCACCCTGCAGACACACACACACACACACACACACACACACACACACACACACTCCATATAGCGCATACATTCACTTTACAGACACTGTATGCCTTTCATGCACTACTCCTCCTCACTCATTTCTTGTCAGGAATCAGAAATGGCGTTATGGTGCTGATACATAAATGGAGGCCAATGAGGCCCCTGAGGTCTCCAGTGGCTTTTCTTGCCATCAAAGAACCTCCGGGAAAGGTTCTTGCTGGGTGAAGCTGAAAGCCCACCAAGTTCTCCTCATCAAGACTGGGGGGGGGGGCATCATTGCCCCCTCAAAAACAAAATAAAGAAAAAAAACCTGCATCAAAACAGTCAATTAGGAAAAAATGCATGACAGCCAAATTCGAGCATTGTTTCTGTGATGGTAATGACAGGCCTTTCGGCCCTCTGCCTCTTCCACACATCTGATGTCTGCGGCCCCCTGATTTTCAAAGGCTGGGAAGCCACCAGTAATTAATAATCACACGCTTTGGGCCCCTCAGTTGTGACTGGCGGATTCTTTGTAGGTCCATCCTCAAAAATCTCAATTCCACTTTCACCTACCTCTTCTCACCCCATCGTCGCTAGTTTAAGTCCATCTCCCTGGCAAATGCCTCTTATCAATGCCTGCTGTTTGGTTCAGGTACATTGTTTATCCACTATTAGAGGGGGTCCTCTCCACAGTAGGCAGACGGTTATTGGCACCAATTTTAACCAGCTCCCCCTCAACCCTCCATCTAAACCCGTTCACCGTTCAACTAATTGCGCTGAGATAGGGTTGTTGGGGGTTTGAGGGGTGACTAGATAAAATGGCCTTCGCTGTGAGTGAAAACCAACCATACACCACCCCGACAACTGTTTACACACCACATTTGCTTTTGGATCCACTCTCTTGTTTGTTATTTTATTTTCCTAAGCTTTTTTCCCTACAAAGCAAAAGTCTCAAAAACAACTAGTCTCAAAGCGCTTATGTAATAGTAAATCAGAAGCAGATTTGTGGCCTCCACTGGTCCAAACCCACCCAAGTGAAGCTCTAGGAGCAGGGCTGTAGTCCTTCACCATGTGATACAGGTGTTATATGTTGTTTTGATATAAGCAAGAATATCCTGCAGCAACCCTGCAACTCAGCAGTTAGTCTATTCCTGAATCATGGTATGGTAGATGCTCCAATGAGTGATGATGCCCGCATTACTGGTTTTCATCTAGATTATCCAGTGATATGCTTACGCAGCCAATTCCAAAATAAATGCTAAACATGTGCTTATCTAATATACAGGTGTTATATGATGTATATCCATGAGCAACTAGCGGGGTGAGGACTGAGCATTGGCTAGGAGACAGAAAGGGTCACTATGGTTCAGCTCCACCTAACTGACCTGTAATTCGGGCTAGGTACCAGCTTCAATACTTTTTTAGGCAGCAACCAAATTGCCTCCTTAGCATCAAGTATCGAAAACTGCCTTTTAATACCAAATTTCAATACCTAAGGAGTAAATTATAGTAAAGTATAAGCGTCAGTGAGTCATTTAGTAGCAGCCAACTTCTAAGAAGATCTAATAATGCTGGTGATTGGCTGTCTACACGTCATAGAGGCATGCAGGAAAAACTATGTTACGCGCAGAAGCCCTTTTTATACATAGCCCACCGAATTTAGGACAATGCATCAGGACACTGATTCTAAACATCAGACAAGATCATCACATCATTACCAGGGAAGATGACAAAGGATCTATACACTTTGTAACCGACTTTGTTTATGTTAACTTTTTCAATTAGCTTATGTCCCCAAGAATTGGTGGATGAAAAGGGCTAGGATTCCTACACTGATGTGCCTGTAAACACCCTCAAATTAAAGCTGTAATACAGCACTCTAACATCATAGCCATTGGCCGCATTCCAACCCGGTATCAAAATCCGATCTGAGTGATCCGATCACAAGTGGGCAGATCTAAGTATGCGTGTTCCCACCTGGCAGTAGAATGCATTTCCGAATGAGTCTTGAGTGACCGCTTATGATTGGATATCACTTCCCTGCTCTATAAGCAAACAAACACGTACATCGTTTCCGTTTGCACATACCGGTCAGCTGGTTGCGTGCGTGCATACATACATTTCAGCTGTTACTCACATAAATCATTGGAAACGTGTGATGACTAATGAAAAAACACTGCAGTCGGTCAGGCAGGAAAGAAAGTTATTTTCCGTTTCATGTTCACTTACAGGAGTTGTGTTAATTTACTGCTGATAAAGACCCAACATTTCCTGATTTTCCTGCTTCAGTTAGAACAGGAATATCTGTAGTAATATCCTATATATATATTCGTGAATTTGTGGATGTTTTATTAAACTAAAGACAGCTGGGGATATAAGAGCAGGCAGCACTGGAACAAAAACAGCGACACATCACCAACAGTATGATAACAACATCCAAAACACACAATTCACTCTCAGTGTTTTTTGTGAAATGAGAAATACTTTGAGCACGTAGTTACGCATACACTCTAAAAAAAATGTGGTCACATGTGGCCTAAACCACCTTTCGAATGTGGTCTGAGTGATCGGATCTCAATGTGTCCTCAATACATCCTGGGTGCGTTCCCACCTGTACTTGGAGCCGTCTACTTGTGATTGGATCACTCAGATAAGGTTTCATTTTGAATCCAATGTTCTGGAGTGCAGAGCCAACACCACAAAACATGTGTCACTGTCCTCATACTTTCTGAGTGCAGTGTACATGTGTGTGAAAGATGGTGAAGATAGAAAAAGCTATGGGTTGAACCAGAGACATGTGTGTAGGCTAACACTATACAAACTGTACGACGAAATCCCACACAGGGAGCGTTTCACTAAAGTCAATGGACTCCACATGTCTTTCCTACTTCAAAGGGGACAAACAAGTATACAAGCCCATCCTCTGTCTTTACAGGGACAGGCATAAAAGTCAATATATGATACTAATTACCTACAAATAAAAATACTCCTCCTGGTATATATCGCTGTATTAACTATGACAGTCTACTGGATGGTCAAACATTCTCAATGTCTCACTGAGATCATTACTGAAGCAGCATCATGAAACCACATTGCAGAGTAAAACAAGCATCTGACTACATTTACCTAAATTGTGATTCTAGTAACAGAATGGCAAATAAACAACATGAAAGATTTACCATAGTTGACTCAGTCAGATAAATGTAAGTGTTGCACATTATAACATAATCGTGCAAACAATCATTATGGTAAATGACTAAATAAATAATTACATGAAAGACAACGACAAAATAATTCTTTACCGGAAGAAGAGATGGACACTAGACAAGTCACACACACACACACACACACACACACACACACACACACACACACACACACACACACACACACACACACACACACACACAGTGTCACACACACACACAGTGTCACACACAAGGCTGATGGATAGATGTGCATATGGCAGTATTGCGGAAAGGAGCTTTAATAAACGACTGAGCACAGAGGGAAACGTTTATTTAGTCAAAGACAGGAAAGAACAGACGGAGGCCAACTGTGCCATGATCCATCACAGGCCTACCTATGACATTGCACAGTGCAACTTAATTCAGAGGTAGTCTAAGCCCTTCCTGCACACACACACACAGAGAAAAATAGAGAGAGAGAGAGAGAGAGAGAGAGAAGGAGTATCCAGCCTACCAATTATGGATGAATGTTTGACATGGGACTGGAAAAATATCTCTATGTCAGAAAGTACTAGAGAGGTCTAGAGAAAATAACTTGAAAGAAAGCACCTGATGTCAACCTGCTACTAAAAGATGGGGGAGATTATGGATGTTGGAATTTATTTCAGACTGCAGATCTTAAATAATCTTTAAATGGTGTTGAGCCTTGAATGTCATTAAAAAAAAGAAAAAAAAGATTGTCAAGGATCTGGTCCCTCTCTCAAAGTATTTTGTGAAATCCCTATGTAATGTTAATCTGGTAAAGGACAATATAGTTTGTAAAAAGGTATCAAGAACAGAAAAAGAGAGGGCACAATACAGAATCTACAAGTTATTGGTTTTAATAGAGTCAACTACTTCCATACATACGGACATTTGATATGTATTTGGCCACTTTCACTTTGGTATGGTAACAATAGACCCTGATCTTTCATCAACCCCAGACGAAAGTCTGCACTTCTTTGATGTGGCTTTTGCAAAACTATTTAATACTGCCTCAAATACCACAAAAAAACTCACCATTCGCGTTTGCCCTTAACTGCCCAGAGGTTTTACATACATCCTCTAAAGTGTGTTAATGCCTTATAAAAACAAACCACAGTTAAGCATGTGATGTAAAAAAAGACAAACAGAATTTCCTTTACTTGGTTAAGTAACCTAACCTCAGTTGACAATAGCAGAGTTGTTGCTTTGCATGGTAACGTTACATATCACGCCTTGCATTTAACAGCCTATATGTTTATAATACCAATAATTCATCCAAAAGTCCATACTCAAAGCTTAATTTATGGCTGTGTACTGTTAGTTACAAAGGTAGAATGCACTGTATTAATATCATGTTTATGACACACCAATCACAGTTTGTTTCAGGAAAGAATTGTTAACAAACCTGTGTAGTAAATCTACAGCTAAACTGATGAATTTATCAGTGACTAGATGGCTCCACCCAGAGGATGTATGAGTGAATTTTATGGACCGGATTTTGTGAGAAGAGAATTTGTTTTACTGAAATCTGAATTTCATTCTTTGTATCAGTTCTGGAAACCCAGTGTTTCAGTGACCAGTTTTGATATACTTAAAAAACAACAGTGAGGCCTTGTTTTTGTACAAACTCATACACGTGTTCAGCTTCAAAAGGTAATGGTTTCTGATTAAAATGAAGCAACAAAAAAAAAAGTTTGTTCAAATTGCCTTACAGCTTATCAGGAAAGAATGGTATTTTAAAGGCTGTTACCCTTTGTTGACAAGTCTCTGAAGGAAATGCTAGTGGTAACTAGAGATGAAATGTATTATTTAATTGAAAGATTGGTTGATTAACAGAAATTATTTGATGAAAAATGTTATAATAGATTACTGTATAAATCATTTACCAAGTAAAAGTATTACATTTTCTGTGTCCATCTTCTCAAATGTAAGCATGTCCTGTTTTTCTCGTCATTAGAAACTGAATACCTTTGGGTTTTTAAACTGTTGATCCAGAAGACATCACTTTTGCACTCACTTATGTAATGACTAATTTGTGATTATGTTTTGACTAAACAATAAGGCTAATCAAAAAATAATAGAAAGATCAATCAATGATGACAAAACAATCATTAGTTGCAGCCCTAGTGGTGGCAATGGACTTATTGGTAACAGTAGCGCAAACTTAAACACAAAAAGAAAAAGGACTGCATGCTGGACAATATTGTGGAAGCATCTTCCGATTAATTGAGTCCACACTTCATTCTGTGTTGGAATGCTGTCATTCATGTGCTACGCTGTGTCTGTTGGGATATTAGACTATCCTTCAAGATAGAAAATCTCAAGCTTTTTGACAGATGAGGGGGATTTGGAAACCAAATGTACACTCTGTGCTAGACTACATCCCATAAAAGTTCTGTGAGCAGTAGATCCAGTAATTTTGGAAGACATAGGAGACAAACTCTGCCTCATAAAAACCCTCCTAAATTTGTCTACTCACATTTAAAGAGAAATTATTCTGGAAAACAGGAATGGCATGAGAGAACAAGTATTTGTACAGATGAGTGCGCAAAGTCCTCAAAGTTGTATCATGTTTCTTGCCCATTACACAATTACACGGGGCAATAATGGAGTCAAATGACACCAACTCAATAGATGCCTGCCAATACAATTACAGATATTATGGAATTAAGACATCTTTTGGCTTTCTCCAAACATGATCTCCAACTAAAACCAACTGTTAGAGCTACAAGTTTTGTGTCTTCTTACATCAGCCTATGCCTCTAAGTGTATTGGGTTAAAATCAAACAAATGTTTTGCCAGCTGAGCTCTTTTATTAGCTCTACTCCACAATTAATAACATTTTGTGGTTACTTTTTTGCAGTGTTTGGTAACCATCTTTTTCAATGTGCATCTAAACAAGTCTTGTTTTCCCTAGGTTTGTGTAAGACTTAGGTGCATGTATTTGGCAGGGGGTTTAGGGGTCCAACCTCAAGAAACATGTTTTTCAATAATAAAAAAGAAAAGGCAATTTCAGATCATTTGGGACCATTTCTATTACCATATCTTTGTCTAAAAAAATGGAAAAGCTAGAGCAGATAATACATAAATAAAACTCAAAAAGCTTAAAGACAAAACTTGCTAAAACAAATCCACTTGGGACTTAATTAGATCTGAAAAAAGTCATTAAGTTAGTTGTGATGCTCATATTGATTTTACATTTGTTCAGCTTAGATGCTGCCCAAAACAGCTTGGGTGCTGCGACTAAGTCTTATAATGTTAGGGAAAACCCTCAATTGCAGTGAGGTGAGTTGGAACCACTCTTCCTCTGTAGAAAGCAGCATAACATCCATTTTAATCACTTCAAGATATACTTTTATAGACTTATAGTAAATGTTTCTGATATTTTAATGTTTTAGTGTTGCTGTTAGCATCCGTTAGTTTGTTTTGTGCCTTGTTTCGATATCTCAATGTAGACGCTGCCTTAACTTTGTAAACCACCATCCAACATGAAATAACTTTGAAGCATTAGTCTTAAAAACTGCAGTGACTAGAGGATAGACCATCCCTCCTGTAGCTCTTGATTGCCATCATGATAGAAAATAAACACATAAATGTGATCACTGTCAAATAACACTGAAAAATCCCACAAAATGCATTAAAGGGGTGATAGAATGATTATATAGGGTATTTTACACAGTTCCTTAAGGTCTCCTAATGGGGTATGTAACATTGGTTGGGCTGAAAATTGCCCGAATGCTATTTTATTAGGCCCTTAACTACCCTGTGAATATGGCTCTATTTGGAACAAGAGCTTTTCTTCCAAATATGGTATGCTAATGAATATTCAGAATGAGCGCTGCGCGGCTGATTGGTTTGAGCAAACTACATAGAAACACATGGGAGACTTCGACCGCGGGGCCTCATATTTCAGACCCGACGGTTATACATTGTTTGTCGGGCTATTTCGTTATTAAATTCACTTCTGAGACTTTTTAAGCGAGAAATCAACTATATAAAGCTCAAATATGGGCCATTTTACAAAAATTGATGGCTAATTGCAAATTTGGTAAGACTGTGTGTCGGAGTTCAGCCGCTGGTGCTGCCTCGTCGCCGCCCGGTGCTGCCCTCGCCCGCCGCCGCCTTCCTTCACAGACCCGGCCTGCTATGGGTGTACTGGAGCTCGGTCACGGCTGCAGCCCACAGCAGGGACTACCAACACCGCTGCCTTGACAGAGCTCCAGGGCCATCAACTCCCCTCTTCCTGCTAGCTAAATGGCCCGTTGTGTGAGAGTGAGCAGCTCAGCGAGCTTGTTACACCCGCAATCTGTTACCACGTTACACACATGTCGCCCGCTTATACAACATCTAACTAAAAGGTCTTATAAAGCTAACAATGGTGTCCGATTTCAAGTTAATGAATATTTTGGAAGACAAAGTGTTTCGTTAGCTACGACTGTCCCTTCAATCCTAGCTAAATCACGGATAGTTAGCTTCCTTTTCGCCTTAATTCGAGTATATTTACAGTTTGAATTTCGTCACTCCACTTACACAACATCTAACTAAATGTCTTATAAACCTAACAACGGTGTCCGATTTCAATTAATGAATATTTGTGAATTCCAGAGGAATTCTAAGAGGAGGCTAGCTAGCTCTCATTGATAGAGCTCCATCCAGCCGCAGGCTCTATCAATGAGACTCACGGACAAGCAGCGTTTATTTCCCCAATCGTTTGTTTAAATAACTCAACACATTATAATTACACACACATTAAAAGAGAAACTGGAACCTGTGGTAAGAGAATGCTGGCGTAACAAGCTCGCTGACCGCGCTTTCACTCACATACACCGGGCATTTAGCTAGCAGGAAGAGGGGAGTTGGAGGCCCTGGAGCTCTGTCAGGGCAGCGGCATTTCGTAGTCCATTAGCCCAAAACAGTGACTTTGCGCGGGTATGAGGTGCTGTGGGCTGCCAGCCTTGACTGAGCTCCATCTACCTCACATCAGGCCGGGGTCTGTGAAGGGAGGCAGGCCGGGCGGCGAGGCAGCAAGCAGCACCGGCGCTGAACTCTGACACACAGTCGGACAAAATTTGAAATTAGACATCAATTTTCGTAAAACGGCCCATATTTGACCTCTACATAGTTGATTTCTCGCATAAAAAAAGTCTCAGAAGTGAATTTAATGGTAATATAGCATATGAACAATGTATACAATTTCTGAGATCTGCACGACCTAGATTCAGAAGACTAACTGATCTCAGGTCAGTTGTGTAGCCTATGCAAATGTTGGGGCGTGACAAAGAGAGAGACTAGAGCCAAATGAGGAGGAGCCGCAATAGTTGACGTCAACTATGGGGCTCGTTGAGATTCGCCCGTTTTCAGAGGCAGTTTCAAATAGTGAGATTTGCAGAGAAAAGAGGTGTCAATGGGATTTAGAGGTTCTATGTATGTCCTAGTTACCCACTAAACTGTCATTATTCAACTATGACAAGGTAAAATCTGTTTTGCATTCTATCAACCCTTTAAATATGACTTGTCTGTGTTACGGCCTTTGTAATTGTGGACTAGTTACTGCAAAGGTTAGTCCTTTTTCATGTGGTGCTGCCAAGATTAGCCTGTGCCTTGTATTTCCCTGCATAAAACAAACACCTACATTCCTATGTCAAGTTTAAATGGACGGGCAGCTAGAGCTGAAGTTTTAGTTGGACACAGTAAGTCTTGACAGTATGCAGTGTGCTTTAAAAAAAACAATCTAGAGTGGGGTCGGGTAAAAGATACATAACATAGGTGACCTCAATAAGTTCAGCACATCCCATGATTATCTTTGTCAACCACAACAGTGTCTGTTCAAGAACAATAGAGGGCGCCATTACCCTTTCTTCAAATCAGCAGCTCACTCAAACATACCAAGCACGTCCAGACACTCCTTTCCTTACTTCCATAACACCGTTGTGACTCATATCTAAAGTATGTAAGGAAATCAGAACTGATCTTGGATGGAACCAGTTTGGGATGTTTAGATGCCCGTGTGGTCTAAGAACTGATCCTACATCAGCAACGGTATAACTGACAACCATAACAGATTATGCAATAGGAGTGATAATCTGAGCTCAGTCGACCTATGTTGTCGTGACCCCTCATACGTCTTCACCAGTAATAGGAGCAGTACCTCTACAGGCGTTGGAGACCCACCCCTACGCCACCACGTCTTCATCCTTTGACTTCCAGCAGAGTTGTATGAATGGTTCCACTGTGCTTTTGCAAAACATAGCTAAAAACAAGAATTACTGTGGTTTTATCTCACTTGATCTGCATAGCTCACATTGTGCTACATTTAGCATTTTTTTTAATCCAGCATGCAATATTTTTTCTTTACTTATTACATGGCTGTTACTGTTTTTCTAATAATAGAGGCACAGCTTACCTTATGAAAACATTTTAACAAAATTGGTTTAAAGGTGTAACAAAAATGTAGTTTTCTTTTCCTGACCTGTACATGTGGGAATAGTGGGAATGGAAATAGTACGACTGTTATCTATTAAACGTTACTGGTATGACTGGATTTTGTCTTAATATTTTCCGATACTAGTACTGATATGATACATCAGTTTCAGTAACGATTTTACTTTTTTATACATCTTGCTTTAAGGAATATAAACTTGCCAAACTTCTTAATTTTGAAATGTTGTCTAAACATAAGCATCCCTACGAAAACTTTGCCTAACAAAATACAGTCTAAAATTGACATTCAATGCCAACTTTTTGTAGTTGACGGTTTCAAAATTCAATGCTTCAGACAAATCTGGGCATTGGCCCTAGTCACCAGGACCATAATCAACCACGTAGGATTTAGCCTGCAGGATGTCCTTGCAGGGTTTATTTTTAACCATGAGTTACATATACATGCAAATGATTAAATGTAGGTGTATGCATCTGGGCAAAAACAACACGGCTGCCCACATCACTTTTTCGTCACACTCCCTTCACATGAGGCCAAAAAATATCTGCACAGACTGCACTCATTGAAAACACTGGAAGAGGAAACCCCTTTTAATGGGATTGGATCTCTCTCTCTTATCACTCTTATGAAAGAGGATTATATCTGGGGGCGTGCACAGGCTTTCAGTGGGCCCAACATTTGTGTGATCGCAAAGAGTTTTATAACATTTTCATTTCACAGGCCAGACAGTTAACACATACAGTAGCTGTTGCTCGACAAATGTGGGGTTCTCAGTTGCATTTCTACAAAAAACATTCATAAGACCAGATTTTGCGGTTGAGGAACATCAGTAACGGATTTCATTGGTTGTGCTTAACAAGGATGCCTGTTATATGCTGATTCAAAATAGAGCTGTCAGAAATAGTAATTGGAGCATGATCTGCACCAGCTCCATTGTCATAATTATAAGTCCCTCAGAGATTGCATGGACTGTGGGGCAATAACAGTCACTGTCACACATTAGGTGGAGAATTGTTCCTCTGTGACTGTAGCATTTCATGCTGAAGTCTCTATTGCAATGACTGCTATCGGGCAAACTAAGTTAAAACATTTGTAGATATAACGATATTGACAAAATTAATTTCGATATTTTTAAACTTATGAAAAATTAGAAAAGTTTCGGGAAAACGCATCAAAACAGATGACCGGGGGTGTCCTGAACAAACCCGCCATTTTTAAATAGTTTAATAGTTTAGTGCTGTATTTTTGCTGCCTCCAGCTTCATTTGAAACAAAAATGTGTCTTCTGGCTGTGGCAACAACAACACACCTTCGATGTTCTGTGTGTGTGTCGCGTTAGGTCACGGCAGTTTACTGCGGCGCCGCTATGATGACCAGCTACGCTGAGGCAGTACTAAAACTCTGCAATGGAAAACGGATGCACAGTGTGTCGAGTCGAGGTGAGTCGAGCAGGTACCATGTAATGGAAAAATGCCAATATTGAACTGGTACAACATGAATAAATAAATAAATAAATAAACAAATAAATAAATAAGGACCATGTCTACAGAACAGGACAGGTTTTACTGGTTGTACAGTATAAAATAAATAAAGAGAACAGGACACAACTTTCCTTTCGCTTTTCTGATTCGTTCTGTTTTGTTGTCTCTATCTATTTCTTCACTTATACTGTCACTCTGTCAAAATATGCACACACGTGGTACGCTACATAGGGTTCGTCACGTAGTGGACCCGTGCGCTGACGTGTACTAACATGTGCAAGTGGCACGGTAACTGGCCAATGAAATGATGATCATTATAGCGTTTCAAGCGGGCTCTAAATCAAACACAACTAAGCCACACAGCCAACAGACGGGATGCAGCGCTCCACAAAATAAACAAAATATGGCATACTTATTGCGACACTTTCAATAAAATATTGCGCAACGTGATATTGCAATAGCGATATTGAGTCGATATATCTTGCACCTCTAATATTATGGTCCAACCTAACCCCAGTCTCGCTTTGCCAGACCTTCCTCCACCGAAGCACTGCGGAGGAGGGTCTGGCTAGTCCCCACAGCATTCCGGGATGGGAGAAAAACGTGCTCTGGTTTATTGGCATTTCTTTAAACCAATCACAATCGTCTGGAGTGCCATATGGAGCTACGGTGCCTCTGCAAAATATTCTTGTGAAGGAACTTGTTTTGGTGGAAGATGTGTACGATCCAAAGTTGTATTAGTCGTGCAACAGAAAACTCAGATTGGACATATGTCTGGATTTATCCTGCAGAGATCTGAGAAAATTTTAACCATAGTCCTCATAAATCGACCAGAGTTTAAAATGCCAACAGGAAGGAAGCCCAAGGAAACGGAGTGAAATCCGGCGGAATTTCCGTCAGCAACGGAGCAATCCCGGAAGTGGAACGTTGAGGATATAGACCAACCCTAA
This sequence comes from Perca fluviatilis, assembly GCF_010015445.1. Classification (NCBI taxonomy): domain Eukaryota; kingdom Metazoa; phylum Chordata; class Actinopteri; order Perciformes; family Percidae; genus Perca; species Perca fluviatilis. The sequence goes on from NC_053117.1 coordinate 27,154,797, forward strand.
CCACTTCATGTAGCTTCATCCTGTTGCAACTCCTTCTGTGTTCTGAGTGTCCTGAACTAGTTACAGTACATGAGTACATTTAAACAGTTTTTATTTAAGCAGAAGCTGTCTTCCAGGCCTGGCTCCAGGAGACCCAGACCCAGAGAGACCTTTGTTTTTTAACTGATTACAAATGAGCATCAATAAGTTGTTGTGTTTGTCAGATATCAGGTTTAGTTGTTTAGGAATGTGTGGTTTCATTCCAATAGCCAGGTAAAAAAAAAAAGTAGTACAAAGATATGGTTTTCACAAAGTACAGATCATAACCTGATTTTAAACCTAATTGTTCCACGGAATTTGAAAAAAACACTTTTAATGATATAGAATAATGATTATGAAAAACATTTGTAAGAGGAACAGGATAAAAATAGCAATTCCTGTTGCTTTTTGGAGATGTAGTCACATCTGCTTTGGGAACTAACAATGACTGGTAGCAAAAAGAGAGTTATGTTAAAAAGAAAGAGGCTCTCTGGCTTGGACTGCTTAACAAATTTGCAATCCACTCATGTATTTCAATGTCTTGTGGGTAAGCATATTACAAGATATGCTTTAGGCCCTGAGCTTAGTGTGAAGATTGCTCATGTCATGGGGACAAAGACTATTGTATAATAGAAAGGCGCTTTAAGGGGTCTCACAACAAAAGCCTACAGGCAGAGGTTCCAGATGCAAGGGCATAATAAGGGAGGCCTCCGAAAATATAGGCCAGCAGAGCAGATTTATGCAATGTATTTAAACCAATAAATGATTATGTGCCATAAAGTTTTGCATTGAAACTGCATTTGAATTTTTGTTTCATATTTATTTGCTGAAGGGGGAAGTTTGTGCTCAACCTAAAACCTGAGCTTAAGACTCGTACATACGAGATGCATTTGGAGGTAAATCGTGTTTCAATATGCAACTTCCACAAGTGTTTACAAGTTTAATGTGGAAATTTGAAACATCCAGTGCACATACACTGGGAATGCAGTTTTCTCTGAAGTAGGAGACTTCTTCTTCAGTAGTTAGACATTTGAAATGAAAAATATTTTCATATTATATATATATATATATATATATATATATATATATATATACCTTATCTGCTTCTCTTAAGCAGTGATACAAAAGGTAATAGATATTAGGGGTGTAAGAAAAAAATCGATACACTTGATTATCGCGATATTTTATTTTGCAATACTGTATCGATTTTCAAAAAGGCAAAAAAAAAAAAGAACGTTCAAAAATATTCATGTAAGACAGTGGCTCACATTTATGTTGTGTTTAAACCCCCTACCGCTAGATGGCTATGCTAAGACGCACCACTAGTGTCCTTGCCTAACAGTGCCTAGCAGTGCCTGACTTTTTGCTAGAAGCTAACAATATAGCTATGGCAGAACTTTGGCCTACTTATAAAAATTAGCTCACTAAGAACCTGGGAACCATAATCCCAAACTGGCAGTTTGACTTTCTGTGTACTGAATTGTTTACCTAAAGTAAAATTCTTTGACTGTTATGCACATCATGTCTTTTGTTAAATTTTAGTTTTTCTAAAATTATACTTAAAAAAAATCCCAATATATCGCCTTACGCACATTATCGAAATATATTGCAATATATTGAATCGTGACCCATGTATCGTGATATGTATCGTATCGCCAGATTCTTGCTAATACACAGCCCTAATAGATATTTCCTTTTTTTCTGTCTGTCTGGTTTAAGGGTCACATATTAGTAGTATGTTAGTAGTATTTGGTTTAAAAGCCTTTATTTGCAATTTTTGACTGTAGAAATTGTGGCTATATTCTATTAGTGTCAACTGCTAACTAAATTAGGTACATGGCTAACGACAGTACGCAATGTAATCTTGGCTACCAATGTTGTTAAATTTCCGGGTCGCATTACTGCTGAAACATGTCCGATCTGGTATTGTGTGGTTCAAAAGCCTTTATCTGTCATTGTTGACAGTAGAAAGTGCTGCTTCGTTCCACTACAATTTAACATTAGCATACTGCTAACTATTAAGTAGATACGTATGCTAACACGACTTAGCTGTAATCTTGGGTCCTAAGGTCCAGGAATTTTGGACTGGGATACATGATAACCTATGTCGGATTGCAGGGACCCAGGTTCCATTCAGCCCAACATTATTTGTTCTAGGAGATGGAGCAGTCCTCAGTGGAATAGATAAGCACATAAGAAGTGCGGTCCAAACTAGTCTAATGATTGCCAGACAGATTTTTTATTTTTTTTTAAGAGGATGGAGAAATAAAGTGGTGCCGTCAATCCAAGAGTCTGCTTCTGTGATGGCTAGTGTGACGGCATTTAAAAAGATGTCATAGAAACGGTTTGCCAGACTGGATATCTACATGGGAAAATGGGGAAGGTACTTCAGCTTTCTGGAGGACTCCTATAGGGTTTTGTGCTAGGTAGAAGAAACGTGTATGATGGGTTTATGGTGTTGTCATTTATATGTTTATTGGGTCTATAGTTTATCTATAGTCTATTCTGTTATTATTTTGTTATGGTCTTGAATATATATATATATATATATATATATATATATATATATATATATATATATATATATATATAATAATAATAATAATAAATTGAATTTATATAACGCTTTTCATGGACTCAAAGTCGCTTATATAGTAGTTATTAGTTGTTAAAAGAAATTGTGAAACACTGACAGCCGATTAACCATCTGAATTTATAACATGACACCGCAGATGACACTGCAGAGAGATTTGTTGATGTATTGGTGTTTTTGTGGCTCTCTGGAGATCTGAGGCCGCTTTTGCCTGGAGAAGGCAGCGGTGTCTGCGTCTGCAGGGACCACCGGAAACTTTTTGGTTCATTAAAATGTACTTGAATCCGCGACTATGTAGGATATTACTACAGATATTCTTGTAATCTTATGTTGCAACATCTGCTGTATTGGTGTATTATGTATTATCAGCTAGAGCGTGCAGCGCGTGCGTCACGCCACTGTTTACAGAACGTTATCGTTCAGCAGTGTGGATGCTAATACCGTTCTAGTTATAGTTATGGTTATAGTTATCGTTCAGCAGTGTGAATGGGCCTGAACCCAATGAACCATTATTTTACCACTAAATGCGTGTTTTAAACACACCTTAAACTCCCTTCATGTTTCTGTCTTGCCTCTATGACTAGCTGGCACTGTTAAGCTTGATGTCCCCTCCACCCAACCTTCATGAGTGCATTTTGTCTTCCTTGGCTTCCCCCTATGTTGCAGTTACAATTTTACCAATTTCCCATATTGAACTGTTGCTATTCAATTCTTTCATGTTCTAAATTGCTTGGTTTTACCTCCAAACATTTGCTTGCTCCTGAACCTACTGTGCTACTTACTGTCTCACTGCTTTCGTGTCCTATGAAGAATCCAACCCATATTCTGACTGCTAAGTCGTGGTTGCAGCTTCACTAAATGGAACCACACCTCTGAAAACAATCATTCATAAAGTCCACAAAATGTACTACAGCTTGATGGGCATGACTACTGCATAATACGTGCAACAGAAATAATGTGACCCTTAAAGACATCTGCTCCTAGTTCCTGGTATACATGGTACACAAAGGCCAATGGTGGCGTCGCCCTGCTCTGTCAGCCAATACATCTCCAACAGGAAGTTATTCTTTGTTGTTTCCTAAACAAACCAGAGCCAAATTCCTTTCCAAAATGTCCTTGACGCAACAAAACAAACCGGTAAGGACTGGCAGCCAGGTTTTAGGAAACAGTGCTCGATAGTGGGTGGCTGACCCTTGCTGATCTCTCAATCATCATCCCACCAGGTCCTGTGGTTATTTTTAAGTGTGGGATATTCATGGCCCAGGATGGGGCAATGGCTGCTCCCATCCTGCCTTTTAAAAAGGGCGGAAGCAAGTTGGAAACATATGCTGCTCTCCCGCTGTTAGAAGAAGGGTTTATTTACTGTGCAAATAAATTTCTAAGACATAATAGGCATCACAAAAAAAACAATAACTCTTTGGGATTTATGAGTCCCAAGGGATGAAAAAAAATAACCTAAACCCGTTATGGCATTGAATTCTGAAGTTCTATCTGAGCTCAAGGAAGCTTTCAATTCACTAAAACTATCCAGAGAAATAAAAAATAAAAAGAATAATACAAAATACAATTTCACACAAATGTGTGTAGTACTATAAACTGTATTTTGGTAACCAAAAAACAAACAAATCTGTATGGAACATTTAGAGTTTTAGGGTTATTATAATCAGTCAGATAAAGTCTTAACAAGGTGAGTGGATAATTACACCCAATGCCCGAGGGATCTCATGAGCGCTAAAAATACCTCTTCCTGAAAACAGTTTAACTTTTTTGTGTAACAATTATAATAGCCCAGTTTCAAAAGGTAGTAGGGTTGGACGATTTTGGCTAAAATCATAATCACAATTAATCGAAGAAGTTGCCTTGATTACGATTATTGAACGATTATTTAAAAAAAAAAAAAAAATTTCTTATAGGCTACTGTAAATATGTTTACGGTTATTTTTTCTAATGAAAGAGTGCATAATCCTATCTTTGTGATTCTAAAATAAGGAAACAACACACAGATAGCAATTAATGCTTATTTATTAAATATTTCAAACAACTGAACTTAAATCTACAACTGTAGATTTTACAATGAAATAAAAACAAAAAAGTAATTTAAGTTTTAATGTAAACGGGCGGAGTCACGTGACTACACACGCAGCGGCCGTAATATGTTTTAAGGGGAAAGTGCATTAACACACAGTGGGCGGCGCGGAAATATTAATAGGATTAAAAGACCGAAATAATCGACTTGGTAAAATTACGTCGGTTATAGGCTCTGAATTTCGGTTTCGATTATTTTTCGATTAATCAACCAGCCCTAAAAGGTAGGTGTTAGGATTTCCTCTAAAAACTGCTACTTGGATTTCTTCTTAAATGTGATCAAAAGTTTTCTTTTTCACAACATTGAAAATGAAAATTGTTTTATAGCCTTTGCAATTTGTCACCACCTAAAAAATTACATATGTACTCGCAAAGCAGTGCACCCCTGCAGATTGTTTCTAATTTGCATTGTACATAAAGCAAATCTGCTTTTTTTGTGATTTTCCTATTGTTAGCACAAATCAGAAATTTGTTTTCACTTTCCTCGCTCTACACAGTGGACAAAGCTCAGGTTAATCACACAGTCACAGTGCTTGCTGCTGGTACAGCCAATAGTGTCTTGGTCATTGTCTTAGTGACAGGGGCATCAACAGAGGTACTTCAAGATGAGGTGTTACTCCCTAATCAATATGCCAACCTGCAGTCCTGCTCTTTCTCTAGAAAATAATAAAATGGCTGTCAGACAGTGGAGCAACTTGTCAAACTATATATATTTTAAAAAGTCCTATTTAAATAGGTTAAAGAAATGTGAGATCTGTTAATGTATAAATGTATAATGCATTCTACACTTTACATTTGACAAGTTATTATAATTTCAAACCGTTTTACATAACTAGCCTAGCTGCTATACACCTATTTGAAATGAGGTAGCACACCAGAGTGCATACAATTGGCAACAGCTATGGAAATACTCCTTCACCATATAAAGTGTGCCCTTGTTTTGGAAATTTTGCATGCATATTTCCAAAACAAATGGAACTGTTCACACCAGAAATTCAACGTCACAGCTCAAGGTGCACCGTGGTCAATCATTTGTGTTTTCCCACTTCATACACTCACCAAAGGGTCTTTTTGAACTTCGAAGCCATTTGGCAATGTCTAGCAGTTATTAATTCAAAGCCAAGAAGGCTGACCAACAGTGGTAAAAGAGCTACTCTGTTATTAAGTTGCAAGCTGGGTTGAACCATTTTAACTCTGATCAAAGATGAAAATCCTAAATCAGGCTCCAGGTCACATGTGATTTAAAAACAAATGTACCGAGGATAACATAACTGTAACAGGAAACCTTATTTAACAATCGTTGGGATGCCTGTGCATGGATCACTGACAACACAAATAGGGTTGCATGATATTGACAAAATAGACAGAATATTGCGATATCGATATTAATTTCAATATTTTTAAACATATGTAAAATTACAAAAGTTATGGGAAAACGCATCAAAATAGATTCATAACAAATTAAGTACAAGTTTAAATACAAGTTTTCTTACAACACAAGGTTTATTTTAACTGACCGTCATACTGGACTGGTACAACATGAATAAATAAATAACGACCATGTCTACAGGACAGGTTTTACAGTATAAAATAAATAAATAAATAAATAAAGAAAGAAAGAAAGAGAACAGGACACAACTTTTCTTTCGCTTCTCTGATTCGTTCCGTTTTGTTGTCCATTTTTTCACTTACACTGTCACTCTCTCGAAATATGCACACACATGGTACGCTCCATTGGGTTTGTCACGTAGTGGACCCGTGCGCTGACGTGTACTAACATGTGCAAGTGGCACGGTAACTGGCCAATCAAATGATGATCATTATAGCATTTCAAGCGGGCTCTAAATCAAACCGTCTAAGCCACATAGCCAACGGACGGGACGCAGCACTCCACAAAATAAACAAAATATCGCATACTTAAAGCGACACTTTTGATATATTGCGATAACGATATTGAGTCGCTATATCTTGCACCCCTAAACACAAGCAACGTCAACTGCTACTATGCTGCAGCTAAAAATAAAACAGCATGAACCATGATATATACTAACTGTCTGAAAACAGACTGGTTTTGTCTCAACCCTAAAGGCAAGCTAAAAAAAACAGAAAGGAGACTGGGAATGGTAACGATCACAACTCTCAGCCAATATCATATGGGTGAAAAGATGAGGAGGTTGCTGATGAGTCACAGCTGGTGAGTGGAGACAAACATGTATCAGACCTGTGGTAACAGGAAAAAGGTAAGCCCCATGCAGTGACACAGTACGGAAACCCAGGAGACGAAGGATCCAAAAGAAGGAACAAAACATCCTCAAAACAACTCTCAGCCTCTCGGGTGTCAAATACAGCCTTCAGCAAAAGGCTGATAAATGGAGCAAGTAAAATGATACAGAGACACTGGTATTCTGCACTATTTCTGAAAGTTAGTTTTTCATTTTTGTAACCTATAAACCCTTAACCTTGTCCATAACACGAGTCATTCAATTACAAAAATGTGAAATGTAATGTCATCAGAATAGAGAGTACGGTGCGCCTGGGTAGCTCACCGTGGTAGAGCGTTTGCCCCATGTACACAGGCTCCGTCCTCGCCACAGCGGCTGCAGGTTCGGTTCCCGACCTGTGGCCCTATGCTGCGTGTCGTTCCCCCTCTGTCTCCCCTTTCGTATCTAAGCTGTCCTATCAAATAAAGTACATCAACTACAATCTGCATTACCTAAATATTTTTTTTAAAATATTGCAGAAATGTAATGTAGGCCAAGTTACTGAGATAACAATCATGAATTTCTCTAGAGCTGACAAATCAATTGAGTTCCTTTTTGTTCAACCAGTCCTGCATGGAGGTGCTGGTGCTGCAGCATCCATGTTGTTTCAGGTTTTAGGTAGTGTGCAACCAAGTTACTTTCCAAATTTAGCATGAACCAGCCTTGAGACTGATGTGGCCAGGGCCTGGGGAGCAAATCAGTGGAACGGCCATTTTCCACTCCATTAATAACAAAATGAGGTGACCACGAAGTGCCTAATACGATCACTTACACCCTTAATGGTTAAGGCATCCTGCAAAGACAGGGTCCAAAGAGCAGTAGCTATGGTAACCACAGCGCATGGTCACTAATGTCCCATGGCACCTGCTCTTACCAAGAACTTAACCAAAAGCTAACTCCAGCATTGCACTGATCTAACATGGTCTGATATAAGCTGCATTTTGTGTTAGAAATTTATATATAAAAAGGAGATAATCTAGGGAATATTTGTTCAAGTCAAAGCTTCATTTGTACAGCACATTTCAGCAACAGGGCAATTCAAAGTGCTTTACATAAAACATTAAAGAGCAGTAAAATAACAACAAAAGAGTATAAAAACAGATAAAATATGAGACTTTAGGATGCTAGTATGGGACAATGTATAAACCGTCGCTCTATATACGTAATCCACCCGCAATCCTCGCCATTCCCAGAACGAGCCGGTCGCCCCGGTGTCACTTTTCAATTCTCTTTATGTGCTTATAGAGTGTCATACAGTTCCAATTTTCAACAATGTAACTTCAGTAACAATTTAAAATATAAAAATAGATACAATACGAGACTAAAAGTTACAGTGCAGTAAGAAACAATTATTTAAAGAAAGGCAGCATCAAAAAGAAAGGTCTTCAGCTTTGATTTAAAAGACCTGCGAGTTGGGTTAGGTTTCCGGGAGTTCAAACTTAAGTGTGCCATAAAGATTTTGTTTTTAATACAGAGCCGGTTCAGAGCTAGAGTCAATAAGCCTAAACAGCAAAGCAAAGCATCTGATGTGTAATGACTGATGAGTAAAGGTAGTCACATCTTCACCGCCAAGGTCCGACGACGTCAATGACGTGCATAATAATTAACAATGTGCAGGTACTGCTAAAAGAGGGAGGAGGGGCTGGTTTGTCTTTCAAATGAGTGTAAAGATGATCCTTTTTGTTAGTTTATGAGTTTGTTGTTATTTTTGGGGTGACATCCTTGGAGGTTCTCAATGTGGTACCTCAAAGACTTCAAAATCTTCAATATCTTGAGAATTGATCCTTTACAGTGACTTAAAAGGAGCAGTGTGTATGATTTAGGGGGATCTATTGGCAGAAATGGAAACAAAAAATCATAATTATTTTATTATTAGTGTATAATCACAAACTACGAATCGTTTGTTTTCATTAGAATGAGCCCTTGATATCTACATAGGGAGCGGGCGTTCTTCCACATAGCCCTCCATGTTGCACCGCCATGTTTGTATAGTGGCCCAGAACGGACCAACCAAACACTGGCTCTAGAGAGGACCTTTCGCGTTTACGTTACCTGAAGGCCACCATATGTTCTCTACACAATTGGTAAGGGGTGAGGCAAGGGGTATTCAGTTGGTTGTAATGTGCAACCTCACTGCTAGATGTCACTAAACGCTGCACACTAGTCCTTTAAACCATCTTGTGTTTTTTCAACATATTCAATACATACAAGTCATGAACAGTATTGCTATAGGCTGTGCTCGCCATGTATAGCTGTACACACGCACATAAATATAAAGTGCTGAATGTATCTGCCAAACTGATTCACAAAAAGACAACAGAGAACTTAATTAGAGGAACAGTAAAGATACCCATCTGCTGTATTTCCACTCATTTCATTCATTCACCTAACAATACGCAACATGAGTCATCAGCTGTGGTTAAATGTGCTGTAGGTAGGTGTAGGATTCTCGTAGGGTACAGATTTGATCATTGGCAAATTATCAAAGATGTTTTATCAATATTAATAAAGTTATGAATATGGTTATTAATAACTTTATCAAATCGACAAACAATCAAAACGGGGCACCACCCTGCAAGTCAGGGACCAATAATCAAATTCTCAAATCTCATTTCTGTGGTAATCCTTTAAAAAGGAAATAAAGGAAGGGGTGAATCCAAGCACGGACATGATCGACCAGCAATTATTAAAACAAGTACACAAATAATCACAAGCAACTGCTAATTAAGTATTATAAGATTTATTAACTTCACAATTATCAGTAGCTAATCAATAATCCTTCAATAATAAACTTATATATCTTTTACCATATCACAACCAAAACAAAGCAAAAACAAAGCAGCATGTGTTATGGACACGTCTGTGTGTGTGTGTGTGTGTGTGTGTGTGTGTGTGTGTGTGTGTGTGTGTGTGTGTGTGTGTGTGTGTGTGTGTGTGTGTGTGTGTGTGAAGGAGGAGGGGCGGTGTCAAAATGTAGCCCTAACACAAAAACCAAACTGGCTACTCCTGTGAGCTGCACAAAACTATTTAGCCTCAAGAGGGCGGTAGTGGTGCTGGGTGCACGGGCCGGGGCTGAAGAAGCCGGGGGGTTGCTAGGCAATGCGCACGCTTAGCCGGTATGCTAGTTCCTGTGTTAGCTCTGTACGAACGTAAGCAGATTCCACGTGTGAAGCTAGCCTACAGCGTTAGCTCAGGAGCTACGTGGCTAGCCTGTCTTGTGTGTGTGTGTGTGTGTGTTAGTAAGAGGAGAAAGAGAAGAAGAGTAAAGAAAAGAGGCACTTTGATCTTAATTATCGATAATGACCCAGTTCCCCTCAGCCACTCAGGTCTGGGCTAACGTGCAGTTAGGACAGACTGAGACTTTTGGTTTTGCTGAGGGAAACGTCACTATAACCACTCCAGTAGCTAACAGCTGATTTTCGCGATTCTATCGCAGACAGTGACTAAACTCCATGAAAGGAATGACTTAGCAGGTAGCGCTTACGGTTTTAAACCAGCTACTTAACACAACATAAACCAACGGTATAATTGATCGATTATACATTCACAGAACAGATTAATAATCACATATGGACCAGTACATGATTAAATCCGATCACATTAATGGCAACAATGGTAGCGAACCCTTTGCTCATTAATAAACACACTACTTATCTCTGCCCAGACGTCAGCCTTTTTACGGTGTGTTCAGTCCGTTTGTTCCTGTCCATAGGTTTCCACAGAAATGAAACAGAACGGGTTCCCTAGCGCTCGTCAGCAGCCACGGAGAAACTCCCTCCAAAACGGCAGCAAAGGGGAAAAGTTTGGTCGACTTTGAGAAGAAAAACGTTGTTTCCTTCTCACTGCAGTTATGAAAAACACTGGTGCGTTTTTCATAGGATCCTCCGAAATTAAATCCACTTTCTCCAGAAAATAGAAGTTGAGCACAAGCGCTTGCGCGCCTCCTGTCAGCAACGTGAGTTGCAAGTGAAGACGAGGGAGTTTCCTAGGGTCAGGTTATTTATAGGTTAAGACTGCATGCTGTTTTCATGGTCCCGCTGAACCAATAGGAAGACTCAAAACTCTTGATAGGGTGAAGACTACAATCTTGTAGTCCTTTGACTTCCTGCCAGTTGTGAGGAGTTTCCCTTCTGGCTGGCACTTTCACATAGAGGTGTGAATTAACCAGGCTTTGGGGTTTACATACAGGCCAAGATTCCTTTGTCTTGGCCACATGTCCCCTTGTCTCTGAGTACATGTGTGTCTTGTATCCAGAGGTCAGTTTAATCTGAGGCCTTTTGGTTAAAATCAGATTTAACACCACTGATGGTTCCAACATAGGATTGCGTAGATCCAGGACTTAGCCAAACATTTTTAACATCGACAATTTCTCAGTCCCTCCCCCCTTTCTGCTAAAGCCCAAAACGGTCTCCTAAGCCCCTCCCCCCACAAGAAAGAATGAATGTGTGTGCATGAGCAGTGATTGACACAGTTAGACACCCCCCCTAGCCCTGATTGGTGCATCTGAACAGGGAGCTGTGGATTTTTGCAAATCGCACTACAGGCTGTTATTTTTTTAATTACCTGCTTTATGTAGTTCTACTGGAACATAGGGTCAGTTTCAGCAAATATGACAGAAAGTTAGTTTTATCTACTGCACCTTTAATATACAACGATTTAAAAACATAGTATAAAAAAATAAACATGGTATCTATTCATTATTATGGCCATTAACAGAATGCTCCTTCCTTACATTGCTGCACTGTTACACGTGAATTATACTAGACGCATCCAAGGTGGCGCACGCCACCGTGACGTCAAAATGACGTAATATCCTGCCGGCGCTCCCGATTTATGGCGCGCGAGCAGAGGCCGCGCATGGCACTATTTTTTTCAGCGACAAAGTGGAACGGGAAGCCTGAACGAGTTTGCCGACAACCGGATGCCAGGACTTTCAGAGTGACTGCAAGTCTGTCTTGTAAACTTACTGGGTTAAGAGGAGTTCTTTTTTGGTGAATGAAAGGCTCGATCCGACGAAGTAGGGCATCGAATCAAATCGAAGCATTGACGGCAATGCTGCTGCCAGTTCTGCCGTTGTTTACCTTTTTCTTCTTCTTCTAGTCCGTAGAAATAGCAACGTCTGTAGCCTTTGCTCATTAGCGCCACCGCTGTTCAGGAGAAGACTGCAACTAGTTTTTCGAGCACCAGCGCAGGTATAAATAGTCACGGCGATCCCATGACGTCACATTTGCACGCACCAGCTGGGCTGCGTCCAGTGTAAAAGAGCCTTTAGAGTGGAACTCCGCCCCTTATCACACATGATCCAACAACCTGCTCTTACGTAAGAGGCTTCAACAATCACTTACTGTACATTACATTTTCTTCCAACATATGGGCAATGTAGAGCAAATGTGTTAAATAGTCCTGTTTCTGGTTTCAATTGTTTTTAGTAATTTAAATGTTCTTGATTTTATTTATTATTTTTTGGATTATGTCCTTGATTTCACAATGTTGTTGCATGTCCTAGTTTCTACTCCAGTCATTGTTTTTTTTTTTGTTTTTTAAAACAATTTCTGCACTGTTTGTGTATTGTGTTCTAAACTGTATTGTGTGTACTTATTTTCTGTTATCTCGGCTACATTGAAAATGAGGGCTTGCCCTCAATTGTACCTCCGAGAACTAAATAAAAGGTTGATGAAGAAGTTAAATTTGTCTTACTCAAAATTATTACAGTACAGTAGCGTGCACATTGATCAATGTTGAGTGTACATTTAAGATAATTATCATCAAATATACTATACTGCAGTGTTATTGAACATTCACCACTCTCACACAAGTATCATTGCAATAACAAAACAAAAATAACTTTAACACTACTTCCACCGTGGCCTCTGTGGCATAATAGTCCAGGATCCATTCATAACTGCACTTTACTTAAGGCTGCCTGAACTACAACCATTGACCAAGCCAGTTGCTAGGAGCTGCAGAAAAAAAAGGGACCATAAGCTATCTTTGAGTAAAAGGCTGTTTCTCTGAGAATAGAAACGAAGACAGCTTGTAGGTTTAACTTAAATCTCAAAGTGCGGACGTCCACCTGTTCCACCTTAATATTATGTTAACACCCAATCGAATGAAACGGAGAACACTCTTCATCCAGTGAACAAGCAACAGTGAAGCACTATTGCTTGGTCCGTATCAGTTTCAAAACACAACAAGTGAAGCTTAACCCACGGTGAAACTAACAATATTCAATTCAACACGCGCAAAAAGCACACCACATCCCTGCCTCCTCTAACAAACGGATAGCCGCACGTATGCCTTTTCTTACCGTGTAAAGCCCAATCCTGCACAAGGCGAGGGAGAGCTGCATGTGCTCCGACATTGTGCTCAGCTACCAGCGTAACCCCCGGCAACAAACACGCCAAGCCTCTGGAGTAAATGAATGGATGGAGGAGGATCAGGAGTAGCTGAGCACAACACTGTCAACAACATGAGTCCAGCCCTTCAATGTCTCACTGTCGGCAGCCCATACGTCCACAAGCCTTTTCCTTTCAAATCGGAGCTTTGCAGAGGGGTTTTGGAAGCGGCGAGGTGAGCATGATTGAAGGTTGTCTTGTGTTTACTCCCCGTATCCATTGATAGAAAGATAGAACACTATTGCCACACGGATCAGCAGACAGACACAAGCTTGAGATTAGTTTGTGGGGATCTTTCTCTCCACAGAGATTAAGGGCTCAGTGACAACTAGGGATCCAGAATGAGACTACAAATTGGATTAGTCACCATTACCCACCCACACACTATGCCCATACTGTACGGATAGCTTCACGAAGTATGAAAACCATTGCTTTCAGCATAGGGGAGGATGAAGGGATCGACCACTGGAGCTCACAGCGGTCGTGGAGATTTCAGTAACTGTTGTGGGACGCTTTGTCAGTAGTCTGTCTGTTCATGGAGAACTGTGGGTCGTGTTTAAACTGCTTGTTTTGGTATAGTAATCGTTGCTGCAACCACCTGCTGACTATCGCAGTCATAATATAGGAGTACTTAACTGTAATGCAGTAACGGTACAAATGACACCATCAACAGGTAGCCTAGAATTCAAATTGATGATTTTTTTCTGCAAACATCATACGACTGCATGTAACATAGAATTCCATTTTAACTGCCTATAAGCAAACTAATTCATGTTCGGATTCCACCTAATGTTATACTGCAGTAATTCAAAGTTTGAAAGCATGATGAGTGTTTCAAGTCATCTGCTGATGAATCCAAGATTTATTTTAGATTTAAAGAAGCCAAAAACTACCTACTGTCCACCCAGTTGTCACTCAAACCACAACATATAGGTTTACATTCAATATATATATATTTTTTTTAATCTCTCTCTGATTATGATCTAGGCTATTGCGTGTCTGTCCACCCAGGGAGAGGGATCCCTCATCAGTTGCTCTTTCTAAAGTTTCTTCCATTTTTTTCCCCTGTTAAAGTTTTTATCAGGGGGAGATTTTCCTTATCCAAAGCGGAGGTCTAAGGACATAGGGTGTCTTATGCTGTATGTATTGTAAAGCCCCTTAAGGGAAATTTGTGATATTGGGCTTTATAAATGATGAATTGACTTGACAACATGTTCTTGTTTTTCATCTGGTTTGAGGCAACTTGATGTTTCATTTGCTGAGGACCAGTATCACGTAATTAAGACTTCCTGGGTTAAAATCCAGCTTTTGTCACATATTCCTTTCTCTCTCCATGCCGCTGAGAGGAAAAAATAAATAAATAAATAAAAAAAATAAAACTTAGAAGAAATAAAAGCCTTTCCAAATCTCATCCAACACAGTGCATGCCATACACAGTACATTTTGTACAGTAGATATCTTCTTTTGTAATGAAACACCTCGTGTAACAAGTCGGTATATAATAGTCTAGTTTGACAGTAGATTATTCAGTCTGACTGTAGTAATGCCTTCCTATGAAAGGTTTGAGTCACTGGTAAAGCTCAGATTATCAAACTGCATTTATTTATTGCTTTAATGGGCCCATCCCATACATCTTCAAATAAAAAAAGAGCAGAATCATAAACCAATGACAATAAAACCCTTCCCCTATCCATGTCGTTCCTATTTGTTTTTCTAGTGAGGAAAAGCAATGAGAGTGGTTATGGCCCGAGAGAATGTAATGGAAATGAAATGCAATAAAAAAAAAAAAACATATGAAAACAGTTCACTAATGCCTCTTTACTAGCACTCTCCACAGACACAGGGGAATCACTGCAATGAGCTAGCCAGCAGGCAGAACAACCTGGCTGACATGCTGCTGGCAGGTTAAGATCAGGGACGGGGCTTCAGGAATGCTGAGGAATGTTGAGCTCACACTGGTATTTCACAGTATAGTTGGAGGCTTTGCACTTTGAATAAAAAGGGCAGGTTGGTGGAACTGTGGCCAGCTTGACCAAAGTTTAGGTTAAATCAATTCATTCATTCAAACTGAAACCTGAGTAAACCTGCTCTCAGCGATGGATTACGTAAATATTAGTGTAATATCCATCCACATATAAAAAGTCCAATTGTCGACCTATCTTGCGAGTGCGCTTATCTGCATACAATAGGTCATTTTTGTTTGCCTCTGGTAAAAGAGCTTGGCAGGGACAGCACCAGCAAGGTGTGGAACACGGTCAAATAGGGGACAGAAATGAGTGGAAAAGTAACACCAGCCTTCTGTCCCATAGGCTAACAAGCTGAATTCATATGCTGCCAAAAACCTCGCATCAACTCTCTGTCCTCTGTGTTATGGCGCTGAGATGTCAGTCTGCTATAGCCTGCTGTGTACCCTTGGACAGGGGATCTGCTCTGAAATACAGTTGGTCAGCCAAAAACACATGCAGGCTTCTAAGACAAATTTATTTTCATGGAGATGTGAGCTTAGTGCTGACTGGATAAACCAAATGGTTGAGGCGCATACCACATAACTGCCCCAGGTCGGTTCCGGTCTGGGACCTTCATGTCGCTCTCTTTCCCATTGTTGTGTCTGCCTCTGTACTGTCTGCTATCTAATAAAGGCCATACAAATGGTATGGTAAAAACGTGTACTGTATGTTGCTGCAATTTTACTGCGGTGGAACAACAACACAAATATTCTCAAACTCCTGTAAGCTAGTAGCAAGAATCCTAAAACGCTTTCCATCTTGATGGTTCTTCAATGAAACTCAAAATGTTTAGCTTACTTACTTGACAATATGTCTTCTTCATTCCAAAACTGCAGATTAAGGCTTTACGGCCTGGCTTGGCACTATGGACCAATTCTTACAGAATTGATTTTAAATGAGGAAGAGTACCTACTGTAATTTTAATGTTCTACATTTTTCAACGCTATCCAATATTTATATTCTGTGTGAAAACTACAGAGGTCTCATGGAAACCTTCACATCTATAGGCCTATTTATGCTAAATATATTAATCCTGCGATTCCTGCCCAAATAAGAGCTCACAAAGAGACAATTAATTATTTTATATAAATGTTGATTTCTGGGTAGATTATATAATTTATAGATTATATTACTTGTTGTCCGAACAATCAACCTTGTAATGTTGTAATGTCCTCAGGGCCAGCTAGTATTAATGTGCATATGAAGTCTGCTTTTCCAAAAGGAAAGTGCAATTAAAATTCAATTGCTAGGTGTAGTCCTAGCATAACGTGGCTAAGTTATACAGTATATCATCCAGGAGCAAAAAGCACTACTGGTAAGAGTAAACCAAATGTTATTAATTCACTTGCACGTGTTCACACATTGGATGGAATACCAAATGGGTTAGTGTTTTTGACATTATCCTTATTTAAAGTATAATACCAAGACAAAGATCCACCACTTCATAGCAAAATATGTCAAGCGTTTAGCAACAAAAATGCATCAAGTCAATCTGAAACAAAATGCTCAATGCAATTGTTGAATTAAAATTAAGAGACCGAGATATAATTAGATAAATAAACACACTTTTTCACTCCTTCTGTTTATTCTTTCTGGGCCAGCCTATCAGCAGATGAGGCTCTTTGTTCAGTTAACTGTCACACCCATTATTTCCATATAGTTTGAGGTCAATGCCTGGCGGTTGCTGTCACTGAATCTTTGGCATAATCTAAATTCCACAAAAAAAAAAACATACTGGTTGCTCTTCGCCAGACAAAATTAATCTTTTTTTTCTAACAGAATTTGTTCATGCAGATCTGGCTTCCTTTAGGGCAGAGCTACAAGAATGACCTGAATGTCAGTCCACCCGAGGGTTTAGTCACTCGTGTTGCAGAAATAAATAGCTGGTAATCTCTTCAAAAAATGGCAACTGTTGTGTAAGATTGAAGAAATGGCCTACAGACTGTGCATTTGCCTTCAGCAATTACTGAGCACAAATAACGCAATGGAAAATTTGTAGTATAAATATGACCATGCAAGTAACAACAGTGTGTTTAGCAATACCAGGCAAAGTAAACCCTCACAGAAAAATGCATGCTGTAGGTTCTTGCATGGGTTTTTGAAATTAACAATACAGCCAATAGTGCCCTCTTTTTGATGTCAAACACAACACATTGAATCTGTCCTGTCTGGTGAAGACAGCAACAAGTTAGGGTCCAAGAGTTGGCCACACGGTGCAGTTGTAATTTTGTAAGGCTGTGTCATGGCAACAGCCAGCACCAAATTCCTCTGTCAGTGCTGCTGTTTTGTGTGGTCTTTTTTAACACTACGCTGACCGTGCAGGAGTACAGTCCTTCAACATGCTCCAGCTCCCAGTTGAAACCCAATTCACCATAAGCCAGATCTCTGCTACAGTCATAATTCAACCACAGTTATTACCCAGCAATATGCAATATCTGTGTACTTCCATTCCCGTTCATCCCAAAAACCCTTTTAAGTCTAACCTGATCTAAAACCTTACACAAAAGCACATAAGACAAGCATCATTTATCAAGGGTTTAGTGACAAGTTTCAATAGATTTATAGGGAAGAGAGAGATGTAGTTTTGGCCTGAGTGTTGTGCCAGGTCTCCAGTGTTGCCCAGCAGGAAAGGAGGCCCTGCGCCTATTGAGTGCCTGACCTCAGAGGACAGCCAAGCGCTCAGCTCCAACAGTCTACAGAGTTACAGCTGTGCTTTCCACAGAAAACTGTTTGTCACAGAAAATCTTTAATCCTTAGGTAACTAAGATAGAAAATGTTATTTTCTAGGCAGTGTTAGCGGTTGTAGATTATTGCACTTTGCCAGGAGAAAAAGAAGGGAGCTTGAGGGTGACATCAATTTCTATTATTTCATGTCACAGGTGTGCTCCCTTCAAAAATAGCTCCTGTGTTTTCCTCGGTACTAATTACTTTCCATTAGCATGAAACTGAGATTACAGAATAACTCGTGTAAACTATAAATGAGCCACTTTGGTCCCCCACAAGATGTGTTACTCCAAGGCCATAAGCCACAGACAAGTCAGACATTAGTTTGCATTAGCCTTACTATAGTTTAACTGTTGACGGATACTTTGTAAAATTGCCTCAAGAAACTTCTCAAATGAAATAGAAGTTCAAAGTTCATTTTAGGTCCAAAATCCTGGGAGGCCTATCATAAACAAGCGGATAACACTGGGTGGGAAAGTTCCTCTGCATTTCACACTGTCCCTCTGTCCCCTGAGACAACAGCACAATATCTGTGTACTCTTAATTTCCTGAGGCTTTATAAATTCCCAGAGAAAGCCTTCAGTTACAGCTTCCTCTCTATTGTTGCACTTTTTCAGCAGGACCCATCCCACCCCTACATTATGGGCAAAGGCCCCTAAACCATCATCTTCGAGGCTAAAAGCTGACAGTGGCCTGGACTGTAATCATTAGTTTGGTCACACGGGTATTACAAATATGCAGGGGACTAATATCTCCAACTAGTGAAGGTCTCACTTACAATGGCCTCTTGACTCCAAATAGCCTAATACAACATAAAGTGCAGCTTTGTCCTCAGCAACAACAATGAGTTTTGTGAAAAATAAGAGCTTCATGCTACATACACAACGTTAGAGACATAACGTTACATAACTTAGCTAACAGGACTTCAACGGTGTAAGTTAGCAAGTTGTCCGTTTCACATGTAAAAAGATGGAACTCTGGGTCAACCAGAGTAATTTCTTGCTCACATAACACTGATAGGCAAAAGCTGCAGGCGATCCCTGAGACATTAGCATACAACATGAACGGGTACTACACCTAGCCTAATAGTTGAGGGTCACATACCTGAGTGACACCACTATCTGATGATCAGGGACCCCAAATGGCAAGAAACCAAAGGTTAGTCTTTGATTGGAATACGCAATAACACAGCATTTAGATTCATTTACTTACCAGATAATCCATGTACTATCGCTGACCAGTCACAGCAGCACGAACTGGCTTTGTAGTAATCCCGTTTTGCTTCAATAAGTCCCAAATATGATAGATTTGACGACAAGTCGCTTTGTATTCCCCGCCTTTCAGCAAACAAGCAAAATAAAAACCAGCCTTTGGTGGGTTTAAAAGCAAGGGTTTTCGCCGTTTTCTTCGCTAATAAGACACGTTTCGGCACAGAAACGACTGAGTTTGTTTGTATCGAGGAGGGCCGCGGGTTTCGTGTGCTTTTTTAGACTAACTAGCCCCTCGTCCACCGGTTGACTTCCAGTTGTTATCACACAATATCAATTGAGTGTTTGGTTGAGGAAACTAGCGAAGCCTACAACGCGACGTCACGCACGTCGTCTTGCTCACGTAGCGTGGTCATGTGACCAAACACATGGTGGCTATTTTCATTCTGAAGAGGAACAGACCGCTGCTTAAACAGTCTTTGTTGAGATTGAGACAAACTTTTCTGCATTTCAACTAGGAATTCAATAGCAGCGGGCATATGCATTTTTAATTGTATTTCAGAAGTAGGCTAAGTTGTGGGTTAATGTGACAATTGTGATTATTATTAATAGTAGCCTAATAATAATACTCCCTCTCACATTACCAAGTAGAGAGGACTTTGTCCTTTTATAAGTGATGTAACACCAATGTCCAGATCTACAGGGTTAAATCATAAAACATAGCAGAGGTGTGGCAATAGGGTTTTCAAGGGGAGAAGGCAGACTTTCTGGTAAACTGGCAGCATCGCTAATATATATGTAGGCTATAGGCCTATATACAAATCATCCACTTTTCAAGTAAACTATAGTCTACATTTTTAGTGTTAAATACATAATGTAAACATGTAAAACCTGTCAAATACATATGTACGTATGTGTATAAGTATATGTTTATACATGTGAATGGGTATATGTATATACACTTTTTCATATACATAGGCCTACTTATATCTGTAAATAGTAGGCAAATGTTTATGTTTACCTTTGTTTAGATTTGTGTCGTTTTTTTGTGTGTGGCTGTATGTCTATTCTGTGTAAGTACATAGAGAGCTACAACAAACCGGAGTCAAATTCCTTGTGTGTGTGTGTATACACACATATTGTATATGTGTGTGTGTGTGTGTGTGTGTGTGTGTGTGTGTGTGTGTGTGTGTGTGTGTGTGTGTGTGCGTGTATACTGTATGTATATATATATACATATATATATATATATATATATATATATAATATGGCATAATCTTGTATAGCATCCAATTGTATAAAACATTTAGACTAACAAATTAAAGGCACAAGCAAACACATTAAAATGCAATAAAACAGTACAATGTAAATAAATCAAATAAAAAAGACTTTCAGTAACATTCAAAAATAGCAATATTAGGTTGTTACCTAAAGGAATTTACAGAAGTTTGAATTACAAAAATAATGTTATCATATTACCAAAAATAATTACATTATACACCACTAGGTGGCTCTGTATTGAATCACAATTGCTTCTATTTTCCATTTTCAACAAGTAAACCATCACCAAACTAAAGACTCTGACCTACACATTCATGTATTTGCAATTTTGCACAGTATTATCAAGCTTGAAGCAGCACAAAATGCAACAGCCTGTGACATAATACATTACACAATACATAATGAATGAAAGGGGATAGCACAGTCACAGTTCAAAGTCAAAGAAAGGTTCCTCTGAAGCACATAGGGCCTGGCACACAGATGTTACAGACAGAAGACAGAAGATTAAGGAAAGGATGTGTGTTTCTCAGATGAATACAAAACCTTGTGATGTGTTAATGCATATCAAGTGTCAGAACAGCATTTGTGTCATCCTAGTTTTGCCTATACTGTACACTTTACAGTATTCCAGTAGTGTTCTGCTGATTTTCTCTCAAAAGAGCGACATAAAAGAAATCTAACTTAAACTAAAGAGAGAGATATTACAGTACTTACAAACGTAAATCACTTCCATTAACAGTCTGCAAAGAAGAAAAAAATACATTTTGGACTTGAAAAGCCATCACACAAGATAGGACAAATTAACAGGATGGAAATTACCAAGAATTATCTAGTGGGAAGCAAACACAGATACCAGACAAAACAATTATATCATTCTGATTAGGGGAACAGTATAAATCACAAGTCTGCAACTGTGATGCACGCTGCATACTGATGTAATTCCTGTTCCCTGGAGACCACACTCCTCTTCAATATTTCATGAGATGTGCTGGAAATCTTCCCGAACATAGTTAAGTAGAAGGTGAACTGGATGTCCTCTGCACAGGTATGGAGGATGTTGAGAAGACACAAGAAGACATTGACTTTAATATGCAGAATATTCAAGCATGTGTAAAAGGTATACACTTGTAGTGTTGTCTTCGTCAGGACATCTGACCCAGTTAAATGTGAGAGGAGAGACCTCTGCTGGCCTCTAGTAAAATGCTATGGTTGTTGAGTAAAACTGTGGTTTGCATTACATTCGTTTTATTACTCACATTTTTTTCCCATACACACACATCACAAGCTATTTGGATTTCAGTGTCAAGGACTGCTCAAGGCCATTTTGACAAGTGGACAGAAGGAGCTAGGGACCACCCATAATATTTATCTGCCAATCTGCTTTACCACCTGTGCTACCGGTACCCCCGTGATTTACATTATCATAAATCCTAAACTGGGATATCATAGCATATTATTGTTGACATTTCAATTTCAATGCAATGTCTTTGCTTACTGAGGTAAAGATGTAACAGCAATAAGGTCAGATGCATCATTAAAAGCTTTGAGCTATTTAAGAAACATTAGATTAGTATTCCCAATACTGATCTTAACCAAGTTAAGTCAAGTCTTTATTCAGATTTTTACTGTTACCATTATAATTATTTGTACCTAATGTGAAGAATTCAAAGGCCTCCTTTATGAGAAAAACAAAATAGCCACAAGGGGGCAGTATCTACCAGAGTAAATGGCACATCATGTATGGGTTGTGCATATCTGTCTCTGAGTGGTCATTCAAAATGAGTCCTAAAATACAAATACAAACTCAGGTAATGTAACTTTTTAGTCTATATTTAAGAAAAGAACTTTCAGTTTAGTTTAGTTTAGTTTGTTGTGCAAAAGCCCATGCGATGCATATAGTTCATTGGACATAAAACTCTTTATTTAAAGCAATGGTCAAGGCAGGTTTTAAAGACCATTAAAATAAATCTTTAAACTATTCAATTTAAATGATACAATTAAACGTTATCAGTATAAACATATGCTTTTATCCTTTAAAAGTGCCCTGGCCAAATGTCAGAGTCACCTTCACTCTGGAATCACCAGTTTATGATCTTTGAAGCTGTGCATTCGAGTGACATCACAGATTAGTTGATGGAGACCCCTTTCTAATTTTAAGATATTGGCTACAGAACTAATATATAATACAACACAAACTGCAGGGTTTAGGGAAATACATGTCAAAAGTGTCTGTCATTTCCTGCTGATTACAGGAAACAGTTAAAGATTTGATTAACAGTTGTTACAGTTGCAACTTCAGTGCATCTCATCAATAAACCATTCCACCTAAAAACAAACTTTCCCACTGGAAAATGTTTTTAAATATTTAGATGGCCAGGAGATTTCTCCTGTCTTATCATGTTTCTATTGTGGTCATGTTTTATGTTTCTATGCTGCCTTGCTGCAAAAAGAATGTCCTCTAGTGGGACAATAAAGATCTCAACTGAACTGCATTCTTATAAAATTATTATTATTTGCTTGGTATAACAAATTCACATCTACCAAACACAAGCAAGGGTTATTAATTGTGAGTCCTTGGTAGCTACACATATTTCTTTGGAGAGCTTTGTTGAGTCATTACAGGTTACTGGTAGAGACTGAGGGACTAAAAAGATATTTAGCCATTCATGTCTAGGACAGAATATCTGCCTGCTTTAATGATCTATAGATGTATTTGTGTATTTTTAGATCAGTGATTTATATATCACTGATTACATACCATTGGACTGATATATAGACATGGTATGGGTGTTGAACCATCATGCTGGGAATGACAAAGGTTGGCAAGATCCTTACATCCAACCCACCATCTGCATCAGATGCATTTTCATCTTTAATTGCTAAACCAGGTGGGGCTTCTGGCTTCATGACACCACTTTTAACAATTGTGTGACGCATCAACATGTAAGCAGCATTATCATGTTGTAGCTGGTCGAGGTGGAGCTAATTTTGACTAGGCTACTTTATTTAGGGTAGGATAGTTTAATCTATAACCATGCATTGTATTTTATAGGCTGATTATGGGTTTTTTGGGCATACTCTTAATCTGAAATGTAACTACAGGTGTCAGATAAATGTAGCCTAGTGGAGTAAAAAAGTTCCATATTTTGCCTCCGAAATGTATTGAAGTATTTAGTAGCATAAAATTGAAATTAAATTACAAATTCAATGCTGGAAATGTATTAAGTTCCACCACAAAACACTTTATATCTAGTGGTGGAATGTAACTGACTAGGCTACATTTACTCAAGTACTTTATTTAAGTACAAGTTTGAGGTAAGCTACTTGAGGTGCATTTTGGAGGCAAATATTGTACTTTTTACTCCACTACATTTATGCGATGCTAGTTACTTTGCAGATTTTGATTAGTAATACAAAATATAAATCAACTAATAAATTATGATATATTATTATAAGAGTTATTCTATAATTAAGGGTACATGTCATGTCCATGTCTAAGTTAAGATAACCAGCAGTATATAAAGTAATACAAATTAGCTCCACATTTACCAGCTGCAACATTAAAGTGATGTACACATTAATGCATCAAGAATTTCAATCCAATAATATATTATTCGGAAATAGGCCATTCTGCCTAATGAGTATTTTTACATTTTGGTACTTTAAGTATATTTTGATCTTTGTGCTTTTGTACTTAATTAAGTCGCATCTTGAATGCTGGTTACAAGTTATTAGCATTAGCAGCGTGTACTGAGGTATTCCCTTTTCCACTGTTATCTCACAATGCTCACAAAACAACTCTTCTTAAATGCAACTAACCGATCCCACAGGCTGGCGAGGCTCGTCTGCGGCATGCTTTTAGAACGTGAAGCACTCAACACGTTAGGAAGAGCTTTATCGTCGCACTCACAGGCGGTTGATTGGTGTTGTCTGGGTGGATTGCAGCATCTTGTAGCTCCGCCCTCGATTACTCAGCCTGGTCGACGTGCTGTTGCTGCTGCAGGCAGAAGCGTCCTACTCGGAGCGGAGGGAGACTGGAGGAGCTCAGATTAGTGTTGTTGTAGCGGAAAATACCGTCGCCGCAGTTTCACAAGCTGCAACCTCTGGATTAAAAAAACAAAAAAAAAAACACCTCCGTTTCCTTAGGTTTGACCGAGAGCAAGGACCGCGCAGAGAGGGATATAAACGGGATGTTTTTTTCTCCCACTGCGAGAAGTTTGTACGCGGAGTTTGTGTGAAGAGTAGCCTGACGTTAGTTTCGGTGTGGGCTGACTGAGCTAGCCTGGCTGCCCGCTGCGCTTCCCTCCTGCCCCGGCCAGCCAGCCACAAGTTAGCCCGCTGTCTTCTTCCAGCTGTTGGTGAACCATGGCGCTCAAAGCCAGGGCGCTGTATGACTTCAACTCTGAAAACCCCGGGGAGGTGTCTGTGAGGGAGAACGAAGTCCTAACTTTGTACAGCGAACAGGACATTGATGGCTGGTTTGAAGGGACGAATAGCAAAGGGGAGAGGGGACTGTTCCCCGCTTCCTACGTGGAGATCCTGAGGAACGACGTCGCCTCCACGCTCAACAACAACAGCTGCAGCAGCACATCTGGGGACACTTACCCGGACTCCCGATACGCCAACATCCCATCCGGAGGTTTTGACGGCTCTTATAAACCTCAGAATAAAGCTGAGAACTTTTCTAAACCGTCTGCGCCTAGTTTCGCCACTTTCTCAGCCCCAACACAACCACAGCAGCAGCACACTTACCAGCAGGCCAGCCAAGGGAGCGATGATGACTGGGATGATGACTGGGATGACAGCTCTACTGTTGCAGATGAGCCAGGGAGTGTAGGAGGAAGGTATCATGACTTTGAAGGCAATGGGCCATCCACTTACAGAGTGTCAACAGCCTCAATGTCAAGAGGCAATGCACAGCAAGCAAAGAGCTCTGCCACGGTCAGTAGAAACCTGAACAGGTTTTCAACCTTTGTGAAGTCAGGAGGAGAGGCGTTTGTGCTCGGAGAGGCTTCAGGCTTTGTGAAGGACGGGGATAAGATCTGTGTGGTGTTGGGTCAGTATGGTCCTGAGTGGCAGGAGAACCCGTACCCATTCGCTTGTACAATTGACGACCCCACTAAACAGACCAAGTTCAAGGGCATGAAAAGCTACATCTCCTATAAGCTGACACCCACCCACACACAGAACCAGGTGAACAGGAGGTATAAGCACTTTGACTGGCTGTATGCTCGGCTGGTGGAGAAATTCCCCGTCATCTCAGTGCCACACATCCCGGAGAAGCAGGCCACAGGGCGCTTCGAAGAAGACTTCATCTCCAAGAGGAGGAAAGGCCTCATATGGTGGATGAACCACATGACCAGTCACCCTGTCCTGGCCAGGTGTGATGTCTTCCAGCACTTCCTCACCTGCAACAGTACAGACGAGAAGGCCTGGAAGCAGGGTAAGAGAAAGGCGGAGAAGGACGAGATGGTTGGAGCCAACTTTTTCCTCACTATCAGCCCCCCTGCGGCTCCGCTCGACTTCCAGGAGGTGGAGAGCAAAATTGACGGATTCAAGACTTTCACAAAAAGGATGGACGACAGCGCCTTCCAGCTCAATGCCACAGTCAATGAGTTTGCCCGCAAGCAGATCACTGGCTTTAAGAAGGAGTATCAGAAAGTGGGGCTGTCATTTAGGGTCCTCAGCCAAGCCTTTGAAATGGACCAGCAGGCGTACTCTACTGGACTCAACCAGGCTATCTCCTTCACTGGGGAGGCGTATGAAGCCATTGGAGAGTATTTTGCTGAGCAGCCCCGAAAGGATCTCGACCCGATCATGGATTTGTTAGCTCTATACCAAGGACACCTGGCAAACTACCCAGACATCATCCATGTCCAGAAAGGTAAAATAACAACACTGTACATTTTATACATTTGTCACTCACTGATTTATCATTTTGTATAAGGTTGCTTTCACAGGATTCATGAAATCATGACACCAACCTTTAATGTTTAGTTTCATTTCTTCTAGTCCATTACAAACTATTGTTATAGAAAAATTAGACTAAAGACAAGATGGTTTCAAATTAAAGATATAGTCAGAATAAACCCAAAACTAAACTGAACAACACAGGTACTCACAATTCAAATCCCAGAACAACACTAGGAGACAAAAATCACTCGTCATGTTTCATAATCCAGGTGTGTTTCAAAGTAAAGAAATAAGTGTGTTTGCTGGTCGTTAAAAGATAAACAGTGTCTTTTCTTTCAGGCCATTTGAATTGTTATACTTGTCAACAGCAGTCAGCAGTCAGGTTACACATATAGCTTACGTCACTTTGTAAAACAAATAGGCAGTATTTGCATATGGGAGGCGGTTTACATGCTGCTGCCCCTGTTTGTCCCACCTGCTTAATCAAATGGGCGCCACCCGTTTGGCTGTTTAATATTGCATTTACGGGGTGATACTTTACTTTATTCTTTATTCAGGACAAACAAAAAACGGTCCATAGCACAATACAAAACATAGCAAAAGACAGACAAATACAAGACAAAACGTCAAGAGTTCCACAATACACAAAAAGAGTGTTCAGATATTATATGTGAGCATATAGACTAAAACGCCAATGGTTCCACAATCTCGAAGTGAACCTAACCGCACTCATTGCAGGGTTCACTAGTGTTGCAATTATGCTGTTGAGTGACTCAGTTATTCGACACATACATCTGTACATGAGATTCCTGAGTACAGCAGGTACATAGTATTACATGTTAGTGCCCTGGAGAAAGAGAATGTCCTGCCTGGCTGGTGGATCACAACACTGACGCAAAAATAACATTTGCTGCTAAATCATTTACAAATGATTGTCCACAAGTTTTGTTGTCTTTGCACAGAAAGTCAATGTTGGACTAATCTAGGCCATCTGACATGACCCTAACTAGATGATTGTTCTCATTGTGTGGCAAAATGTCACTCTCATGAGAGGCAACACTGTTATGCAAGAGGCACAGCATTGTAGTATTTGTGTTTAGAGGGAAGCTCTCACTGCTGTTTACCATGTGGGAATGTGGCACAATTGCTTCCTTCTGATGGGAATTAAATCACATGAAACGTAAATCTTCACAATCACAGACAACTGGAAAGAACCCCTACCAACAGTGCCATGTAGGACACCATATATAGATGGGATGGGCCTATACAGAGGATGCTGTGAACTAATCCTTCTCATTCCATGCATTATGTTCAGTCTCAGTGCTCTAACCTCCTAAAATCACATGGCTCTCAAATCAGGGTGGGAAAATAATCTCTTCATCCACCAGTCAGAGTCCCCTGCGGTGTCCAGTATTTAAATGACTAGGTACATGGTTACTTGCCTGTTGACATCTTGGTTTATCATTTGGCTCCCCCTACAAACACTGGGCCCATTCAGCCCACAATAGACGACACTAGGGGGAAACAGGACAGACTGTGTTTAGACTGCAGTGGGACACAAACTTCCCGGTCAGCTCAAATCAAGCTTGCCACGTAGGCCACACACAGCCCAAATAAGGCAAAACAGCCATTTAAACAGTCTGGTGTGATAAGCCCAGCCTTAAACCACAGATAAGAAACCCTGATTCGATACCACACATGGAATACCTTGCTGCGGGCACAGTGTTGAGGAAAGATGTCAGGGTGCAGTGAAACAGGGCCTCACCACAGACTGGAAACAAAGCTGACGGGAAAGCCAGGGCATGCAGCAGATGAAAAGAGAGCTGCATGTACCATATTGAATCCCAAATTACTTTGATCCTGTTTTGTTTTTAGTGGACTAAGGCTGTTTAGTCCAGTTGAGCTTGTTTTATTTTCATGCGTGCATTCCTTTCACCCTTCATCTTTCATTATTTCTTTCTATTTATAGGACAAGTAAATCACAAAAAAACGGTTAAGAGTGCAAGCAGGATCTTTATGTTCCACTCATACTACTAGACCTTTTGGTTGCTATATTGTGCCAGTATATGCAAGAGGCTATAAACATTTATTACGCCACATGGTAGTGGCAGTGATATATCGGAACTGTTAATGTGCCTGCATTACATTAAAATCTTTTTAAAAGTTCCCTTGTTCATGACAGCTGAATGGCTACTTGTTACGTAAATTGCCTACATGTTTCCGGGGCGCATTAAATGCAAATACCCTTTGCAAAGTCTACTCACCTCCAAGGTTTTGTAGAATCATCCAGCACTTGACATACTGCAGTGAAATGACTGTAATTAGTAAGAATGGGTGGTTTTTAATGAAGCCATAAACACTGAATTTCACTGGCATATCATTGTGTGAAGACAATACTAAGCAGATCGGAGCTTAAACATACACCAGCCATGGACATGTTCTGAGTTTGGCATTTTTTCTGTCCCTTTGTCTCCCTTTTCCTTTCTCTCTGTCTCTCCTATATTTAATAAAACAACCTTTTTCCATCCCGTGTACACCGTCTGTTGCTCGGTTCTAATACGCCTTTCCTGATAAACGTGTGGAGGAAATGTTCACAAGTGCTATTCTTCTGTTATGAAGTGAGGTGTATTGCTGCCTTCTCACAGTTATAAACTTGAAGAGAGGCTAGGCCACATCCTTTGTTGTCACAGACCAGAGTACACATTTCCGCAACAGAAGTGGTCACACAGAAACTCATTGGACCAAGTATGGCCGGCTGGGACTCAAAAGTGCTGTATTAATCCATTGGTGGATGCTCAAGATTTAAAACCAGTCAGAAAGTCAAATGGTCACTGTAGTAGCATTAAAATGGTAAGTTAAGGCTAATATGCTTGGCCATTAACCCTATTTAAGAGGTTATCTCTTGCAGTCATATCACTGTTGCTCTGTTTAGGAGAAACCTGTCAACACATTGTCAGTTTTATCAACAACTCAATTCCACTAATAGCTCCCTATATCCGTCTCATTAGGGCCGCAGAGCGCAGGCAGATTTTTATTTGTCCCCTTGAAAGTGACCAGTGAAATTTGAGTTGTCCCACAGAGGGACACTGAACATAACCATATTGATTGCCACTTCTTCTGGGACCCCATTAGCCATTAGCGTGGAGCTTGACTGGGACAATGTTAGCTCATGATATTGGCATCATATATTGTGTGGCTTCCAGAAACTTATTGAGTTTCACGTCCTTTATTTTTGCACATAATTAAATTGTGGCCATGACACAATATCAGATTAGGACATGGTTTTGTTTTGTTTTGTTTTCTTATTTTGGGCTCTTGGG
Source organism: Perca fluviatilis (assembly GCF_010015445.1). Classification (NCBI taxonomy): domain Eukaryota; kingdom Metazoa; phylum Chordata; class Actinopteri; order Perciformes; family Percidae; genus Perca; species Perca fluviatilis. The sequence continues at coordinate 27,184,601 of NC_053117.1, forward strand.
AAAGAAGGGTTTCACAAATACTCACTGTTTACAATTTAAACATAGGGTTAAGTCTGGTTTGGCTGGCTACAGAAGAAGCTATTTTGTGTTACAAGTGAAGAATCTTATTCAGAATTATTGACGTGTAAGAGGAGGGGGTAATTGAATATTAAAACTTTTGCCCGCATAAATTGCGATCTAAAAATGGTCCAGCAGTTTATGTTTAAGTGAAAACACGTCTCTTTTTTGTCACAGCTCACAGTCTATTTGTCAGGTAATATTGAAATACAACCAGTTCTTCTGCTTTAACTTCTTGTTCAAACACTTACTGTCTGATCATGTTGATCTTGCCTGCAGTGTTTCTTAGAGGTAAAACTTGTGGTTGACTTTAGGGCATATTAATAATAAAAGCTAAAATAACAGAGCGCAACCCAACATGCAAGTGATATTTTTATTTAGTAGCTAAAAACACTTAGAAATCGAGTCTTCATCAGGCTCACACATTAGATTATTTTCAGAGAGGAGAACACAGTGAGTATGTTTACATGCACACCAATATTCCACTATTCTTCCGAATATGACAATATTCCAAATTTGATACAGGTCAATGTATAACAGCATATTCCGTCTGCATATTCTGAATAAGGCCTTTTTCCAAATGTAGCATTTTTTGCAATTAAAAAAAGGGATATTCAGGTATTATTTGGGTTGTAGAGGCATTCTTTGGACATGTATATAGCGCATTCGGAATATGCGTCTCAATCTGTTTTTTTTACTTCAGTTTACGGCCTACGGCCAGCTCTGTGCATTGCTATGGTTGTTGTTCACAAACCAACCAGCCAACAAGGCTGCAGTAGAGATGCATGCCCAAAAGGAAGGAAGGAGAAACACACACCTACTTTTAAACATTATGAAAGACTTGGATGTCAACCGGTTTTTGGATATGCGCAAATAAATAGTGATGAACATGAATGCAAAGAGGAATGTTCTCAATTACATTGACATACTACTTTATCCTTATTTTTATTTTATTTATGTGTTTTGTTTCCCTTGTTAATTTTATCTATTGAGCACATCAAGAGGATCAATTTTGTTTCTCTGTGTGTGCTTAGAAATGTCAATATAGGCACCTTTTAACCTTTTAAACTTTACCTGTCTGATCTCTTCACAGTTTTATCGCTGCATGAAGACATAAAACAATGCCAGACAAGTAAGGGAAAGCCCCAATTTACAACAATGTCATGTTTTCCTGCTGAGTCATCCTTTCAGCAGACACTCCTGTGCAAACGCTGCACGTCTGTCTGATATATTGCTACAGGCTATTTAAAAATCCTCTAATGCACAAATTAATGACAGGTGGCTGAGGTGGGGATTGCCCCTGGTTGTTCGGGTCACAGGCCCGCCGTAGCTCTGTGTTGTGTAACCAGGGATTACGTAAGAGCGGAAGCGGTTGCCTCCAATGAGTCTAGGAGGGCTCGATGCCACCTACGTACACCCAGGGAGGATTTCTTCAGGGGCGTTCATCAGAGCGTCTCCTTATTCATGGTGTGACACTGCAGTATGCTACAGATCTCATAGGGGGTGGTCAGTAATCAGTAGCTCTATATCTTGTATCTCCATATATTAACACAACAGCATTATGTATCTCAAATACTGGCGGTTTACGGTATTTTTCAGTCAGTAGCAGTGAAAAGGAAAGATAGCAGAAGCAGCGGTTGTGCAACAAGACATGCAATATGCCATGACTTAATAACACAAGAGGTGATATATTGTGATGAAATGTGTTTTCTTTCTTCACATTTTGTATTATTATTTATTTGGAAGTAACTAGTAAAAGTAAATATCTTGTTGTTGGTCGAACAAAACAAGCAATTTGAAGACTTCAACTAGGGAAATTGTGATGGCATTTTTCATTATCTCCTGACATTTCATAGACTAAACAATTGATTAATTGAGAAAATACAGATTAATGTATGATGCAAAACCTCTATATTTGCAGCCCTACTTGACAGACTCAGTATCTGATTGGTGGTTTTGTTATTGAAGCAGGGCTGCAAAGATTAGCCTTCTTGCAGCAGCTGTGAAAATGATGTGGTTCTCTATATGTTACAGTTTGCTGACACCATCTTCTATAACTGAACTCTTGCCTTTCTCATAAAATCTCCATGACAACAGTTATTCCACCTTAGTCCATTAGTGGGCTTTTAAAACGCAGGAAGCCAGAGACTTTTAAGGTACAGTACAGCAAACACCTTTGGGATTGGCATTTCAGTCTTTGGACAGCTGTGTTTGTTCCCGCCTCTCTCTTTTCCATCCCTGTGTCTCTGCTCCCCTGTTATCTTTACCTCTCTTTCTGTCATGTCCAATCTGTTGTGCATTAAAGGAATTTCTAAAATGTGGGTCAAACTGTAGCTGAGGGAGCTACAGCCAGATAGCAAACTGGGAAGACTTTGTGGGGAAGGGCGAAAGAGATGTCTTTTTGGGGGAATTTTGTCAACATAATTATTTGCCCTGTGGGCTATATAGCCTAACATGTTTAGGGTAGAGAGAGAGAGAGAGAGAGAGAGAGAGGTTAAAGTGCTCATATTATGCTAATTTTCAGGTTCAATTGTATTGGGAGGTTGCAATAGGTTTACATGGTTTAACTGTCGTACTGCACATTGCTGCAGCAGGAAAGGGGAAAAGCCAAAAAGAATAATATGAGCACTTTAATGTTCGTAATGTTTATTGTGTTCTGTCCGAATATTTGGACAAATTGTATTTTGATGCTTTGGCAAGATTGGTATTGAAACTTTGATCATGCCAATAAAACCCCTTTGAATTAGTTGAATCAAATTAAATTTATAAAAAGAAGAAGTTGTAAGGCATTTTTGTGAACCTTAGGAGTAGAAAGAAACCAAAAGCAGGATTAGGTTAGAAACTCTTCTGTGGTCCCTCGTTTCAGGAAGCAAGCAGGCTGAATTAGACTTTCAGTGTGACTTTTAGTGCTGGTGACTAAGGGGCCATCCACACGGAAACGTTTTTTTGTGCAAACGCACATGTTTTGCATCGTTTGGGCCGACTGTCCAGACGAATCCTGCAAACGCACTGCCTGAAAACGCACTTTTTTGAAACCTGGTCTCAGGGTGAAAAAATCCGAAAACGGCTCTCGTTTGGCTTCGTATGGATGGTGAATACGGATCCGTATCGATGATGTCATCGCCACACCCCTCTTTTACACCCCTCTCCACGCCGCTGACGCACCAACTGCGCTTGAAGCTAAGCGTTACCATCCCATCTCCATGGTCAAACCAGCTCACTTCATCTAAATACTCTGCTCCCTGACCCTTCCCTCTGGATTCTACACAAGATATATTGCTAACGTTATGTAGCCAACGTTAAACATCGCTAAAGTAGCTGACCGCTCCAGCAGCGAAGTAACGTTAACGTTAGCTGCTATGGCTATCTGTTTATAAAGTGGAAGTAGACAACTTATCAACTAGCTAGCTAATCTGTCTGCTTATAAACTCCTTGAACGGATTATAGTAACTTTTACCACGGCTTATCGTAGAAAGGCTACTGCAAGAAAAACGTATAGATTATTAAAAAGACATCATTCATGGATCATTGATGTTTGTTTGACTGCCGATGTTAGAGCTAGCTAACGTTAGCGTGCAAACGTTAGCTCGCTACTAGCGCGCTGCAATCATGCAAAATAAAAAGCAATCCAACAGCACATTATACAACGTAAACAAAGACACGTTTTCTTGCGGCAGCCTTTATAAAATGAGCAGTGGTGAAAGTGATTATAGTCCACGGATGTATTAAGAGAACGTTATAATCTAGTCATGTTATGATGGGAAGTGGAAGTGACTATGCTCTTCTTCTCCGTTTTTGGTGAATTTCTGTAGCAGAAACAGCGCCGCCTATAGGCCTGGCATATGAAGTAGCGTATTGAGTCATTTACAAGTGGATTCGTTTGGACGCAACTTTTCTTGAAACGAATGCAGGGAAGACGGGTAAAAAAAAGATCGTTTTGGTACGTGTGGACGGGGCCTAAGCTCACATAATGACTACAAAATCCCACGAAGGGCCAGTTTTACTGCATGACTTAAGGGTCCAAATCTCACCTAGGGGTGCACCGATCCGATATTAAGATTGGATATCGGTCCCGATATTGACAAAATAGCTGGATCGGGGATCGGAAAAATTAACAGATCCACAGGCCGATCTAGTTTTGTTAGTTTTTTTCCCTCTGTCGCACGTGTGTTGCATGCTGGAAGTGTTGAGTGTACAAATAAATACGAATTCAATACATTACATCTATGTTATTTTGTCTTAGTTAGGAAAGTAATGTTTAGTTAGGAAAGTCTGGTGCCTTTAGTCTCTTCCACATGGTGGCAGGAAGGTATAAGGTGAAAGGTATACAGTGTATTATTAATTGAACAATGGTATCGGATCGCTATCGGGTATCAACAGATACACAAAGCCCAGGCATCGGTATCGGTATCTGGACTGAAAAAGTCACCTTCACACGCTGCCCTAAAGCCAATGCTCAGAGATTACATTGTCTGTCAGCTGGTTATGCCATGCGTTGAGTAGAGCTGGGCAATATATCGATATTATATCGATATCGTGATATGAGACTAGATATCGTCATAGATTTTGGATATCGTAATATCGTAATAAGTGTCGTTTCCTAGTTTTAAAGGCTGCATTACAGTAAAGTGATGTCATTTCCTGAACCTACCAGACTGTTGTAACTGTTCTATAATTTAAATTTACCCACTAAGTCATTATATCCACATTACTGATGATTATTTATCAAAAATCTCATTATGTAAATATTTTGGGAAAGCACCAATAGTCAACACTACAATATCGTTGCGGTATCGATATCAAGGTATTTGGTCAAAAATCTTGTGATATTTGATTTTTTTCCATATCGCCCAGCCCTAGCGTGGAGTTGCACTTGCATTTGTCTGCGGCCTTTTGAACAATTACAACTGGTCAGTGTTGAACACTATAACATCACACCTGCATAGAGTAGTACATCTGTGTTTCAAAGTATTGAGTCAACCCATGTTTCTGTCACACTGAACAACGAACAAGGACAGAACTAGTTCCATGTAAAGTTTGATACAAAACATCTGACGGTGCCTTCCCACTGTACGCGAACAATTCATATAAACGCACGTCCGCCCTGCCCCACCGGTCGCTTGTGACTTGGTCAGCTCGCCAGGTATCCCAGCATTCTTTGTGCAGCGAATTAGTTGCTTCCCATAAACAATGAAGGTCGCATGCACCGTCAGGGCTACAACTATTATTTTCATGATCAGTTGATCTGCTATTGTCTTCGCGATTGTTGGCGCTTTCGAATGTCAGAAGATGTTTGGAAAATGCCAATCCCAATTTTCTAAAGAGGCTTCTTGCTTTACCATCTGATTTTGCTTAGAATATCACAAGGGCTGCAAAGTTTATAAAAAAAAAGTGGAAGCATGTCTTTTAAATTTCAAATCTTTGGCCCACAAATCAAGTTTGAAATCCAGAAATCATTTTGGACAAGCACAAATTCTAAGAAAAACACTAAGAAATGATGTAAGTACACACACATTAGCATTCATGTCACAGCCCAAGGAAACGTTTCTTTGACTCCAGATGTGACATGTAAACATTTTTAAGTACTTAGATCAGACAGAATGTCATATCCTGTCAGTTTCTCTTGCGTTTCAAGTCAATGCTTATTGCTCATGACATTTCTTCCTAGACTCGGTCAGAAAATGTCAGCAGTTTGATAAGTCATCGGTCATCTGCTACTGGTGATTTGACCCTGCCTTCTGCTCCCATTGAACCATCTGTCTGGAAACTTGTAGGCTAATTTCTTGTTTTGGCAACAGTATGGCTGAAGGCTTATTCCGCAGTAAGCAAAACTCAGCAGGGTTTTTTCTAAAGAGGGGAACAGCAGTGACAGTTGATATGTGTGAAAATGGTAGGTTTGGAAACCATCACGTGGTGGTCCTCTTATGCCACAAGAGTCCACCACAGTGACGACTGCAAGTAGCTCTTCCTGGCAGAGGGGAAACTAAGAGGTGAAACTCTCAGTATGAGTGATATGCTGACGTTCTTTTTTGCAAGGTATAGTTTTTGACCTGGTCATGGTTTGTTTAAATTCACGTGTCGTGGTCAAAGCAACGACCAACAGCTGAACTCAAAGAACAATTGAAACTCATCTATAACCACCAAAAGCAAGTAGTTGCTAAGCGAGTCTAGCCTTCTGTTCTCACACAATGATAATGGAAGAGTAACCACTCAAAACTCATCAATTTATAAAAAAAAATGTAAACAATGAGTCCCTGATGTCAGGCACATTTATACAAAAGTTCTCATTTCTAGAAATAACAAGTGTCACTTGCAGATTGTGTCAGTCTTAGCTAGCTAGCTAAATCTAAGCTAACTAAGCTAAACACTGTCTCTGACTTACATTTGAATGTCTCCATCTAACTTGTTTTAAACTGAGAATCCAGTGAAAAAGTTTTTTAATATGTCTATCTTGATGGCTAGGATATGCATGCACATGTTTAAAGGGTATACTTTTTATTTTTTTTACTTTTTAACATATTACTTTTGATGTGTTTTGATATTTGAGTCTTTGTACTATTCCTTGTTCAGTGTGGTTTGTAATGCTGCTGTCACATGTGAATTTCATCCGTCCATCTACATACATGATATTGTGCTAAACAACAACAAGACATAGAAATAAAGAAACAGCATTGTTCTTGTATAGCATTATGAGTATGAAAAATGGAAGATCAGACAGAATCGTATTTCTTTCCTATTAAACAATGAATTGCTTAACCGTGACATCAGCAATAAAGAATAGCTAAGTCTTACAAATCAGACTTGTTCACATATGGTTCTGTTCTTATGCATTCAAATAGCCAACAATCATTGGTAGATGGTATCAAACTGCCAGCAAAATCCCCTTAAATGGTTGTTTAGAAAAGGCCTTTGAAGTGACATAATGTAATAGATATATTTTTAGAGTCGGGCCCCCTCACATTCTCTAACTATAGACCCGGATGTGGTTCTCAGGGAGTTTGGAACAAACTGTTCATCAAACTATTTTTGGCCAGTTCCTTGAAGTTATACATTTACTGTAAAGCTGTGCTCTTGAATCTTTATAGCAAATAATATTGAGATTATTAATTAACTTTCCCGTGAAAGAGTGTGAAGGGCAGATGTCTGTTTGAAAAGTTAAATATTTATGGAAATAAAATTTAAGGAAAGAACATTGTTTAAAACCTAGCCTTGTGGGCTGTTTTCCCAGGCTGGTTAAAATAGCATCTGGATTATTGGACATTGATAAATAAATGGCGTGGGTGTTTTCAATTTGCAGAACATGCACTCCCATGTGTGATCATGAAACAAAAAATAAATCTTTTTTTTCTTCTCTGTCGTCCACTAACAGGAGCCCTGACAAAGGTGAAAGAGAGCCAGAAACATGTAGAGGAGGGCAAGATGGACCGGGCGCAGGCGGAAGGCATCGACGAGCGCTGCAACATTATCTCCTGCGCCACGCTGGCTGAGATCCAGCACTTCCACCAGATCCGTGTGCGTGACTTCAAGGCACAGATGCAGCACTACCTACAGCAGCAAATTGCCTTCTTCCAAAAAATCACAGGCAAGCTAGAGGAGACTCTGCAGAAGTATGACAACGCGTAATTGACTGCTTGTCTCAGCCCGTCGGTTTAGTTCTTGGTGATCACTGACTCATGCAACTCCCTCACCCAGCGGAGTGACATACTGGTGAATGCTGTTCAACCAGCAGGGAGAGACATCCAAGGAGATAACGCTCCAGTAACAATGACTTTTCAACCAAATCCAGGTTTCTGTGCGTGTTGGCCACATTTCTGGGGACTGGATGTTCTTGTTTAGAGAGGATGTGTAATTTAATGAAGTTAGGCCAACTTGTAACCCAAACAACAGTCTTTAGATTTAATGAGAATCAATAATAATGATGGTGCACCACTTGGTCCGGTGGGTGGGTGAATGAAATCTAATCAATGTTATGACCAGCAGAGAGAGAACCATGTATCTGCTGCTGCGTTAAACACCCGGCGCAGGACTTCATATATCAAATGTTTTTTAGCCTTACAATACTGTTTTGAACTGACTGTTTATATACGTGACTGCCACTCCAAGAGCAGCGATGCTCCAGTGGCTAAAACACTGCCTTCTGGAAACTCTCAAGCCCTTCCTGCTATCTCTCTTCTTGGACAAACAGGACGAAATGTTTACAGTCTCCTCGCTGAGCAGCCACTGTCCCGCTGTGCCTTCTGGTTACGTCTCTCTGGTCATTTTTGTTAGTGGTTACTCAAAAGCTTTATATACTGTATATGCAGAAATATATTCTATTTGTTTTTACAAAGCTACACATTTTGTAGTCTTTGGGAAAAAAAAAAAAAAAGATCACTGTGCTTTGAACGAGGGCAGTGTCTTACATGGAAGATATTGTTCGATTGTGCCATTTTTTTTTTTCCCCCAGTGGCCCCAGGGTTGATTTTTAAACACTCACACAGTGTGACAAAATCACACACAAAACTAGGAACTAGGATCTAGAGAGGATTACCTGCTTTGACAATAGGAACCTATGCCTTACACAGGGCACAGCCAGCACTGCACAATTTAAGGGACGAGTAGGATGGACACTTGCTTTGCCGGATACCTGAATTTGTGTCAGCATAATGTTGGTTTTCAGGCTTAGTTTTGGGATAGTGTTAGGAGATAGGCTGTTAATGGGTAGAGAGTTCCTCACCTGTTTTAATAATACAGTCTTTTTCATAGCACACACTTCTAGACAGTTCACCTGTACTGCTGTTTTTAACCTTTATGGTGTTGGTTGCATCATGAAGAGATTAATATAGAAGCCGAAACGCGAAATAAATTCCTCCTTCACAGAAAGCTGTTGGTTGGTCCTGTGTGTTTTGTCAAGTACTTTAAATATGTTATTACTTTCATCTTTTGTTGCTATTCATGTGATTTGGACTGCATATGTCTGATCACTTCAGTCCAGAGTATAAGCCTGAATACAGTGAACAACCGGAAAAAAGACAATAAAAAAAAAAAGTGCTGACAGGTTAATCTGCCTTTCAACTGTCTTTTCAAAACGCCTCAGACACTCACTACAGACTTTATACGACCCTTGTAATGCAGCCACCTTCCCATTTTCTAATGGCAGAAAGAGAGCAAACGGTACAGCTCTGCAGGTTTCCTTGGCTGCATCCCTGGAGGACTAGTGTGCCGTGTCAGTGTTTCATGCTAAGCTCACGCTCGGTTCGCAGATCTGCTGACAGCACAGAGCCCGGCCAGCCATCTGGGACATCTGGCCACTGTTACGAGTGCCGGAGCGTATGAAAGTGAACACGTAGTCAACAGGAAAAGGTCAAACATAGTTTTTCATTAGCTGTCATCTCCACCACCTATAACCCAAGATAACCAAGATGCAGAATAGTGCTTATTGGAGATAACATGTTCTCCTCGCACAGATGGTCTGATTTGTTATTAAATTCTCCCTGTGCACGTCAACAGTTTTGTCCAATGCAGGCCCTTTGTTTACTGTCTTGAGGCGAACATGGTGTGCAGCAGTGCAGTGTCTTCTTTGCCCGATAAGAATTCAGTTTGACAGATTTGACGGGGAGCAGAAGATAAGAGAGAGCAAGCAGCAGCTTTTCATCACCAGTCATTCATTCAGGTCTTAAGAAGCAAACAGCCGGGTCTGACTTTCTCAAGACTTCCTCTCATATTAAAGGCTCTTATATACTAGACGCATCCAAGGTGGCGATTTATAGCGCACAAGCAGAGGTCGCGCATTGCTCTATTTTTTTCAGCGACATGCGACAATAGCGGAAACAGGAGGCCTGAACGAGTTCACCGACAACCGGATGCCAGGACTCTCAGAGTCTGTCTTGTAAACTTACTGGGTTAAGAGGAGTTCTTTTTTGGTGAATGAAAGGCTTGATCCGACCAAGTAGGGCATTGAATCAAATCGAAGCATTGACGGCAATGCTGCTGCCAGTTCTGCCGTTGTTTACCTTTTTCTTCTTCTTCTAGTCCATAGAAAGAGCAACGTCGGTAGCTTTTGCTCATCTGCACGCGCCAGCTGGGCTGTGTCTAATATATAAGAGCCTTAAAGCTTCTTTAATGAAGCCAGTTCCTCAGGGATGAGCAGATGCCTTTGAATTCCAACGAAACTAGTCTACAGAAACATTCACTTAAAACAATGTCAACTCTCAAAGTTTTGCGCTGGAGGGAAAATAAAGAGGATCACCAAAGTCTTTAGGATTCATCCTCTGGGCATCATGAATATCTGTACCAAATGTTATGGCAATCCATACAGTGGTGGAATGTATCTAAGTACATTTACTCAAGTAGCCTACTGTACTTAAGTAAAATGTAAAATACTTGCTTTAGTTAATAGTTACTTTACAATTAAGATTTTTGCACACAAAACACAAAATACGATGTTTTATTATAAACTACCCAACAATATAACAGCCTAGTCCAGTCCAGCTGAAATGATTAGACCAATAAACACAGAAGTGTTTTGATCGTTTCCAGTTTCTAAAATGTGAGGATTTTTCTGCATTTAGTACTTTTACTTTTAATACTTTAAGTACATTTTCCTGATGATACATACTTTTACTTAAAGTGCCCATATTATGAAAAAAATCACTTTTTCTGGTATTAGTTTATTGTTCATTGTTATTTTGTGTCTCTGATGCTTCCACATGCATTCAAACTTTGAAAAAAAACAACCATCCATGCTGTTTTGAGTGAGATACGGTTTCTGAATGTTTCCTGCCTTCAGTCTCCGGGTGAGCTGTTCACAATCTGCACGGCTTTCTACGTCACTAGCCGAAACAAGGTGCCTAGGGGGCTAACCGTTAGCATGCTAGCGCTAACATGCTAGCTCGTTCTCAATGGAAAAACACTGCTACAACACACACAAATTCACCCTAATCTACAAAATAAATTGCATAGAACTACTTACATGTCCCTGTTCTGCAGGTATCCCACGCAAAGTTGGAAATGCGCCCTCGTTTAGAAGATGTCTCCCAGCCAATCCTGCCTTGTACAGGCCAAAGTTGGAGAAACAGCTAGCTAGCTCATGTAATCCTTACCTACCTACTACTGTGCATGTGCGACTGACAACAAAGATGTTACAGAAGTTGAGAGGTCTCACTCTGTAGCTAAAACAGAGACCTGACACAGGGTGAAAAGAGGAACTGCAGCAATTTGTTTTATTTATTTGATTAGGACAATGCACATTAATGAACATTTCTGTATTTGCGCCAGTGTTAGCCAGTCGGCTAATTTTCAACTGTAGTCCTAGCTGCCTAGCATGCATGTCTTTATGGTGGGAAGAAACCAGAGCACCCAGAGGAAACTGTGTGCTTCTGATACAATCTCAAATTACAATTATGAACCTGAAAATGAGCATAATATGGCCACTTTAAGTACAATTTTCAATGCAGGACTTGTACTTGTAACAGAGTATTTTTACAGTGTGGTATTAGTACTTTTATTTAAGTTAAGGATCTGAATACTTCTTCCATTACTGAATCCATCAAATAGTTGCCAAGACATTTAACCAAAAAAACTACTGTTTTGTCATCATGTTGGTGACGCTAAAGGAAAAGTTAGTTATTTCCCCTTCTGGGCATCACGAACATCTGTCAAGAAATCCATAGCAATCCATCTAAAGACGATGAGATAATACAGGAATAAAGTGGTCGGCCGCCAATGCTATCTGCAGAGCTACACCGCTAGCATTGCTAATAATAGCCTATCATGTGGGGAACTAGTTCCGCTTGGAAACTCTCACCATCTCCTTCCTCTTTTCTAACCTCTATTTCTGTATTGTTATCTCTGGTTTTCATTTGCTACATAAACTCAATACATGATGCACACAGCTTCTAGTATTCTCACCCCTCAAGCCTTCTGTCAATACTGCCAACGCCCGAGGAAATGGGTGCTCCTGTTTTTACATTCTTGCTTCTCCCGGCCATGAGCTTTGGTTGTTCTGAATTAGTTAAACTGATAAATGTTAGGCACATAAAACTCAGAAAAGAAATTTGGTTGAGAACATTTTGGAATTGACAATTTAAGACCCACATATGATGAAGAACAACAATGCCATAGCTAGCTCTGAGTACCGAATTCAATACTTTTTAGACCGAATTGCCTCTAAAGTATCAAGTATCGAAAAATGTCTCGTCATTCAATACCCAATTTCAATACCTAAGGAGTATATCTCATCAGTGTCAGTGAGCCAATAAGTATGCAACATGCTTTACAACCAAGATCTAATAATGTTTGTGATTGGCTGTCTAACGTTACACGTCGTAAAGACATGCATGAAAAACTCTATGTTACGCACAGAAACGGGGCTCACGTAGTAAGAGCTGACAAATAAATGAAAAAATGTGTGCCGTAATGTTGTAATATCTTTATTTTATTTGTTATTCAAGAGTGCAAATCTTTTGAGTGAGGTCATAAATCAGTGCAGTGCGGTTATTCTAAGAAAAACAGGGGCTTCTTACTCACCACAGTCAACCGTGCAGGAAACGACAGCTCTCGATTCAGACTCAAACGTTAAGTGTGTGAAGCAATGGCCACACAAGATGCTGCAAGGTTGCATGATAACATAGCATGATACTAGTGTAATCGCTGAAGGGTAAAAACATAGAGATTCTGACTTTCTGGAGGATTTGTTCTGGGAGAGTTTGTTCAGCTCTAATGAGAAACATTGTCATGTCCAAAAAAAAAATGGTCATCACCGCTCCCTTGAGACATGGCTCTCTTCCTTTTGAACAGCGGCTCTCTGGAATTCACTGAATGTAACCCAGAAACATCTGTACCTTTGTCGTCAGTGTGGCAACGACCCAAAAATGACTGCATCTGGCTGAAATCCCTCCCAGCTGCTCATTTACTGCTCTCACACAATGAAAAAAAGTAATAATTTGACAGCATATGTTCACCTCTATCATAGCTGAATAGCAGTTTTTGATTAGTTTTTTACTTTTTGAGCATGTTTCTGTTTTCATAAGACTTGTTTACACGTAATCTAGGTCTGGGTTTGTTTTCCATCAGTTTTAATAGTTGGCACTGAGAAGCAGAACAGTAGTTCTCCCCTCTAATGACCCGGGCACTGACGCCGCATTTAACCACATTGCTTTCATAAGGCCTGAATCAGTGTCTCGAGATCCTTGAGTAGATTACACCCAATTCCTGTTGCACCCTCCCTGTGCAACACTCAAGTCTGATTCCTAAGTGAAACCAAGAAATAAACCCCTAAAACTGGGAGTTCAGGCTCATTTCTCTCTGTAAATGTGAATCTGCTTGTCAAACACAAAATAGGTATCCTTCAAATCACTCATCTCTGCTTTGATCCTACCATGCCACATGTGCTCATTTCACATCTGCTAACTAATACACCCTCAGCTCATCACCTCCCCGTTCAGAGCTTTTCCCATGACATAATTTCACACCTATCAAGTTTGAGCCTCACTTCCTCTTATTGGTTCAGCTGATTAAAGCCTTCCAAATGCCACATAATAATGCCAGGAAATGCCCTGAGGCAAACCACAAAGCTTTATTTCCTCATATTTCTTATTGTAATATTACTACAATATTGGAAGAGCCAAACCAAACACAGGATTTCTGTTAAAATAAAATGGTTTGTTTTGGATTGCAGTACCATATTTCAAGTCAAGGAGTGACTGAAAAAACAGAAAATATTTTTTTTGCATGGTGTGTTGAAACAGCTGCTGTATGGTGCACCCCAGATAGTTGAATATTTTTCGGAAAATGCACTTATTTGCTTTTTTTGCCAGATTGAGATGAAAAGGTTCTACCACTGTCATGTCTGTATGCTAATTGTGAAGCTAGAGCCAGTAGCCGATTAGCTTAGCTTAGCCCAGCATAAAGACTGAATGCAGGAGGAAGCTAACCTAGCATAATAAAAATATGCCTACTAACAACTCAAAACCTCACAAATAAACACATAGTGTCTTGTTGGTTTAATCCATACACAAATGTAGAAATGACAGGGCGTTACAGCTGTGCGCAGTGACTTCTTTTCTTGTTGTCACGGTGAGGTTTCCAACCAGCAGAGACGCTGCTCAGACATGTTGGGCGGTTGGATAAACTATTGTTTCTGAATCTCCATACTGCAATAATGGATTTACAACAACACCGACTTATCATCTCCATTATTAAGTTTGACCTGGTGAACTTCTTATCAAACGGTTGCCTTTATAAGCATTCGGCATATACAGAGCAAAATTAGCATTAGCATCAAATAAGAGTGTAATTTAAATCATTAAATTGATAGAAGTGGTCAATATATTGCAGGACTTTGGTTAATAAAGACAAATGGACTTAAACCAGAAGTCAGAATCCACATGTCATAATGTGCAGATGAAGACATGTTTATTAAAGTATTCATCACTTCAAGTGAGCGTCTTGAAAAAGCAGCTGCACATTTAAAAACTGAGACTGAAGCCGCACTTCATAGCGTGTTGCTTCAGGTTCAATTATTGCTCTTGAGAGTCATGCAGTTCATTTTTCTCGCATGGTAGATCAAATGGTCCAAGCATCATGATTCCATTTCAGGAATTTCAGTTCTTTCAAATTATTTTATAATGCTGGCTGGCATTAAACAATAACATGCAGGTTGGTTGTGTGCTACTACCTTGTCTGCAGTTGTAAGGCGGAAGCAAACTTCAGGTGCTGTTTCTGTTCTGTCTCGTTTTTTGTTTTTTTTTGTTTTTTTTCCCCGAGTTCATGCTTTTGGAATGTGAGGCGTTTGCCTGTACTCAGCATATTGCTGCTGGAGGGGGATTCTGTCTGGATCTGTTTTCTATTACAGCCGTGTCTATACTGGCCTTTGATCAGCGTCTGGGCAGACTAAGGCAGAGAGGAGACCTGGTCCTGACACAGCTGACTCTGGGCTGAACAGATTCTCTCTCTGGGGAAGAAACACAGAAACTCTTTCC
Source organism: Perca fluviatilis (assembly GCF_010015445.1). Classification (NCBI taxonomy): domain Eukaryota; kingdom Metazoa; phylum Chordata; class Actinopteri; order Perciformes; family Percidae; genus Perca; species Perca fluviatilis. Next base: position 27,199,618 of record NC_053117.1, read on the forward strand.
AACACCGGACGTTACAGTCCCAGTGGTACAATCCCTCCATTAAAACATTAAAAACAGTGTGTGCGTGTGTGCGCGTGCCTGTGTCCTCCAGACGCCTCCTGAGATTTGTTTTAAATTGGTCCCCTGTGAATTTGCCATTATAGTTTCACTTTTTCTTAACCTTTTGACATTACTATAATGTTTGGAACTGATAATCTCCACTTCAACATGTGGGATGCTTTACTACAAAAACATATGATACAAAAATAATTGACTTTTTGATTTAAATACTGTCTCCACAGGTATGGAAAATTACATCTTCATTCCTTTCTGTCATATCAGACCTGTTCATGTAACAGTGTAACTGGAAAGTTTGGTCATTCTGGTTATCTGCACACTGTTGATTTCATGGTAGCTGGTTTTCAAACAAAAAGGACGTCACTGTTCTTTCTTCCTCTATTGTTTAGCTTAGCACTTAACATGCCTAAAATGGTTAAACTCTGTTGTGTGTTTAAAAGAAACTGAGAGCACCTGATTGTTTTTAGAGCAGTGTCACGTGTCAGTGTGTGTTTCAGGCTGAAATGTAATTAAGTCTATTTAATTACTTTTGTCACTCCCGAAGGGTTATGTTGCTCGGCCAGAGGTTAACTGTGTATATCAGTCAGCGGGTTTAGTCCAAAATACTTTGTTAGTTTTGACTTTTAATGTTCTTATACATGATTTGTTTGTCTTATCATTATTTTGTTTTTATTTTACTGTGTGAAACCGAAAAACCTGCTAAAAAAGCTTTTAACCGAGTCAAGCTCACAGTAGATAATGTTTCTCAAAATTATTTTAAAGTATATTCCTGTTAAATAAAGAACAAACATAACTAAGTGTGTACTTAGAAAAGAGCTGAATCTTTTTTCTCTTTTCTGTGTTTTGATATGATATGATATTTATTATTTTGCTCTTACACAGTGGTATTACAAGCACTTTTTAGTTTTGCAGGAAGCGTGATTAGACAAACATGTCATGAGATCATCCACTGACCTCAGCGCAGCAGCACCATGCCTACTCCTGGGGCGAGGCCCTTAGTACTGAAAAAGGCTCCGACATGCTACACCCTGCTTATAAAAAAATATTTTAGGCTTAAATCACATTTGCTGTGTCTAAAATTGTGTACTGGGTTTAATCTAATTTAGAATCAATACAGCACGTGACTGTATGGCTGTATGGTTTGAAATAGCAGAAGAAACAAACAGAAAAGATGTTGCCTTTGGGTTTGTATGGTACTGGCATGATGAAATCAACTTCCTGCCACAGCCATACCCATTGTCAGTGTTACTGGAAAGTGCAGAATAAAACTACAAACGTCTACTAATCTCTTTTTTTTATTGCCTTCTAAAAACAGCTTGTCTCAATTATTTTCTCCATTGCTGAATTATTTTCTTGTTAAAGCGCCCATATTATGCTCATTTTCAGGTTCATAATTGTATTTTGAGGTTGTACCAGAATAGGTTTAAATGGTTTAATTTTCAAAAAACACCATATTTTTGTTGTACTGCACATTGCTGCAGCTCCTCTTTTCACCCTGTGTGTTCAGGTCTCTGCTTTAGCTACAGAGTGAGACATCTTACTTCTGTACCATCTTTGTTGGCACTCGCACATGCGCAGTAGCTAGGTAAGGATCATATATCAGCTAGCTAGCTGTTTCCATAGACAGTAAAAGAAATGCTGTTTCTCCAACTTCGGTCAGTTACAAGGCAGGATTAGCCGGGAGACTTCTTCTAAACGAGGGCGCACTTCCAACTTTGCGTGGAATACCTGCAGAACAGGGACATGTAAAGCCCTATTCGCACGGGATAAGTATTACCTGGTGACCTCCAGTCATTTGTAATAATTGCAGAGGTTGTCTGTGATCTTAATCCCGTGCGAATCGGTCATGTCTATAATTTGTAAAGTAATAATTCCCCCGCAAATGACCTACCATATTTCGCCGAAAACAGAGGTCCTGTGATAATATTAGTCCCGTGCGAATCGGCATCTCTGATTTGTCCAGGATTTGGTGGGGCTTTTTTGTTTTTTCAAGGTACCTATTTCCTTCTTTTGCGCCTTTTTATCCATCTTTCGCAAAGAATGGAGGGTGCGTTGGAGTGTTTTGACAGTGTTTTGGGTGCTGGGTCATGTCGCTATACATCATTTACAATTTGCAGAAAGAGAAAGATGAAAACCACCACAAGTGCCAAGACAAAAATAATGATTAGATGGCGATGGATGACATGTATAGCAGCATGCGGTAAGTATATTTTTTATGTTTGTATCATACATCTAGAGATAACGACAAGACATCTCCAAACAATAGATTTTAACCTGGTGAAATGTTTGGTTTTATCCATCTAACCGGACCCTGCTTGACACCACCCGGAGAAAAAAGTGAGAGAAAGAAAAAGGAGAGGTCGCAGTTCGGACGATGACTGACTACCCGGTTGAGATTGTGTGCGTGTGTGTCCTCGAGATCTGACCACACACAAACACATGTAGCAGAGCTACCCACACCCATGTTTCTACTGTTGCTTAATGTCAGTAAATTTGAGTAAAATCACAGGCTTCGCTTATCCCGTTCGAATGCGCCAGATGAAAATCAGACGTGGGTGGGTAATTTATAATTCACACGAGGTCCCTAGATAATACTTATCCCGTGCGAATAGGGCTTAAGTAGTTCTTTTGTAGATTACGGTGAACTTGTGTGTGTTGTAGCAGTGTTTTGCCATTGAGAACGAGGTATCATGCTAACGCTAGCATGCTACGGTTAGCCACCTCATCTCGGCTACTGACGTAGAAGGCCCGGCAGATTTTCAACAGCTCACCCGGAGACTGAAGGCAGAAGACATTCATAAACCTGTATCACTCAAAACGGCATGGATGTTTGTTTTTTTCCAAGTTTGTTATGCGTGTGGAAGCACCCGAGCACTTTAAAGGAGTGGCTAATATTGAATGTTTTCTTTCAATAATAGAGAAAAAAAGTATTTCCAATACATTTTCTGATATTTGTCCTCAGAGGGTAGATTCTAATGAAGCTCAGCGTAACTTCTTTCAGGAAGACTTCTAAACTTCATCATGAACGTCATCCACCTCTCTCTCTCTTCCTAACTGATCAGCTGTTTCGGGGGGTTCACTTTTCAGTTAAACCAAACAGAATTGGCCATGAATTCCACGAGCCAATCACAGCATGGCATCCCTGCTTTAAATCTGTTCTTCTCTCTGCTGCTGTCAGTTGTCATTTCAGGCAAAGCGTGCAACCCTCCTCCTCCCCTTTCACCTCCGGTCATCTCCATCCACGGCACCTTGTCTTGGGTCCTCCTCCAGCGGACCGCTCCCATAGGCTCCTTCCATCCGGTCTTCGGGCTCCTTCACCACCACCAGTGTCTAGACTCCATCGGGGGATATGCCTACTCATGGCTTCCATACCCCTTATAATTTATTTAAATAACGATGGAGTCTAATCTCCAAAGACTCTGTACATTTCATATTGTGCATATGTACAATAAACCTTTGCATATTTGCAACAAAGTCTCTCCTGATTGAAATGTTTTTGATGACCTCCCGGACCTTTCCTCTATTGCCACCATCAGTCCAAAATGTCCTCTTGCATAACATAAATCTAATCAAATGGCCAGATTGCTGTGGCATTTTGTGAGTATGTTTCTGCTCCCCACAGGATGGACCTTTTCCATTTTACACCACCACCCTCTGGGCCAAATGAGACCTTTACACAAAGATATTGAACAATCTAATGGGCTGAAATGTGTTGGAGGTATGCATGGCCTCAAGGGGATGAACCTGTTTGATCAAGGTGCAATTCAGGGAAAACTAGACAATTTCAGCCACATAACTGGTAGAGCTCTAAGAAAAGAAAAATAATATATTTTGTGTTTGTTGTGTGGAACATGTTTGTATTGTGAGATGTAATGAACAGTCTCTATGGACCATTGGCAGGTCTTAGATGCAGCATTTAGATGCAGCGTTTAACTTTAGTGGCGTACATGTTTTCTTGTTTTCAATCAATGGCAATGGAATTGTTGTATTTTTCTATTTATAAGGAAAGAGAGGAGGACATGCTATGTGTCCTGTACCTGGCAGAATGTTCAGGAATGTGGGCGCACTCGGCATTCTTTAGCCCCGGTTTTGTTTTTATAGCCCTCACACAGGAAGCTCGTTCCGGTGGGGCCTCATTCATGTAGTCTGAAAAACGCTGACTGCCCTCCCACCCCCACCTCTCTGGCTGCTCTCCAAGATAGACACACACACGCACACACACACACACACACACACACACACACACACACACACACACACACACACACACACACACACACACACACACACACACACACATTTTTTGTCTTTGTGGACCAATGTGCATTCTCCCCTCCCCCTTCCCCATCAGAGAGTTTCATTTATAGCTCTAATTACAATAAACAAGCGAGAACAACTAGGGAAGAGGGCACTTCCCCCACTCATAAAGTTATTGTTTTTTTTTTTTGATCAAATGTTTTTATTAAACATAACACACTTACAAACCAGCAGCATTTTACAGGTAACAGAGTTCAACAGAAAACATACATGTAACACCCCACCCCCACCCCCCACCCCAAAGAATTGTAAAAATAGAGAAAAAAGAATAAAACAAATAAATTATAAGGAAATAAGGAGTGTATATATACATACACACACTCACATATATACATATCTAAATACATACACATGAAACAATAACACCCCACCCTCCCCAGGACACTGCAGTTACAGCCGGCCTTTTAATGTCTCAGCTGTTATAAGCCACATATCCACATTCACCTGTCTAGCTCCATTGTTGCGGGCTATTGAGAGTTCAACATAAACTATGTCAGGAAAGGTCAGAAACCACTGCTTAATGCCCAAAGTGTGTGGGGGCTTCCAGCGCACTGCAACCATTTTTTTTGCAGCTGTCAGCCCAGCAACGACTATCCTTTTCTGTCATTTAGAAATCTGGAGTGAAGAAATGTCATTCGGCAGGAGAAATACTATTGTTGCAGGAACTGTCCCAGAAACCAATGTTGTTGAATGAGTTATTTTAGCACCCAGGAATAGAACCACTTGAATGTCTGTCAATCACCAGGTTTAGTATTCCTGTTTTCAAAATAAACAGTGTGTTAGAATTATTGCAGTAAAGAGCAGGTTACTTGTCAAGGCCATCAGATAAATTGTGAGGGTCACTGCTGGAAACAGCTTTTCAATCTGTGAGCGCTAAAATTGAATTCTGTTTGTGAGATATTTAATTGTATTCTTACAGCAACTTGAGTAACTTGAGTAATTTGCACTGGGTAGGTCATGCAAAACTTACAAACGTTAATAGTAATGTTCCTTTGTCCCCAATTCAAAATGACAGGATCTTTTCAAAGTGTTTTTGTCATGACATCGTGAACACAGGGACAGGATGTCCGTGTTTGCACATTGTAACCTTAAAACTAGCCTTTTAAAAAAGTGAGACGAGCGAAATGTCACTCATTTCATTCTGCTTGTGATTTACTGCGTGTACTTGTCCTCGTGTTTATAACACAGACCCACACATGGACTCTCTCATACAACATCAAGCACACTCTCACTCTTTCTCTTCAACACACACACACACACACACACACACACACACACACACACACACACACACACACACACACACACACACACACACACACACACACACACACACACACACACACACACACACACACACACACACACACACACAGTGCTGATCAGCTAACCGCCCTCTTTGTCCACTGCCATCCACAGACCGCAGTCGACCACAGTCATCAAATATACCAGCTGACATGGACGCTGCGGGTGGTCTGACCTCTCTTCCAGTTACAACACACACCTCCTCCTGTACAGGTTCATTGTTCACAAGCTCACAAGCTCTGTGCAGGGCTTCAGGGAGAGCACGACATCAGGCCGAACATTTGATGCATGATGTCTGTTTTTTTTTTTATCCCACTCTGGATGAATCTATTGACCGATTTTGACAGGGAGTTAATAAATCAATGGACAGCGGGACACGTGGGAGTTGACAACACGTGTTTGTGTTATGTGTGTTGGTAGCCTACTCTGTGTGAATGAGTGAAGAGATGCTGTTAGATATTAGATTACACAGATGTGCCTTTATAAGGAAAAGTTACATGCTTCAAAATCAGGTAAGATGCCGCAACCAATAAGTCAAAATGATTAAAATGTTGCCTTCAGTTTGCAGCATATCAACACGATGTGGATTGTGTTGTAAAATACACTGCAACAAAACAACTTCATGAATGACCAAAAAAAAAGTTTGTATTCAAGTTAGCAAAGAATGCAGTCCTAAAAAAAAACCAAAAACATGAAGAAAATGAAAGTACAGACACACAGTGTAGCCTATGCTATAAATTGCCGTCATACCATTTATCAAAAACTGTCCCAAAAGTTACAGATGAGGGAGGCAGAAGAAATCCCTCAAACTAAGTAATCACCATTACTACTTGTTTACTCCTACAAAACTTAAAAGAGATGAATACATTTCAGTTTCCCCGGGCATATATGTGCATGATCGGTTTCTCTTTGGTGCCATTTCAGATCAGCCATGTGCAGAGCAGCTGCCAAAAATCAGAGAAAAGCTTATCTATGAATCAAGCAGCTAATCCTTTCCTCAGCTATGCTCAAGACCCAGTTTAGGATCAGATAAAACAGCGCCTGATACCAGTGCCACTTGGGTAAAGAGCTCTGGGAGGAAAGGAAAATAAGTTAGATTGCATAGTGGCTTTCTGTTTTTCTTCATCATTTGCACAACAGGCCTTTCCCCTAAAAGCTAACCGCTGTGGCTTTCAACAACAGAATGCTACATTCTGAAACCCTTTGCAGTATTTTACGTGGCTTGATTAGCTTTTTACGAATAGACTAAATGACACTTTGTGGACGTTATGTTAGTGGTACTTCAAATGTACAGACATTGTTATTCTTGCAATAGTTTATAAGACGAGAGCGAGAAAAAGGAGTCTTTGTAAAAATGTAACTGGCGGTCGAAGTGATTCAATTAAACATCTGGGTTTGTCTCTGTGGAACATTATTAAACCAAATGAGCCAAGACTGCTTTGTCTCCCTTAGCCTTGTCTTGCAGGGTGCTATTGTTCTTTAGCCCTCTGCCCCACAATTACCAACACTTAAATTACAACGAGCTCTCTGAGATCTAATATCTGAGGGCAAGAACTCATCTTGACTAATTACTATCTCTCTCTGACTCTTGGCTTCTCTCACACACACATTGGAAAATTGCATTAGTTGTATTGTAAGTGTGTTAAAAGCCCAAGGCTAACACTGCGAGTGTGTAACATTGCAGACATCTAGCGTAATGCTAATTTAAGCCCTGACTGCTCTAACATGTGACTGCTTCCTGCCAGACGTCCGCATTTTGTGCTTCTAAATACCATGATGTCAGCATGTTATCTACACCAGTTTCCTCCTTTTGAGACCATAATTTGACTTCGGTTTATGGAAGTACACAACAGTCATGATTGTACGAGCTGAGTGCCAATTCTGTGCCAAACCTGGTTTGCAAAACTAATGATATTCCCATAAGCCTCAGCTGTACCTTGTTTAGTGCTAATTAGCAAATGCTAACATGGTAAGCTCATATTATGAACATGAGGATGTTAGCGTTGACAATGTGAGCATGTTAGCATGCTGAGGTTAGCATATAACTCAAAGCACCACCATTCCTAAGTGATGGTCACAGAGCCGCTAGCGTGGGTGAATGCAAAGCCTCTTATTGCTATACACATTGTAACTTCAGCTCCACTCCAAACTGTCCAAATCAGTAAAAAGTCCTTGTAAACTTTTATGAAATGCTAATATCCTGATTATATGACAATCTACTGGATTACATAAACCCTTCTCTTTTGTAACTCAGGCTGTTTGTAGTAATCGAATTGTGACATTTTGATCAATATGACCAAAATGTAACATAATATCACATGATTCGTGTCAACACCAGCTTTCAATGTAGAACCCTAAAGTCACAAAACCATGTATCTCTGCAAATATTTGTAGACAAGAAATGATCCAGTCTCTGGATAATCTCAGTTTTACAGATCATCAGCATTCCTAAACACAAACAGGCAATCTCACCATGTACAACAGTTGTGTGGACATGTGTGCACGATTTCCCTTGTGATGATGAAAGAACTTAAGTTGTTTTTTGCCACAAAATAACACTGTTGGTTTGACAGTTTAGGATTGAGGTTGGAACGCCGTTTTGGATTCAGATCGGGGAAGTACAGGAAAACACAAAGACAGATCTATCTTTGTATTTTTGTTAATGTGTTTACGTGTGTGGTAGGGAGTGGGTGATCTTCTATCCTGCTTCACTTGGAGATAATCCCTCTCCCTTGTGTCTTTGAAAAGCTGCTCCTTAACACCTCCTTCCCATGATGTAGTTTGAACACACTGTGTGCTATATCATCATCACAGTTTTTTTTTTTTTATCGAAAATGTTCTGAGAAATTATGATTGTGGCAAAACACCAGCCTGGTAATCATACTGAATTGCTATTTCATAGCAACAGAACTTGGTTTCTCTAACGTGGCAAACAGATGTCATTGAACAAAACACCAGACCTGCAGAGACAATGTGGGCAGTGACTCAGGGGTCTGAAACTAGGCTAGCAAGACACCACACCAGCACTGCCTTAACTGTAGTAACTGAGCATTAGTGGTGGAAAGAAGTAATTAGATCTTTAAGTGAAAGTAGTAATACCACACTGTGAAGTCCTGCTACATTTTATTTTAGTAAAAAGTAGTGTCAGAATCAAAATATTCCTAAAGTACCAAAAGTAAAAGTACTCATTATGCAGATGACCTGTTTCACAATAATGTATATTATATTGTTGAATTAAAGTTATTGATGCATTGATATGTACGTTACTTTAGTGTGGCAGCTGGGGCTCATTTTTTGACTGCCAGGTAGCTTGTGAATCCCACCCCCAGGATCAACTTCTTATCTTAACTGATATAATAATAACTGATAACTTGAATCTGCAAAGTAGCTAGTAACTAAATGTATAAACTAAATGTAGTGGTGTAGAAGTGTAAAGTAGCAAGAATAGGAAGTAAAATACAAGCACCTCAAAATTGTGCTTGAGTAAATGTACTTAGTTATTGGTGAACGTGCACCTTTTACCATCACATTAAAGGGGCTGTACTCGAAATCCTGAAAAAAAATAAAAATGCGGGCTGGGATTGCCTCCACATGGCTCTCACAGACCGTTCCCCAATAAGTGAAATACCTATTACTTACTAACTACTAACATTTGTTTAACTTTGTTAACTTAACTTTCTCTAAATTTGTTTTTGGCACTGGCAGGCAACTTGAGTCAACATACTTGGCCAGTAAAGTTAATTCTGAATTAATTAACAAATTGGGACTCATTTTATAGTGTTTGTGGTGGTGAAGAAGTTCAACCATTGTATCAGTGGGGAGGACTTGCATGCTAATGTTTAGAAGTACATGTTTTATTTAGCGGTTTCAGTTCATCTTTTCCAGCGCTTAGAATGTCAGTCTGCACACTCCGGAACAATTTGATGATGTCTGTCCAGAGTTGCACTAGAATTTCCTCTAAATAAATGACAATATTGTGGTCAAAAACAGTGTCCGAGTGAAGTTCCTCTTGGTGAACTGTGTCGCTTGACATCATTGTGCTAAGTTTGCAACTCACATGTGATGTTATTGCTCACCGCTCCTATTAGCTCATTTACTGTCAACATGACTGTTTAGCACACCAGCACTCATTGTGTACGAATCCTGAGCTCGGTGCATTTTTGGTTAAACTATTTGCATTCATTGTGAGCTCACAGTAATCTTTAATAAACACCTGTGCACATGTGACAGACACCCTTAATGTCCCCAGCACTGAGTGTGTGTGGGAACAGGAGAACAAGCAATTGCTTTCTTCGCATGATACCATCAGTCATGTGGACTGACTCACAGCAGCCTCAGCTGCAGAAAAAGATCCTTGTGCTTTTCCAAATCACATTATGTGTTTAACTTCGGGGTATTCACTCAGATTCTTAGTGGCCATTTGGAAAACACACAACACCTTAGTGCAGATCATGTGACAAAGTCCAGCTGATTTTATTGTTTTCGGATGTGAGAAAACCACAATTAAAAGTAATTGCAGGAAACTGTGAGAAGCGATGATGGTAATAAACCTTTTCTAATTGGTCCTCTGGTGCACTGTATCTTTTGTTACATTGAGTAGAGTACTATTAAGAGGAGGGCAACGGGCTGAAAGTACAGTTTAAATTATACTGATAGAGCAAACTGCCAAAAACTCATCTAAGTGGAAGAAATAAGGGGACAATTTGGACCCTAATGAATCCTGTTAGAGGAGGAATGGGCCAAAAGAACACACACGCACGCACGCACGCACACACACCCACCGCACACACACACACACACACACACACACACACACACACACACACACACACACACACACACACACACACACACACACACACACACACACACACACACACACACACACACACACACACACACACAAGTGATTCGGTACAAACATTTTAAAGTGGTTTATTAAAAATATGGTATAAATAAATATGACACTTCTGTTACATAGTACGTTACATCATTCAGATGAGACTGGAATACAGTGGACAGACACTTCTCTTCAGTACAAAATCATTTCATAACCTATTACAGTGGTTTTCTGTGACAGCGATTTCTCATCTCCCATAGCTTGCCAAAACACAGAGCAGTACCATTTATTTCTTTCAGTTAATACATCAATTACAGAGATAAATCACCAGGGCTGACAGTAGATAATTTCAAGAAACGGGCTTATCAGCCTTTCTATTTTTATATTAATACCAGCACTCATTTCAGTCAAAGAAATTATCTGTTTCTTTTAATTTATCAATGAAAGACAAGATGTCAGTATTTTTTCAAGATGAACTCCTTGTAATCTTAAAGATCAGTGCCTTGATTTTTCATACTGTACATGCTTCTTGAAAATATATAAATACTGTGCATAGTAAAATAAAATAAAAACGGTGCATAGTAAAATAAAATGAAAACAGTGCTAAACTTTTAATCAGTGTGATTTGATCAGGGCTATACATAGTGGTACAAAACCTGCCATTTCAATATACAGCCATGCTGGGAAGTATTTTTGAAAACTGCCATTTTATAACAATCAATCCTGTAATGTTCAACAAAGACCTCACTTATTGAATTATGAATACATGCAACCTTCATTAAAGGTAACATGAAGTAAATGACTTAACAAAATACCTGAGTTACAAAAAGTTAATATACTATAATATATAATACATAATATAAAATCTGCACAATCAATTGAAATGCTTAGACTATACATCTTTGTGCCAGTGTCAGTCTTAGTAATTCACAGTTTCAAGCTGTTATTAGCATCACTTTCCACTCTGATGATCATGACCCGTAATGGAAGAGACTTCAACGTGCATGAGGACCAGATAACAATGTAAGTGATTTAACGTACATTAGGCACCAAACATAGGTTATAATTTACCACGACGATGACCACTTTGTAAACGCTCAAGTGAACAAAGTCTGTCCCACCAACTCAATATACAGCAGTGGTTGTAAATCAACGTTTCAATGGATTGTGCGACTCAAAGAAAACCCAAAGCTGTCCTGATGCTGATTAAGGTACCGCAAAGCAGTTTGGCCATTGTAGTTTTCTGCTTAATCCATCCTTAAAGTGACAAAAAATAATTGTTTGGCCAATAGAGTGCAGAAGACCTTAAAACAAGCTAGTACAGCCTTGACAAACAGTATTATGGCCTTTAGAAAGTTGTTATTCTAAAAGTTGCAAGCAAACAATTGCCTGATTATTCATCCAGCAGACACAGAGCAACGTCATCATCCCATTAGAGGTGTGGCTTTTGCATTTTGGTGACCTTTTAGCTCTAGCTAGAAGTGTGTGGTGGTGTCTGTATCTGCAGAGACCCAGCCTTCTGCTTGTATTTTCTCTTTTCTTTTCATTTTGCTGTATGTGGGGCATTTCTAGAGGTCAGCCTTAGGGCACTGGGTGTGTAGCCACCAGGACAAAGCTTGTTCCAAAAGGAGAGTGAATCTCGGATTGGCTTTCATCCTGCTGGATGGGGATGAAGAGCAGTCGCGGTCAGGGGGAGTGCGCTTCTGGGGTCGTTGAGCTGGAGAGGAGGGGCCAAGTTTGAATGTTATGTTTACAAACCAACAATCCTACCCATTCTGCCTTTAATCTAATTTACTGCTGCCTCATTTAAGTACACAACCACATACCGGTATGTTATCAAAATCTGTAACATTATTCTCTAAAACATATAACTACAAGTTGGTTTGTGGAAGATCATACCCAGTACTGATTTGTCTGCAGAGTGGGAGTGGCGGTTCTAATAATTTGGGAAGATGATGAAGGGGAACCATTACTCCAAGAACTTATGAGCATGTTTGAATCAATGGTGTTGTAAGCTAAGCCCTGATTTGGTGTCAACAACCGATCTTGAACAGGGCTACCTGGGCAACTTGGGTTTAATGGAGTGACAGTCACTGTGGGAACTGTTGTGCTTCTTTGGGGTTGACCTTGGTAGGACTGACTGCTTGAAAGACCAGTGGAAGGTGGCTCCTTTTGTGCAGCAGTGCTCTGCTTCCTATGCCTGTTGTGTCGAAGAAAGACAACCACAACTACAAAGATGATTATAAGTAGCAGCAGGGCCAGTAGTGGTAAGATGACCAGGAGCGGACTGGAGGTTTTTTGAGGGTAGGACTCTACACGTACTGGTGTGTTCCTAAAGGGGAAATCCTCAGTTCCACGCGTTGGTTTGCCAAGAGTTGTACTGAAAATGCTAGTTCTGCTGGAGTTTCCCCAGCGGTTGCGTGCCTTGAACTTTTGCTGGTTTTTGCTTGGTTGCTGGGTGGAGAGGAAAGCTGTAGACAGGACTGGTGGAGCAGCTTCATTTCTAGAAGTCTGGATTGGTGTCTGAGGAACAGATGATGTGGTTGGGACAGGACTCTTTGTGGTTGGAAAAAGTGCTGAATCATATGGCACAACTGTAAAGTGGAACTCCCCTTTAGCAGGTTGGATGTTATCAGCTTTCAGTACAAACACCAGAGAGTCATTCAGCTCTTGAACTCCAGTCATGTTGGCATTCAGCTCCAAGGCTACCTTCTCCTGCATCACCTCCTGAAAGGTGAAGGACTCAGCTGGAACAGCTGTCCTGGACATTTTAGGTTTTGTCCAAACCACCTTCCCATACTTAGGATGGGAGATAATTTCAAATATAGGGTCACTATCACTGATATTAGCTAGTTCAGAGGCATTAAGAAAGCTAGTGTTGAGTTTGACAGCAATGCCATTGGGAATCTTCAAACCTTTCCCAACCTTAATCAAAGGTCTGGCCGTTATGTTAAACACTTGGCCAGTTAAATTTGCCTCTGAAGTGAAGACGGTGAACTCAAAGCTGTCTTCTGCAGAGGAATGGGAGAGCATGTGGTAGGACAACCATCCAGCCTGTAGATCCTCCTGTTCAAACTGCGTAACCTCTTCATTATCCTTCAGAAGTCTGCCAAAGTTTGGAGGCCTTGTAATCTGGTAGTGAATGGTGATGTTTTTCCCATTGGTCTCAGCAGCAAGGTTGTCTTGGGTCAGTAATACTGAAGTCTTGCCTTGCTCCAGTGTCAACCCAGTGTAGTTGACCAGAGAAATGGTGATTTCTGTCACTTCTAGGTTAAATAGTTTATAAATTGGTTTATGATGGCCATCTGTGACACTGAAGTAGAACACCCCAGAGGCAGAGCTTCCATCATGGATGAAATAGACGCTTCCGTTATTGATTTGGGCTTGGGTGAAGGCCACTATTGACTCATTCAAACTTCCTTCAAGAGCTAGGTAACCATTGTTGGGCTTGCTAATCACAGAGAACTTAATATCATCAGGAGGATTGTCTAAATCTTCAACTTTGAGATTATCAGGCCGGAGTGCTACGGTGTCCCCTTGTACCACCCTCAGACTTGGAGCTTTGGTTTTTAGCAAAGGTGGCTGATCATTTACAGGTGTGATTGTAATGTTAAAATGCTCTTCAACAACGTCAATATCATCTTGAGGGCGTTGCGCAGTTTTGCCCTTAGAATTTAGCCATGCGCTGAATGCAAAAGAATCAAGAGTTGTCTCTGAGTTGTCGTGCTTGTAGATGATACCGTATTTGTTAACGATGAACTGGGAGAAGTTAGGTTTCTCCTTGGTGAGGTTTCTCTCGCCCACCACTATGACACCATGCTGAGGCAGAGATGTGACCTGGAACCAGACCTCATGGGAGCTCCGCTGAGGAGTCGGCAGCTTGGACATCAGGTTAGTGGCATCCAGCTTGGACTCATCAATGATGACACTCTCCCCTTCTGTTACCTCAGCACCTAGCACCAAGCAAAATTGTGGACAACATTGTTAAACAAGTAATAAAAACATAAACAAGAGCATAGTTAGTGGTTTTTAGCCATGGGTGGCTTCGGTCCAGACTGAAATATCTCAACAAATATCGGATGGCTTGCCATACAATTAGGACACTTATGGTTTCCAGAGGAACGAGCCTGCAACTACTGGATGGCTTACCATAAAATTGGGTACACATCTTCGTGCTCTTCTCAGCATGAATTATAATAACTTTAATGAACCCTTAAAAACATTTCTCTTTAAAACAGTCTATGGCTAACCTCTTGGCGCACGTGTGTGTCTTGTATATCTCTGCATTTGTATACTCTGCACTGATTGTTTTTTCACTTGCACTTGTTTTATTATTATGCTTGTTTTATTATGCCAAGCACATTGTGTTGCATTTACTTAACCTTTTATATATCATGAAGGCAAAATGTCTGTGACCAAATACTTGCAAAAATAATGACATTCTCATCAGCCTCAGCTGTACGTTGTGTTTAGTGCTAATTAGGAAATGTTAGAATGCTAACTCGCTAAGATGTTTAACATCATACCTGCTTTACTCGTGGTCATACTAGTGATAGACTCGTGTTCATACCTGTGTTTGCAAGCAGGACTGTGCTGTGTTCAGGTCCAGTATTCTCATAAGAAATGTCTATTTTGAAGGTCTGGCTGTCCAGAGAAGTAGGCGGGGATGCCACAGAGAAGGTCATAGAGTCCATGGCTTCCCAGCCCACTGACTCGATGGGGGTTTGCATGTACACAACCTCTTTCTTGTCCACCTGAGGTACAAAAACACCACAGATCCTCAGGCAAACCATGATCCAAAATATATTCCCATCAGCAAACATGCAGATCAGCCATCCCTAAAGTGAACTGATGGTTTAATCAACTGTATAAACAGTTCAGTGGCCTAAATAATTATTCACCATTCTGAAATACATTACTACAGTATGTGTAAGATTTCATCATTAATTTAAATCTGCTTTGCTCGGCAGTAAATAAAGTGAACAGAGCATCACAGCTTTAACTGTGTCAGATCATAATCCTTTAGAAATAATTGATTACATAAGAGGCTTACATGTTCCATTTAGCAAAAGAAGTGCAAAGTCAATTTTCTGAATGAGGATGCAGACTATCTATAATTCATACCTTGTAAATCTGGCAACTTTCAGTATATCTTATGTAAAATGAGAGAAAAGTGTTGATATGACTTTCAGTTCTTCACTCACCATGTCTTGTGTGAAAGTGGAGATGTCCACTGTTGAATTATCAGGCTGTCTCTTCAACAGACGGCCCAGTTTAGGCTGCCGAATCACACTGAATGTAATGATGCGGTTCAAGGTGTTGCTGATGTCATTGGTCACTGCTTGTAAATCCTCATTTGTGATTGGAGTAGAAGAGCCTGGAGGAAAGACATGGAATTAAATGAAGAGAATTACTGGTGAAGTGGCTTGGATAATTGATCATGAAACAATATATGGAAAGAAAATTACTTTTTCTTGTCTGGTTTTCAGTTTAGCTGCCACCACGCTGTTAAAGCTCTTGTGTGACTGCATCAAATGCTGCAAGCTTCCCCTCTGGATGCATTTCACATCTTTTTGCCACCAAATTATGCAAAACAAGCACTGAAATAGACCAATGAGAGTCCTTTGATGTGTCAAATCAAAGCTGCACTGCAGACATCACAGGCTTTTTACAGCACTGTCCAACTGCAGTGCGGGGTGTTACATAAAATCCAAACAAAAAATTAAAAGTGGATCAGCTCCTTGCAGGCACAAAAATCTTCCACTTGGGGAAAATGTAGAGAGACATCTATGCATGATGACGGAGAACGACTACTGAGAGCTTCTTTTCTTCTTAAGATGAATTACATAGATATTCTAGCTCTGCTGCCACTGTGAAGATTGTAAGGATCCTAAAGAATGACTGCTGATAAATGATGGAAGGCAATGATAGAGGGAAAGACGGATCAAAGCACTGGGAAATTCATTCATTGTCGTGAGCACTCCCACCATCCTAGTCTGTCTCTCATGGGAAATTTCCCTCTTAGAGGAAGAGTGAGAGACGCGCTATTTTATCTTTTAACAAACCCTATCTTGCTCTGAATCTGCACAAGATGGGTTTGGGCTATATTGTCAGATATTTGTGCAGCATTTCGTTAACAGTAGTATGAAAAAAGTGGAAGTAGTAGCTCACAGGAACATAAACAAAATACATAACACAATCAAAATACTTTCTAAAACTCCTGTGAGTTGTTTAGTGTGTGCAACTGTGGTAATTTGAGATGGAGATATATAAAAAAAATAAAATAAAAACTTCTGTGAAACATGCTTACCATTGCACAAACAACACACCATAAATGAAGTTTATGTTTATGAGCTGTATGGGATAATAATACATCTACATCATACATATAAAATGATGACAAATGATTAGAAGAATACAGCAACATGGAACTGAGATAATCCATATTAGAAGGCATTAAGGCGCTACTATACTCCTATATGCAATGAATGTCTTCCAGAAGAGAGTGCCTGAAGGTGTGTCGTTATCCCCACACTTCTGAAAACCAAACCAACGCCATTGGTTATCCCCATATTTAAACAATATTAATTTGTACTTGACCTTCAAATATGGCCAGTGTGAAAGTGTCTCACGTCACCCCTTACCCCATTAAAACCCTTAATTGTCAGTTAAAGCTCCCAATCCCGTCCCATCCCCCCTTCATCTGCCCCGCCTGGCACAAAGCACAAACAGGGCTGCCTAGCACAGACAGTGGCACAGCTTTTCAAGTACCCACTCACCCTGTGGCTGGGAAGCTCAGCAGAGCGTGCCAATTGGCAGTTTGCTGCTCTCACAATATCCTTTCCTTCTAACTCACAAGCCAGACCACTGGGAATCTCAGAAAATCTTGAAACGTGTTTGCAGACACAGACGACAGCCAGCGTGCTAAAAGTAGCATACTGTATATCAAAACTTTAAGCAATGTCAGCTGATTCACCAGACTGGTATTTGGGTAAAGTAATGACTTGGCTGATGGAAAGGTTCTGAATTATTTAACCTGAGCAGCTACTGGTGTAGGTAAAATCTTACAAAATACAGCAAATAAGAGGGCAAGGGTCACACACACACACACACACACACACACACACACACACACACACACACACACACACACACAAGAGGAAATCAATACTTTTGTTATGGATATTAAAAGCACAACTAAAAAGCATGACTGAGAGGCGGGAAACAATATGTTCTTTCAGTTCATTTCAGGAAGCAGCTGCGTAGTTTCATTAAACAAAAGCCTATAAAAGGAGAAATTCCACTTCAGTAATTCTTTTGATCTCATATTGAAGGGGGGACAGAAAAAACAGCTAAAAAGATGATGATAAGTTCAGAATGAAAGTGAAATCAAACCAGTGACCCGTTTTTAAAGTTTTACATCTTTGAGCTGAGCACCACAGAAAAGGGAAGAGAAAAACTATCAAGAGACACTAGCACATTGTTGGCTTCGTTTGACAATAATAAAAATATAGAATAATTATCCTTGTTCTGTAACGATTTACCTGGAAACACCTTTAGTGGACGGTTTTTCTCTAAACTGAGAACTAAGGCCCTGGCAGTGATGCTGAAGATCTGCCTGGGAGTGAAGTTCACACCATCGTTGACTTGGAAGTTGAACCCTCCAGACATAGCTCCTGAAAATGTGATGAAACAAAAAATAAATAATTTAAAAGTAGTCAAAAAGACTGAGGCAAGGGGTTGTTAAATTTTGTCTGCAGCAGTGGATAAACTGAAACTTAGTTTTGCGAGAACATGTTTTCACTTTGTTCTTGGCAGATAAGCTGTCTGGGTTCTGTCAAATATACATAAAAAAGTACTTGATCAGCACTCCTGATGCTGGTCTCAAGAAAAGCTGCAATACAAGCTAAAATCCGAGTCAATAAGGGAATACTCAATCAAAATCAATTGTCTACACTTGTGTGTGCATAACAGAAAGAGGCATACTTCAACGAGTCCCTTACACACAGTTATTACAACCTTTCCTGGTGGTACAAGAACAGGCAAAGAAAAAAGTAGTAGAACAGTAAGCAGAAACCTGATCCGAGACCGACACATTCAAATGTTGACAGATAATATCAACCATTTCCAGACTGTAAATGTATCAGCTCCAACCAGTCTGTCTGTATCAGTGTTGCTAGGAATTTATCGGCCAATAAAGAAAGTTGCACATTGTTCCTGCAGATGACTATGATGACAATGTGAGTTGACACAAGTAAAAAGTAAATCAAATGTTAGGAATTGTCAACAGCATCTTCTAGTGGACATGAAAGGAACAACAACCACAACAAGTTATCTTGAACCTAAATAAACCTTTGGCATTACTGCAATTCAATCTAAAGTATGCAGAGGAACAAAGGGAATTTGAAATTTGGAGCAAGGCATTACAGGTTATACTTAGGACTGGGCAATATGATTTAAATCAATGTCACAATATTAAAAATAATCCCTTTTCAATGTCAATATACAGTATATTACAGTGCGGCTGCTGCTTAATGTGTTCCACCATTGATCAATACTTCACACAAAAAATCAAAAACATCAAATATCAATTTTTTATAGAATGACAACATGATATGATCGAATTATCAAAATACAAATGTAATGAAAGTCAATAAATGATAATTGAGTACTGAATTACCGCCCAGCCCATATTTATATGGAAATAGTATTTTCTTCTTGAATACCCCTCTCTACAGAAACATGAATGCTTAAAAATAGATATTATTGTAGTCACATTTCTGTTTTTTGTCTCTGTTAATTTTTTATCAATAGTCTTTTTTTTATTTTTATTTTTTATAGTTTTTGTAATTTGTAATTTGGGGGGAGGACCACTGTATAAGTCTATGGCTTCTTGACCTCTCCTGTACCGCCCGTTTCACTTCTGTTTTTCATGCTGTTTGCAAAATAAAAATAAAATCAAACAACATTTCCAGCTTTTGATATTTAAAAAAAATCTCTTCTGGCTTCTCCAGCGATGTGCAGTGTTAATATTTCAGTAGGTGATAGAAAAACTGATTTTTACCTTTGTGAACAAACAGTAGCTGGCCCTGGTCTATGTGTTCTTGGGTGAAGTTGAGCACCGCTTTCATGGGGGCACTCTTCAGGGCCAGGTGTCCGTTGCTGGGTGGGGTCACCATGAAGTGCAGCCCCTCTGGGGGGGTGTCCAGGTCGTCCGCTCTCAGATCTCAGGCCTGATCTCCGTCACTGAAGACACCCAAACCTGACACACAACAGGTGCCATTTGTAATCTCCATTAAAAAATATAGACCTCAAGGAACATAAGGGAACAGAAACGTTTTGTATGACATGGCTCATGATGTAGGGTCTGACAGCTTAATGCCAGTTTGACATTTATTTTGAAAGAAGGAATTAAATACTGTCAAATGTTGTAATACAATGGCTACATTAAAGTTTATTTCCATTTGCAGATGCCAGTCTTTGAACACAACCCCTGATTCCAAAATAGTAAATAAGATGTCTGTCTTTCTCACTTGTAGAGCAGCTATGCAACACCTACTTACTGCTCAGATATACAATTGAAAAGGAAGCGAGACCAACGGAAACAGCTGATGGTCCTCGTTATTCATTACGGCATACAATGGACCCAGGATACAATGGGTGTGAGTCCAGCTCCAAGGCTATTTCACGTTTTTCGCTCTCTTTCTCTTCTCCTGTCATTTCCCATTGTGCAGTACTGTATATTATCCAACCAAGCAGAACTGACAATAATCTCTAACTGAGGCACCTTTTGATTATAAGACGACAACCTATGGAAAAATGTCTCTTTGAGCATCACTCAAGTCCCGTTCAACATCATAATTCAAATGAAGGACATCTCAGGACTAAATATAGGCATGACTATAAACACAGTTGGGTGAACTGCAGAGTGTTGGAGAGGCACAGTTAAGGTCCTGCTTCCATGTGAATTCAAAAGCCTCGAGCTAACACGAAGGAACAGAGGAACTCATTGACACACAGAGCACAAAAGCAACTGAACCGCACAGACACTTGACAACAAAGGATGAGCCTCTGTACTTCAGGCCGGAAGAAAGCTATTACATAACATACCACTGTCCCTCGCACTGGTTAGGATTCCACAGTAATTACTGACAGTACAAAAATCATGAGAATGTACAACTTACTCAAATCGGATTACTTGAAAGGACTAGGCCCTTTTTCACAGCAGATATTTTGACTTGTCATAGTAGGAATACGGAAACGTTGTATTTTTCTAAATAAATTATTGCTTGATAATGGTCAGTGTGCGGGACTTTCTCTAAGCTTCTGATCTGCTACTTTTGATCATATCCTACGCACCTGCCCGACAAAAGAGGTTGCAAAAAAAGCTTTCCTACGTTGACTTGTCATAGTAGGAAAAGCACAGGTATTAACAATAACGTTCACATGGCTCTGTTCTATTCAAGTGTCCCAGTGAGCCAGCATGCACAATACATGAACCCTGAAACTAAACCACCTGCGCTTTTCATCCTGTAACTTGTCTTCTGTGATTGTGATCTTCCGTGAGGCCTATATATATATAAGTATTGGTGATCAGTGTTTGCAGTAATATAAAGACAGACATACTGTATTTGGCCACTTGGGGGTAAACAAGTTGCAAACACTGACACATCATCACCTTATATAGTCGTCATCAAAAACTTCTGAACCAGAAGGCCCAGTCATGTGCACTGATGTCTAAATAGCTTCATATAAAATGTTTTCCATCTGTGACAAATAGCACACGTTTTTATCCAAAAAAGCAAAAAGTTGGTTATCTACACATTCAGCAGATACGAGGCAACACTAGCTTTCATTTGGTGTCATGTTTGTGGCCACCTGATGAATGTAAGTAATAATTATCACATTATGCAGAAATTTGGCCCTTCTTCAAAATATAAATATTGATTATAGCAGCTTTTTTGAAGGTTAAAATAAATATTATATTAACAGGTTTGGTCACAAAGTCCACTCTGGTTGGAGTTCATAGTCTGAAATGTAGTCTTATGTACCATACAATTTACAGTCCTTTTTATACAAATACATTTCCTGTTTAGAGCAGTTTTTAGTAGGCCATACTGTAGTGCAATGCAGCCACAAGATATGAGTTTTATAAAAAGGGTGTGATCACAGTAACATTTCAGTGTTTACACAGTAGCTAACTAGGAAGCATTTTTATTGGCAAGTTCCCACTGCTGTTCTATAAAAGTTGGTACTGTATAATGCATATAATACATGACACAAGTGTAAGAGAATCGCAGGTTGAGTTTAACCTTTTAAAACCACTAAATATTGGGCTACCCTAAAATGACCAAATTAAAGGCTCTGGTGTGACTGGCAGTGAGCTGGCCTCTCACTTGGTTGTAAGTGTTACTTCCTGGAACAGAAGCATGGGGTACTTTTTCAATTAGCACCTGCAAAACCCACATCCACCCACCACATGGGCACATAACACACATCTCATTGGTCCCACAGCATAGCGTCTTCACACATGAGAAGGTCTATGAGTGTGTGTTCAGCTAGTGGCAAATAACTATACCTCCAATAATCCCCCACTTAACAGGAAGTCACAGCAGGATCACTCTGAGGAACAACATCAGTGTGACTCACCAAAATTCAAAGAAAAGACCAAAACCAAAATCCAGACCTTCCACCTGACATCTAGTAAAATAATAACTAATGATCACATGTAAATGAAACAGATTATCAGTATGTGCAGACCAGTTTGTCAGTGACTATCAGCAAAAATCATAAACAGCTCCCTTCTAAAAAATTTTCTTAGAGTTTCTAATTAAAGCCACTTTAATTCAACTGACATCCCAGTGTTCTTCAGTGCAGTGAAATTTAGAAGTCGATCTTCTCTGAGTCTGCAGGCTCCCAGAGGAATTTGAGGCATTTGGTGCAAAGCTGCACAGACAATAGAGACCTATACTTCAGCCTCTCTTTCCAGCTGGACGTCTCACAACTCTAGCCACTAAAGCTGACAGAGTACAAATCAGCACTGCTCAGCACATGGACACACACGACAACGTCCATCTAATTTACGAGTAAAACATTTAAAATGTATGCGAGTAGAAGAGATTTTTACAGATGGGTTTTAAAGGGGCCATATTATGCTCATATATATATATATATATATATATATATATATATATATATATATATATATATATATATATATATATATATATATATATATATATATATATATATATATACATATATATATACACACACACACACACACACACACACAGTACAGGCCAAGTTTGGACACACCTTCTCATTCAATGCGTATCCTTTATTTTCATGACTATTTACATTGTAGATTCTCACTGAAGGCATCAAAACTATGAATGAACATATATGGAATTATGTACGTAAAGTGTGAAATAACTGAAAACATGTCTTATATTCTAGTTTCTTCAAAGTAGCCACCCTTTGCTCTGATTACTGCTTTGCACACTCTTGGCATTCTCTTGAGCTTCAAGAGGTAGTCACCTGAAATGGTTTTCCAACAGTCTTGAAGGAGTTCCCAGAGATGCTTAGCACTTGTTGGCCCTTTTGCCTTCACTCTGCGATCCAGCTCACCCCAAACCATCTCGATTGGGTTCAGGTCCGGTGTCTGTGGAGGCCAGGTCATCTGGCGCAGCACTCCATCCCTCTCCTTCTTGGTCAAATAGCCCTTACACAGCCTGGAGGTGTGTTTGGGGTCATTGTCCTGTTGAAAAATAAACGATGGTCCAACTAAATGCAAACCGGATGGGATGGCATATCGCTGCAGGATGCTGTGGTAGCCATGCTGGTTCAGTATGCCTTCAATTTTGAATAACTCCCCAACAGTGTCACCAGTAAAGCACCCCCACACCATCACACCTCCTCCTCCATGCTTCACGGTGGGAACCAGGCATGTAGAATCCATCCGTTCACCTTTTCTGCGTCGCATAAAGACACGGCGGTTGGAACCAAAGATCTCAAATTTGGACTCATCAGACCAAAGCACAGATTTCCACTGGTCTAATGTCCATTCCTTGTGTTTCTTGGCCCAAACAAATCTCTTCTGCTTGTTGCCTCTCCTTAGCAGTGGTTTCCTAGCAGCTATTTGACCATGAAGGCCTGATTCGCGCAGTCTCCTCTTAACAGTTGTTCTAGAGATGTGTCTGCTGCTAGAACTCTGTGTGACATTCATCTGGTCTCTAATCTGAGCTGCAGAGAACGACAATGTCGTATACGATGTCAGACAGCACCTCCGATTAATATTTAGATCATTTCAGAATGATTTAATTTAGCTGCTTACCGTTTTTTGCTGCTACAAGCTAAGAAGCTAGCCATCATGGGGGTGTCTTTGTAGCCTTTACAGAAGGTTTTATATCCAGCCTGGAAGTTGTGCCTCTTTACGGAGTTGTTCAGCAATAAATCCACACTTTTACATCCAAGATTTATCCACTTGATGTCCGTAATTTATCTCGTTTTCGGTCATTTTTGCCGCTAGCTTCTAGCCGATTTCAACTGCTAATAGCTAAGGAGCTGCCCATCACGGGGTCTCTTTGTTGTCTTCGTAGCCTTTACAGAAGGTTTTCTATCCAGCCTGGAACTCGTGCGTCTTTTCGGAGTTGTTCAGCAATAAATCCAAACGCTTACATCCAAGATTTATCCACTGGATGTCCATAATTTATCACATTTTCGGTCATATCTGCCGCTAGCTCTGTGCTACCGGCTGCTATAATCTCCCATGATGCTTTGCCACGTTTTTCAGCCAATGGGAAGGCAGGTCCATCACACAAAGAGTATATAGTGGAAAAAGATAGTTCACTCCAGGAAATAGGAGCGAGAACAAAGAGTAAAGTGAAAAAGAGAGATATCTACGGTCTATGGCCGTTCTACAGAGAAAAATGGCGTCACTGTTTAGATATTTGGGATACGTTTGGGCCTTTTTTTGAAGAAATGTAAATAGTTTGTCATTTATATGACATTTATATGTTCATTATGTTTATTTTTGCACTGGATGACTCCAAATATATAGGAGAACTGTTTTAGACAACACAAATTCTTGTGTACCATTTCTCTGTGTGTGATATCAATACATTTGACATTATTATTTTGATTATTGGCAAAAGCGTCTGGACTTTTTTTGAAAAAATTTATGTATTTTGTCAACTTTTTAAGTTATGTTTATTTCTTCACAGTTTGACACCCAAGACATATGGGAACTGATTTAGACAGGAGATTGGCTTAGCTTTTATTGTTCTGTGTGTGATATCAATAAATATCTGTGAGATTCATTTTCCGTTTTGTTTATTTATTTGTTTTTAAGGTCATACAACCTTTTTTACATTCAATTGACCTCACTACAGCACAGATATGCTAATAGCCCAGTTTTTCCTGAAAATGATGTACATTGATTGACAGTGGACAACAGGGTTGATGTTTTACAAGCTTTTTTAGAAAATAAAACCAGACGGAAGAGTAATTGTAAAAATGGCCTTAGGTTCCTGAGGGTTGCGATTTCTGAGGCTGGTGACTCGGATGAACTTATCCTCAGCAGCAGAGGTGACTCTTGGTCTTCCTTTCCTGGGGCGGTCCTCATGTGAGCCAGTTTCGTTGTAGCGCTTGATGGTTTTTGCGACTGCACTTGGGGACACATTCAAAGTTTTTGCAATTTTCCGGACTGACTGACCTTCATTTGTTACAGTAATGATGGCCACTCGTTTCTCTTTACTTAGCCGATTGGTTCTTGCCATAATATGAATTCTAACAGTTGTCCAATAGGGCTGTCGGCTGTGTATCAACCTGACTTCTGCACAACACAACTGATGGTCCCAACCCCATTAATAAGGGAAAAAATTCCACTAATTAACCCTGACAAGGCACACCTGTGAAGTGAAAACCATTTCAGGTGACTACCTCAATGTAAATAGTCATGAAAATAAAGAAAACGCATTGAATGAGAAGATGTGTCTGTATTTTTTTTTTTTTTTTTTTTAAAAAAAAACAATCCAAAGTTTGGGGTCACTTATAAATTTCCATTCCACTCCATTCCAGACAGAATACCATCTGAAATCAGTTGCATTGTTTTTTTTAATCAGGGCAGCAGTTTTCAGATTACATTATGTGCTTACATAATTGCAAAAGGGTTCTCAACTGTTGTAGACAGAAGTGGCTGAAGAAACGCTTGAAATTCCATGCTTTTTGGTCAAAACGTCATACCCAAATTAAAGGTGGTACATCTCCCATATACTTTGACACTCAGGGGTGTGCCTGATCTCATTGGAAAGGTGATTTATGTGGGTTTGTTTGTGTATTTGAGAAGTATTTTGTAGTTTTTTGTTTTTTTCTTTGCACTTTTCAAAAGGGAATAAAAATACGCACAGACATATCTGTAGAAAAAAGATCATATAAAATCAATTTTTGAGTCTTTTGGCTTCTGGATTTTTTCTGTAGTAAGCTGAGACATGTGGCTAATGCTCTGTGTTGACTGTCACCTGTCAGATGTGTTTACAGCAGTGTATTCTAATCATTTTACAGATGCATGACTTGGACGGAAATAAAAAAACTCCATTCTAACCTCTGTAACTGTCAGTAAGGCCTAGAATCACCCTGACACTTGTAACAAAAACTTGAGTGTTTCCTTTCCAATGAGATCAGGCACACCCCAGAGTGTCAAAGTATATGGGAGCTATACCACTTTTAATTTGGGTATAACGTTTAGACCAAAAAGCATGGAATTTCAAGCGTTTCTTAAGCCACTTCTTTCTACAACAGTTGAGAACCCTTTTGCAATTATGTAAGCATGTGTGTGTGTGTGTGTGTGTGTGTGTGTGTATGTATGTATGTATATATATATATAGCATATAATACATGACACAAGTGTAAGAGAATCGCAGGTTAAGTTTTACCTTTTAAAACCACTAAATATTGGGCTACCCTAAAATGACCAAATTCAAGG
This sequence comes from Perca fluviatilis, assembly GCF_010015445.1. Lineage (NCBI taxonomy): Eukaryota > Metazoa > Chordata > Actinopteri > Perciformes > Percidae > Perca > Perca fluviatilis. Next base: position 27,226,122 of record NC_053117.1, read on the forward strand.
CTCGGGTGTACTGGCAGTGAGCTGGCCTCTCACTTGGTTGTTAAGTGTTACTTACTGGAACAGAAGCATGGGGTACTTTTTCAATTAGCACCTGCAAAACCCACGTCCACCCACCACATGGGGACATAACACACACATCTCATTGGTCCCACAGGCCACAGCATAGCATCTTCACACATGAGAAGGTCTACGAGTGTGTGTTCAGCTAGCGGCAAATGACCATACCTCCAATAATCACCCACTTAACAGGAAGTCACAGCAGGATCAGTCTGAGGAACATCATCAGTGTGACTCACCAAAATTCAAAGAAAAGACACATGAGATCAATTTGCACAAACCGCCCTGTGGAGTCAAGATTAATCCCTCAAACATGACAGGAAGTGTCTGCTGCTCATTAGGTTGCAGCTTAAGTGATGGAGATGACAGTCAAGTTTGAGCAAAACAAACTCACATAAGATTAGCACTACATTTGACTTCAGGAGACTCTGCTCACAGCTCTATTCTACTCTCTAGTCACACTTTAAAACCCTGACAGTTAAACAATGTTTACAGTCGGGAGAACAAGTATTTGATACACTGCCGATTTTGCAGGTTTTCCTACTTACAAAGCATGTAGAGGTCTGTAATTTTTATCATAGGTACACTTCAACTATGAGAGACGGAATCTAAAACAAAAATCCAGAAAATCACATTGTATGATTTTTAAATAATTAATTTGCATTTTATTGCATAACATAAGTATTTGATCACTTACCAACCAGTAAGAATTCCGTCTCTCACAGACTGTTTTTCTTTAAGAAGCCCTCCTGTTCTCCACTCATTTACTGTATTAACTGCACCTGTTTGAACTCGTTATAAAAGACACCTGTCCACACACTCAAACAGACTCCAACCTCTCCACAATGGCCAAGACCAGAGAGCTGTGTAAGGAAATCAGGGATAAAATTGTAGACCTGCACAAGGCTGGGATGGGCTACAGGACAACAGGCAAGCAGCTTGGTGAGAAGGCAACAACTGTTGGCGCAATTATTAGAAAATGGAAGAAGTTCAAGATGACGGACAATCTCCCTCGGTCTGGGGCTCCATGCAAGATCTCACCTCGTAGGGCATCAATGATCATGAGGAAGGTGAGGGATCAGCCCAGAACTACAAGGCAGGACCTGGTCAATGAGCTGAAGAGAGCTGGGACCACAGTCTCAAAAAAAAAAAAACATTAGTAACACACTACGCCGTCATGGATTAAAATCCTGCAGCGCACGCAAGGTCCCCCTGCTCAAGCCAGCGCATGTCCAGGCCCGTCTGAAGTTTGCCAGTGACCATCTGGATGATTCAGAGGAGGAATGGGAGAAGGTCATGTGGTCTGATGAGACAAAAATAGAGCTTTTTGGTCTAAACTCCACTCGCCGTGTTTGGAGGAAGAAGAAGGATGAGAACAACCCCAAGAACACCATCCCAACCATGAAGCATGGAGGTGGAAACCTCATTCTTTGGGGATGCTTTTCTGCAAAGGGGACAGGACGAGTGCACCGTATTGAGGGGAGGATGAATGGGGCCATGTATCGCGAGATCTTGGCCAACAACCTCCTTCCCTCAGTAAGAGCATTGAAGATGGGTCGTGGCTGGGTCTTCCAGCATGACAACAACCCGAAACACACAGCCTGGGCAACTAAGGAGTGGCTCCGTAAGAAGCATCTCAAGGTCCTGGAGTGGCCTAGCCAGTCTCCAGACCTGAACCCAATAGAAAATCTTTGGAGGGAGCTGAAAGTCCGTATTGCCCAGCGACAGCCCCAAAACCTGAAGGATCTGGAGAAGGTCTGTGGGCCAAAATCCCTGCTGCAGTGTGTGCAAACCTGGTCAAGAACTACAGGAAACGTATGATCTCTGTAATTGCAAACAAAGGTTTCTGTACCAAATATTAAGTTATGCTTTTCTGATGTATCAAATACTTATGTCATGCAATAAAATGCAAATTAATTACTTAAGAATCATACAATGTGATTTTCTGGATTTTTGTTTTAGATTCCGTCACTCACAGTTGAAGAGTACCTATGATAAAAATTACAGACTTCTACATGCTTTGTAAGTGGGAAAACCTGCAAAATCAGCAGTGTATCAAATACTTGTTCTCCCCACTGTAATTCCATCTCAGAAAACCTCCACAGACTGCGGACATGAGTCTTTGGGATGGATTTATTTATAAATGGTCTGTCACAGACCTTGGAAAACAGAAACAGGTCAAATTTATGTCATAAATGTTAGTACTGCCACAACTACAAAATCAAAACATTTGAATTAAAGTTTACTGGTTTCAGTTTAAAAAGTGTCTGCAGATACCGATATATAACGGAAGTTATTTGTTGGCATAGAAAATATTTTTTTAAATCTAGAAATCATTGGATGATCTTTCTTCTGTCGTTTTTTTTCTTCTTCATTTTTGACAAAATATTTGTTTTAAGACAGATGTATCCATTTCACAGGAAGATCATATTAAATATTAGGGTTAATGGTAATCCCTGTGGCATAATCAATCAATTAATCAATCAATTAATACAAATAAGATTAGTCCTTTTCATATATAAACATCAAAGCTGTTTCAAAACTAACTTTACAATAAATGATATGAGGGAATAAATAAATAACTGTGATTGTAAGAAGAAGACCTGTACATCTCTCAAAATTGTCCACGTTTAATGAAGTGTAGTGGCAGAGAGCCACCTTGTGGACAAAATCCAGACCTTCCACCTGACATCTAATAATAACTAATGATCACATGTAAATGAAACAGATTATCAGTATGTGCAGACCAGTTTGTCAGTGACTATCAGCAAAAATCATAAACAGCTCCCTTCTAAAAAATATTCTTAGAGTTTCTAATTAAAGCCACTTTAATTCAACTGACATCCCAGTGTTCTTCAGTGCAGTGAAATTTAGAAGTCGATCTTCTCTGAGTCTGCAGGCTCCCAGAGGAATTTGAGGCATTTGGTGCAAAGCTGCACAGAAAATAGAGACCTATACTTCAGCCTCTCTTTCCAGCTGGACGTCTCACAACTCTAGCCACTAAAGTTGACAGAGTACAAATCAGCACTGCTCAGCACATGGACACACACGACAACTTCCATCTAATTTACGAGTAAAACATTTAAAATTTATGCGAGTAGAAGTGATTTTTACAGATGGGTTTTAAAGGGGCCATATTATGCTAATTTTCAGGTTCATACTTGTATTTTGGGTTTCTACTAGAACATAATTACATTAGTTAATATTCAAAAAACACATTATTTCTGCCATGCTGTCTGTCTGAATATACCTGTATTCACCCTCTGTCTAAAACGCTCAGTTTTACCGCCTGTCTCTTTAAAGGGTTCTGTAGGTAGGATTGCGAAGATCCTTAGAGGACTTAGCCAAAAAATGTGAACATAGACAACTTCTCAGTCTCTGCCCCATTTCTGCTAAAGCCCAAAACTTTCTCCTAAGCCCCTCCCCCCACAAGGGAGAATGAATGTGTGTGCATGAGTAGTGATTGACACGCAGTTAGACACCCCCCCTTGGCCCTGATTGGTGCATCTAAACAGGGAGCAGTGGCGGTGACAAATCGCACTACAGGCTGTAGATGGTGCCAGATTTTTTTTTAAATTACCTGCTTCATGTATTTCTACTCAAACATAGGGTCAGTTTCAGCAAATATGACAGAAAGTTAGTTTTATAAGTCTTACCTACTGCACTTTAAGCCCCTCTCCCGAAAAAGCTTAGTCTGCTCTGATTGGTCAGCGTTTCCGGGTCTTCCATAAGGCGTTTTGATACTTTCACAGTATTTAGCACCTCAACCTGCTTTATAATCAAATGGAAATCTCACTTTTTACAACATGGCACCTTTAAATAACCAGCAGGGTTTCTTTGGATGAGCAGATAGTAAAGAGAGATGTGAAGTAGAGAAAACTGGACTGAACTGAGGACATGTGGTCACAGTGTTTGCTATTTCCAGGCCATGCCATCATGCCAGTCAACACTAGGATGCCTGCAGAGTAAACTAAATTCAAGCGAGGTATTTTCAGCACCAACACCGTGCCTGTGGGTTTTTGATTTTGTTTTAAACTCTTTTGTATTCATAAGAAGTCTTTGAAATAATATCCAGTCAACCCAAACTATGCAAAATAGCAGCTCCCTCTTCAATTCAATTCTTCAAGCAGCATTGCTGGCAATCGACCACCAAAAAGCAGTGCTTTATTGTAATACTAGGACACATCCTAGCAAAACAACAGGCCTTTCTACAAGTCCCAGGCACCTCCAGTGTATGTCAATGTCTGTATTGTGCTGTGCTGCCAGCCCCCTGAGACCCTCCTCTACATAGCAAACATAGTTTCCCTCATCCAGCCAGCCAGCCAGCCAGCCATGGCAACTTGCAACACTGCCCACATGAAAATTGTCTGACAGTAAGTTATGGTGCCAGAGCTGCTAGTGAAAAAAAATGTCCAGAGTTTAAATATAGAGCAGCAGTGTCTACTCACCCTGAGGACCCTGTTGGCTGTAATAACAGGAGGCTCGTCGTTGACAGCTGAAACCTGGATGTACACCATCTGGGCTGCACTCTGCTTCCTCAGGCCCGTGTCATTGGCCACCACAGTGAAGTTGTCAGCTAAGGTTTCGCTGCTGTCGTGGACGTAGTAAATGAATTCGTGTTCCACCTGATTAAAGATAATGGAAATAATTAGGGAGACCGAGATTAAAACTGAAAAGATTTATTCAAAACATAGGTACAAAACACTAGAATTATTTTGGACTCTTAGGTCATTATCATCACTTGGTCCATGACATAGCATGCATATACAGTATGGACAAAAACTAAAACCATTATTACTTTGCAAAATTTTGGAAATTAAATTACGAACACAAACATAATTGTAATACCAAGAGATTTCAGCTGGGGTCGGGTGAGATGAAAAGGTGGTCAACCAAAGGTAATGCTATTTTCCTTTTTTTGATGTTGTGATTTAATTAGGATAATAAAATAATTAGTACTTAATAAGGATGCCTTTTAGGTTACAAACATTGTAAACACAAAGAAAACCTGTAGATTAGGGTCAAATTTGAAAAAGCTCATTGTGTAAAATGGCAGTGGACATGACAGAAAAAAGGACAAAAGCCCAGTGCCTTCAGTGTTACTTACTGCAATAACAATCAATCAAATTTATTATCCATCAATCAAGTAGTCAAGCATTGCTTGATATTATTCTTAATATTGCTATACAGAATTGTAATTAAGAATGCATTTTAGGTTACAAAATTCCTGTAGATTTGTGTCAAACCTGAAAAAACATCCTCTCCTTAAAATCATTTTATGCCTGGAAAATGGCAATGATCATGCTAAGACATGACCTCTGGGTCTTCAGTGTTAGTTATGGGAGTGAAAAATATTACCACCACACTAAATTAAATTATTTATCCATCAATCCAACTGCTTGATGGATAAAAAAATTGCTATTTTTCTGTTGCCACTTTAAGAGCGTCTGTCAGAATTTCTCACCTGCCTCCTGGTAAAAGAGGTTATGGCCACACCGGGATGTCGAGAGTGCTCAATGTGACCATGCTGCGGGGGCTCAGTCAAACTATACAGAAAGTTGATTCCAGAAAAGTGTCGGTTGGTGACTTTGAGCACATCCTGGGTCAGCGCCTTGGAAGCGCCCTCATTCAGCGTGAAATTAAACACCTGAAGTGGGATGAGGCGTGGGATGATGTCAACAGACATCCTAATGCCGTTGACGTCTGTCACCCCATTGGTGGCATCAAGGATGAAAGTGTCGTTCACTTGGTTGGGCTCCACCTGCATGTACTGGATGTTCCCACTGTTAATGTCCTCTTGGGTAAACGTCTTGACAGGGGACTGTTTGGTTCCGACGTAGCGCTCCCCCGCTTCGACAAAACGCCGGAGAACGCCATGAGACGGGGCTACCTTCACTGTGAATACAATCTCAGATGGCAGGTTGTCCTCGTGAGTGACCTGCGGCAATCAGAAAACATATTCACTGGTTAAATTTGAAATGTTCCAAGCGTCACTAAAGTTTAGTTTTCATTTTGCTCTCAATGTAACATGACATTATCGTAAAAAGAAAACGCTGGCCATCATTCAGTGTCTTCCCTTTCAGAAGCCTTTAAAACAGTACAAACTGCTCTTTTACTGTAACATTAGTGAGATATTGTCCTTTCAGCATAGTTTAAACTATCTGCAAAATGTTGTTCCCTTCTGACACCGTACCAACACCACAACATGATGCAGGCTGTTAAATGAAATATTTTTAGAACAAGGTTTGGAAGCTCTTAACATAAAATGTTGAAATGAAACATTGTGCTCAGATTCCACAAGTATGCATATCATTATTTAGAATATATATAAATTATTATTATTGTAATTCTTATCATTATTAGCTTCTGTAAAGGAGATGTTTAGTGACCACTGGTCAAATAATGAAGAAAAAGAAGAAACTAGATTTTTGTGACAGATAATGTGGCATTGTAATGACATTTAAAACATAAATTGCAATATGAAAAGAAAAAAAAAAAAGAAAAAAGGATGGTATTGGCCTTTAAAATGGCCATTGTGGGATTTGAACCAAAATAGAAATTGCATGACTTTTGATTAAAAACTCTCAATCTGGGTCTTTGCTGAAACACTCACCTCTAGTTTAGTTTCGCTGATCTTCACTGGTTTTCCCTCTTCCACCAGTAAGATGTTGTGATGCAGCACAATGGGTGGCCTCTGATGACTTTCCAGGTAAACCTTCACATTGACTCCCACTGCAAGCTGAAGACCTTTAGCTTTCACTGTTAAATTAAAATAGTCTGCAAGATGCTTGCTGTCATTGTGCCGATAGGAGATCAGCCCATCCTTAAAGTCAGACTGTGAGAAGGAATCCACCTTTGTTTCATTGCGATAAAGTCCTCCATACTTGGGAGCCTCATCCAACTCGAAGATGACCTCCTGGTCATCTCTGATGTCCATATTTGATATGACACTAAAATTATTGGTGGAAAAGGTTACTGACTGGCCCTTCTGAACCAGTAGGCCAGTGTTTTTGCCGACCTTCAAGAAAGGCTCATGTGCACTGATGTCTAAAAGGCTCGATATAAAATGTTTTCCATCTGAGACAAAGAGCACAAACCTGCCAGTGCTCACACCTTTATGAATGAACAAAACTCGCTTTTCTTCCAAATCCTTCTGTTGAAACTTGAACAGCCGATGAGTAGTGTCATTAACCAGCACTAGGTCTCCCATCGGGATTCCACGTCGAGTGTAAATCAACTGGCCATCATCAAAATCAGAGTCTGCATCATGATAACGCAAATCCTCTATAGTGAGTAACTTCTGTCCATCCTTGACTACATGGAAAACTTTATCAATAACACGTACTGGCTTTTGGTCATTTAATAGCTGAATAGATATGTTGAATATTCCTTCTTTGGAGCCAATTTCATCTTCTGCGATGGAGGATTTGAAACCTTGGCTGGTGGAGGCTATGAAAGTGAACTCATCTTGAGTTGTTTCACTGTCATCATGGATGTACATTATCCGTTCCTCTAATATATCCTGGTTACTGAAGGTTAAGATGTTGTCGTAGCTAGCATTGGAATTTGACTGACTAATACGGACTAGCTTCCCATGTTTGGGGCTGCTTATGACTGTGTAGTACATATCCTTTGTACTCAAAGTCTCTGCAAACAGGTAATCTTTCATTATAAGTTTACTTTCTCCCTCCAGAAGTGAGAGTCCATCGTTTCTTATAAACACACTGTTGACATCAGCTTTAATGGAAACCCGGAAATCATAGTTTTGTGACTGAGCATGTTTAGAAACCAGCTGAAATTTGAACCTGTCGCTTGTATCTTCATAAGGCCTGTCCACTAGCTCGTAATGTATTCTTAGATCTGTTACATCTCTTTGGCTAAAGGTTGAATTCTTGCTCAAGACTGTGGTGTCGCGCAGGAGATTTCCTTTCTTTGGTGTGGTGAGAACCCGAAAATAAAGGTCATCCTCTGAGAGGGTCACACCTTCAGCTGTGGCAAAAAGACACTCCGAATCCAGTGTCACTTTCCTAACTTTATTCATGTCTATCATAACATTCCTCAATAGGTGGTACTTCACCCACTTCACAGTGATTGGGAAGAGTATTTCAGTGGTTTCCCTTGCAGCCACATTAACTTTGCTCTTAAAGTAATCAGTGACATTGGATGTCTGGATTTCTTGAAAAGTGCTAACATACCTCAGGCGCTCTTTTTCTAGAAGCCTTTGGGAAAATGAGTCAGTAGGCCTCCATTCACCGCTTGAGTGAAGCCTCTGGAGTTCTCCAAACTGAGGGGGTTCAATGATATCATACCGGATGTCTATAACTTGTTTCACAGCATTGGTTTGCACAGCCAGCTGCTTTGAACCAAGTATAGCTGTCTCTCCTTGAATGATCTGAAGGCCTGTGTTGTTGGCAATCTTATACTCCAGTGCTACAGCCATGACCCTTAGAACCACAGTATTGCTGACCTTTTCCCCATCTCCAACTCTAAGAACTATCCTTGAGTTTCGAACTCCTGTGTGAACATAGTACACCCTCAGTTCCTCCAAGTCTAAATATGAGAATGAGGTCACTGCCTTGCCAGGGTTGTTTTCAATTTCTAAATATCCTGCATCAGCATTTAGGTTCCCAAGCACAGAGAATGCAAGGTCGGTGTAGCTGCTGTCAATGTCTGTGGCCTTTAAAATATCAGTGGTGAGGCGTTTCTTTGAGTTCTCCAACAGGACAAAGAGGTTTCCTTCAGGGAGACTCAATTCAGGTGCATCGTTGGTGGGTGTCACAGTAATATTGTAGCGGTACAACTTGTTGCCCTTCAGATAATCAGGAACTTGCTTTTTACTGCTAGAATAAATTGAAAACATGAAGAAGTCATCTGGTTCCTCTGAGCCTCCATGGATATACATCACTCGTCCATGCCAAAGGTCCAACATGCTGAAGGTGTTCTCCTCTTGGTCCTGATCAACATCAAGCCTTATCTGACCACGAATTGGTTGCTCCCGAATTCGGAACATAATCTGAGACTGTCTAATCCCAAGCTTCTTGAAGTCCAAGAGTAACTTGATGTGTTTGGCCTCGAGAGATGCTCGACCCCCTTCCTGGACCACAAGGTTTTTGAGCTGCACAAAATTTGAGCTACCGGTATATTTTCTGTCCAAGCCCCTTGCAATGGTGGACATGTGAAGTGATGGTGTTGGTGTCACCAAGGGAAAGAGGGATCCTGGAGCACTTGTTGGAATCACAGTGGTCGATGGTTCTGGTTCGTTCTCTGGCTCACAGCCAACTGAGATGTCCTTGGTGACTACAGCATTGGAGAGACCCGTTTTCACTCCGCTGACTTCAATGTTCTTCAAACATCCTTTAAAGGAACCTCCTCTGACACGCTTTCCAGACACAGAGACAAGCCCCACCTTCCTGACTTCAGATCTGGTGCTGTCATCGATACCTCCAACAAAAAGATAACCTTTAAAATGAAGCCCCTTTGAACGAGAGCTAATGCTACTTTTCACTATCTCTCCATCAACCGTAAGCTCAAGGCTTTTGGAACTGAAATGCAACTTGATGGAATGCCATTTCCTGTCATTGATGAATGTAAGGGATCGAAGCTCAGTTATGCTTCCACCTTTCCCAACAATGGCCACTAGCAAACCTTCCTGAATCTCTACAGCCAGAAAGTCCCCTGCTCTGGCTGAATTGTACAGGAGAATTCCCTCTTTGGCTGAAGTATGCACAACACACTCGAATATCGCTTCCTGCTGGGTGTTCCAGGTTGGAAGAGAAATGTAAGCCCTGGAGCTAAAGAAGCTGATAGGGTCCTCCTCAGTAGCAAAGAATTGGGGACTACAGCCTAAAGACACCTCATGGACATTCTTGAATCCGGTATATGGCCTCAGTGATGACAACAAGTCATGTTCGTTAAAAATCACCTCGTCCATGCAGCCCCGGAAGCCGATCGGGTCTCTGGGGAGGTAAAGTCTGTCCAGGCCTCCTGAGCCTCCAACATAAAGACCATCAAAAATCTGGAAATCGTGATGGGAGCCTGGTGGCATCTTTGCACCTGTGTGAGAGTTCTTGTCTACAGTCAGAGTGATGTTGTTCTGCTCATGGCGAACCTCCACAGAGTGCCAGGCCAGGTCGTTAAGCTGGATGCCTCTCTCTGACTGTAACATTAGCTCCCTCGATCCAAGATCAAGTTTCAGCTAAGAGAAGAAACAAAACAACTGGATTAGAAAATATGTTATATTACAGAAATAAAAAAGGTAAATCCTCATACTGATCTAAACAGCAATTTTATTTTATTTCAGGTTTATCATATTAGAATAGATGTATTTTGTGATGTCCCACATTCAAATATGATAGCTGTTACACTAACGTGCTTCTAGGCAGCGTTGGTCAGTTGGTCAACACTGAACTACTTTAAGAACTACTGAATGGATTTGCATGAAATTTTGGTACAGACATTTGTGGTATTTAGAGGATGAAGCCTACGTTCATAAACAGGTTGCAACTGTTAGGTATGATTATGAAGGCATCATTGTAAAAATAATATTTTAATCAATATTAATATAACATTACAAATGCAAAAATAATATGCAGATTCCGAAAATATTTTCATTCTATCAAATGATATAATTCTTTCTATAACCTATGACATTATGACTTATAAGAATTAAATTATTAAGTGTAGACACTGTGACACCTGGAAAGGGAAGCGCAGGATTTATATTTGCTTATGTTCCATGATGTCACCCGCTGTAATAACAGTGAGCTTTCCTGCAATTTAAAGCAGGAAGAGAACCATCATCTCTTTGCCTTCAGCTATATCCACAGAGCATCATGTCACTATCTCAAGCTAATGCTGCATTTAGATGACGGCTTGTCAAGGCTTGCTGCTGAGTCCCTGCTATTCATGCACGGATTTCCAGGGAGCGACGCTCATGTCTGACTCATGGAATGAGACCCCAAGCCTGAGGATAAGTGAACCAAAAAAAAAAAAATGGTGCCAGTTTAAGGAACAGGGACGAGCAGTTCACTCCAATGCAACATAGTCGTCAATTCAAGTCTGACACAAATAGAAGCTCAGCCACAAGGATTTCTCGAATTTGATGCACAAAGCTATAATGCATACCTCAAAACTCTGAGTGTTTCCTATGAATTTGTTTGCATATTAAAATGGCTTTCCATTTTGTATGCTGATTTAGCCTGGCAGAGCTGCTTACAGGTTACTTCAGATGAATAGTGTGGCAATATTAGCCTTTTTTACTACTAGTACACAATTTTAGTTAATTTTATTTCATTTTAATTAAATAAAAAAAATGTCTAACCTGGTAATTTAAACGTATTCTACTATGGAATTTAGTGCCTTAAGAAATCGAGAGATACACTCTTTGTGTGTGATAATCATCATTAAATATTACCAGTGAGCTTTTTGAAATTAATTAGGGCCCGAGCGCCGACAGCAGCGAAGGCCCTATTGAAACTGAAGTAATTATTATTTCGGCAAATGAATTGCCTTTTTGAGGGGCTTAACATATTCAAAAACTCACCAAATTTGGCGGTCGCATCAAGTCTGGTGAAAATGTACGTATTTTAAGGGTTTTGGGAATAGGCGCACAAAAATGGCTCGCTAGCGCCCCCTAGAAAGTTAAAACAATTGAGCCCCTGCAGTGCGTTTAACGTAGACTCACGAAACTTGGTACACATATGTAGCATGTCAAGATGTACAAAAAACGTCATTAGAGCCATACCCTAAACCCAACAGGAAGTCCGCCACTTTGATTTCAAAGTTCGAAATTAGTGCGATTTTGGCCATTTCCACATGTCATACTTTAACGAACTCCTCCTAGAGATTTCATCCGATCAACTTCAAACTCGGTCTGTGCCATCTTAAGAAGTTAAAGATGAAAAGTTGTTAAAAGAAAAACTTTTCGTCATAGGGCATGGCCATGGCGGGGCGGACATTTTGTGCGTTTCGCCTCCGAAACAGGAAGTGGGTGTAACTCGAGTGTACATTGTCCGATTACCTAGAAACTTTTCAGGATTCATAAGAGTCCAACCCTGAGGACAAATAAAGGCCGATATTTACTTAAAGTCATAGCGCCCCCTAGTGGCAACAGGAAGTAGGCCTAAAAGTCAAGGTGCTATACCTTAACTAACTCCTCCTAGAGATTTCATCCGATGGACTTCAAACTTGGTCTGTACCATCCCAACACCTTAACGATGAAAAGTTATTAAAAGAAAAACTTTCGCCAGATCGGTGGGCGCGTGGCGGCCATTTTGAGTGTTTAGCGATGAACAAAGAAGTTGTTGTAACTTCAGTGTTCGTTGTCGTATCTGCCCGAAATTTCTCACGATGGACAAGGGTCCAGGCCTGAGGACACCTACAGGCCAAAATTGACTTTTGGTCAAAGCACCCCCCCCCTGGCCACAGGAAATGCGCCTTATATGACAAACATCATCCGATTTACATGAAACTCAGAATGTGTGGTCTACATGTGATACTGAGCTGCCCCCTATAATATGACCACGCCCACTTAATCAGGCCACTCAGGCCCCCTTTCATAACATTTGAACCGTTTAAGGTAGAGTCTTGTGTGAGGTGTCATTGAACTCAGCAGAGACTTAGTTTTTAATTGGTCATGGTTTGACCCGCCCCCTATGCTTAAGCCCTCGCCCCCTTTCATAAAATTTGAACTTTTTAAGGTATACCCTTGTGTGAGGTATCATTGAACTCAGCATAGACTTCTTTCTTCATTGGTGATGGTTTGACCCGCCCCCTATGCTTAAGCCCCGCACCCTTTCTTAAAATTGGAACCATTTAAGATAGACCCTTGTGTGAGGTATCAATGAACTCAGCAGAGACTTCCTTCTTCAATGGTGATGGTTTGGCCCGCCCCCTATGTTGAAGCCATGCCCCCTTTAATAAATGCTGACCCATCTAAGGTAGAGTCTTGTGTGAGGTATCATTGAACTCAGCAGAGACTTCCTTCTTCATTGGTGATGGTTTGACCGGCCCCCTATGCATTCTTCATTGGTTATGGTTTGACCCGCCCTCTATGCATTAGCCACGCCCCTTTTCACAGCTAATGAACCGTATGACGTATAGTCTTGTGTGAGGTATCGTTGAACTCGGCGGGGAGTTCCCTTTTCATTGGTGACGATTTGTGCCGTCTGAGTGCCGCGCAAATGTACGGTCGGAAGGAGCGAAGTCCACCGGTAACCCCGACGCGCGCCGAGGCACGAGGGCCCGTCCATCGCTGCTCGCAGCTTTAATTACATAATGCTTTTCAACTAACTAAGTCTTGAATTGAGCGAAAGGCACTCTAGTCACTGAGCAGACACATTTATGGCTGCACATCAGGACAGTAAGTGACAGTGTTAATAACAAAAGGCCGATTCCAATTTTCTTTGAGTTAGGCCAGCCGATACCGATTTTAGCCGATTCCAATTTCATTTTTTAAAAATTTATTTTCTATCTTTTCTTTAATAGAACATTTTGCACAGAACATAGAAAATTTTTTGAACAGATAATGGATCACTATAAAATAGAACTATATAAATTACTCCTGGTGTGGGAAATTCACACACATCTAAAGTGCAATGTTAGAACCGGTGTTGAATGAACCGAATGTTGGCCGGTCTATTGGTGCATCTCTATAATATACCATTATATGAAGAGCACCATACATTGAATTAAAACCGAAATCATTTGTCAATTAATCACTTAGTTGTTCAACAGAAAATCAATAATTTTAGTAATTTCTTAAGCAGGAATGTCTAACATTTGCTGGTTCCAGCTTTTCAAATATAAGTATTGCTGCTTTGCTCTGATTTATACCATTCTAAATTGATTGAAAAACAAGACATTTGAAGATATCACTTTGGGCTCTGGGAAGTTGTGATGGACCTTCAAAGAAAAAAGAAAAATGACATTTCATGGAATAATTAATTAATAAAAACAATTATTCAATATAAAAAAAATAGTCATTAGTTGCAGCCCTATATTATATTATGGAGTGATTATAGTACCAGAAAGTAAGTGCAGGGGCAGACGTGTGTTACACTACTACTGTACAACATACAGTATGATCACACAATGATCACTCGATTATTCAAATACATCAACACACAGATTAGCTGCTTTCATAATCTCCTAGTTTCCACTGTGACTGGTATGGAGTTAACGTTCACACCACACAGGCTTGTCTGCTTGTGTTACTGTGTTGAGAGACTGACACTGTCAACTGTGATGGAGCCATAGCTTACGGTGATCTGTGTGTGTGTGTGTGTGTGTGTGTGTGTGTGCGTTTGTGTGTGTTTCATGTATTTTTATACGCGTGCATGCGGTCAAGCACAAACATCTGTGTGTATTGTATGCCTGTACATATATGCGCGTGTGCATGTGTGTGCTCATGTATGCTTCAATACATATGCTCAAGTGCTGGGGCCATGGATGTACCCACCTGCAGGCGACCAGCATGGAGCTCTAGTAGGAAGTAGTCAGTCTGGCCGGCGGCAAGAAACAGCAGGCCGTTGGTGCTGGAGGTTCGAAAGCGAATGCGGAGCATGTTATGGTCCAAAGACTCCGTTGCCTTAAGCTGTACAAAGCCATCGCCATAGAAGGAAGCTGGAGAAAGAGAGAGAAAGAAGGATATATTCCCAAAAAAAAAAGAGGAAAAGAGAGTATGTACAGTATGTGTTCAAATGTGGTGTTCACTGTGTCTTTTGCAGCCTGTTAAATTAAAACTTAACACATGTATAAGTATGAAGGAGAACTGCAACAGAAAGTGTACAGTAGCAGCAAATACAGCGAACACGGAACAAGTCGAGTCAAGCATTGTGGTCTTAATATAGCCAACATGTGACATTTAGATATAAAAGTCAGGCTAATTATCATCTTGGTTGTTCTTTACAAGTGGAGCAGAGAATGTGTGCACACACACACACACACACACACACACACACACACACACACACACACACACACACACACACACACACACACACACACACACACACACACACACACACACACACACACACACACACACCTCAGCTGAGTTTAGCCTTTCTGGTGGGCCTGTTGTATTTGTACTTTACTTGATTATTCAGCTCAACCATAGTGATATACATGCCTTCAAGTACAGCAATTATGAAGCACTAAAGCTGTACATATAGAATAATAAGCACCTTAAGGACAAAACAAAACCTGTGCATTGAGACAGAATTGCAGGTATATGCCTTCGCTCGTTCGTAGTTTTAAAAGAAAGTTGTTCACGGACTGTCCAAAATCATAGGAATGACTACTGAATTTAAAAAGGTATTAGACTTTAATGCCACAACAGCAGTATACAAACTAAAGCAGAGGATGTGGAGGTGAGCACGGGGGAGTCAGACATGTTTGGGCCTGCCCTGCCCTGACGGGAACCTTCAACCTGAACATGAAAGGCTCTGACATCTTCAAATTGTCCATGGCCTCATGTTCCACAAACAACGTGGCGGACCGACCCAGCTGTTTCTTCTACCTCACATCCCAGCCTTCTCGCATCACCCTGTATTTTGGCCGAACGAGCTCTAAAGCTTTCGCAGACAAGCCTTCATGCCAAACAAACATTAACAAACATCTTTGCCTCTGTGAAGAAACATGTTTATTACACATTTGATTTATTTGTGGTTCGTGTCCCAGGGCGAGAACGGAGTACTGCTAATGGGCCAGAGTGACTCACTGGGAAAGCTAGATAAAGTTAATGTGAGTTAATGCGTTGTTGTTACTCCTAGAAGGGTTAATGCACTAATAGGTAGTTTGCCTGAACAAATCCAATCTGTATGGACTGCAGTAAATTAACCCCATTAAACGAGTAAAGCATGGACATTAGCCCTTCAGCCAAATCAACAATCAACAGGAGCTTATTTCAGAGAGACAAACAACTAGGCTATATAAATCAACCTTAGTGTATCAAACATAACATGCATCCTGTGGAAACATATACAAAAACACAAAAGAAACACGTCAAATAACAAAATCAATTTCTGCTTTTGTATCTTGGAGATGTCCCTCTGAACGTATCAGTTTTTCTTCTTCTAGATGGAAATGATGTCATGCCACATCTCAACTTGGCACATAAAGATCTTGAAATGATATACAACATCATTTTACATACATGTTTTGTTATCATATGTTTATACAGTTTAAATTTGGTTCATATTTCAGAGGAACCTACTGTTCTTTGTATCCATTCTAGTTTATCTTAAACAAATGGTGGTATTTTGTAGGGCGGCAACTAACAATTAATCATTTGGTCTATAAAATGGCAGAAAATAATGAAAAATCCCAATTTCTCTCCATCACAATATCCTAAATCCCGGTCTTTAAATATCAAAGCCCAAAACCCAAAGATATTCGGTCTACTATCAAATAAGACAAAGAAACGCAGCATATTCGTACAACTGATTTCGCAAATGAATTGGTTATCAAAATTATACATTTTCTTTCAATCGACTAATCAATTAAGCAACTAATCCTTTCACTCCTCTAATCCTCAATCCTCTAATCGTAAATAAAAAAACACAATACTAAACCATAGCTGTAAAACAAAATGTGCAAGTGTTTTGACCAAGACTCATTCAATTTGTTTATACCAATTAATTACATTACAGCCAGTTTTCTTCCATAACAAGTAGCTAAACATTGTTTTTCAGAAAACTTCACATGGTTGTCTCCATCTCATATTTCCCACTGTAGTCAGCTTCGGTGCTTATTTGTGCACACCCACAAAACAGCACTGTTTTGCACTAACTCACACAGACGTATTTCTTGGGCCCAGGCTGAATAATCAAGTAAAGTGCAAACACAAGCTTGAACAATTATTACATATATACTGTATTTAAAAACCTATCCTCCAGTTGCTCACTTTCACCAAAGATTCCTCTACCTGCTGATATACAGTACCTATTATTTCTTTATAAATAAAATGTTCCCCTTCAGAAAAAATTTTTTTTTTTCTTGCAGTTATTCCTATTGTTTGTTTACATCGAATTAACTGTCATTAACAGACCAGTCAGGTCATGTGTAATGTGCCTTTAGCAACTGTTTAATACAGCTGAAAATAAAGTCATTGATTGGCCCACAGGCACACAGCATCACTTATCTGTACTCCGACCCCTTGTCTTTTCTTATTTAGACGTCATGTTCATTCATCTGACTGGATCTGTGTGCATAACAGGGAGGAAGCATTCTCGAAAAACTAGCCAAGAGGAATGCAATGATATTTGTTCCTTAAATTCACAAGGATGGACATGCATGCTCAATTGTATTTTGGCGATGTCACAGTGACGTTAAAGTCGTATGATTGAACGTCATGTTTAGTTAAAACAAAAAGGTCTTTCCCACAGTTCACCTCCTTATAAGGAACTGTATTCTTGGAAAGCTGTAAAAGATGCCATAAAAGAACTGAACACTAACAACTAATGGTGCAATAGCAATCTGACTTTTTCTTTTCTTTTATTATTGTATTTACTATATTTATTGTTTTTATTCTGTGCCTTTTGCCTTAATAAGGGTACTACTGAAGGTGAGTTAAGGAAAAATTTCGTTGGACAGCTGCTGTCCAATGACAATAAAACGTATTCTATTCTATAAAATGGAAGAAAATCTTAGTTGTTTCAGCTATTTTTGACAAACTCTCATGCTGAAACATGGACATTTTGGGGGGGTATGTAAATGAAAGAGCACAGTCCACTACCAGAAGACATTACACACACATAAACATAGCTGTGTACACCTGACTGTGTCCCTATAGAAGAAGAACCAGGAGGTGTTTGGAGGTTGTTCTATAATCTACATGTCTGCAGGGGCAATTTCTGTGCGTCAGGGACATTTTTTTGGGTGAGATTTCACAAACCGCTCTTTCAACAACAAAGCCAGTGACCTTTTAGCGAACACCCGCTTACAGTTAATTTGAGGGGTGAGACCAGTACTTGTCACTGCCTGTATGCTCAATTTATACAACAGATCAGGGATGCAACTTGACTGAAGTGCCTCTTTGGGTTTTTGTTGATGGTCATGCCACTCTGTCGCTGATGCATTGCCAAAGCCTGGAACGTGGATGTTTTAGCAAAGGCTTGTTTCATTATTCCAAGGGAATACATACATTTTGAAATGCACTGAAGTAAAACAGTTGTCTATACTGTAGTTATTTTCACTGATGGATAATGTGAGAGTGAGTCACGGTAAAATAATTCCTGATTATCCTCAGGGCCAAAGCCTTGGTTCAACACTGACTTTAGAGTACACATGCATGGGATCAAATCAACCAGAGAGGCTAATGAATGTAAATAATGTACATCTGAAGCTGTGACTCACTAGAAAAACACATCTCCCCCACACCTCATTAGAGCTTTCAATGCAGCGACAACTGTCCATTTCTTGATTTCATTTGAGTGTGCTACTGTCACAGTCACATTGTTATTTCAGAGCATCAGAGTCCCACTTCTGGTGCTTCCATATGACAAGGTAAGAGCAATGCATGTGTGTGCATGCACCATGCATGCACAGGTTATCCAAAGTAATGTATCTAAGATAAACACTGATGATGATTCATTTGAGACAAGCATGCAGAATCATGCTGCTTAAAAAGCTAAACATGACTTTCTGTTGTTGCTGTTCTGAATTGGTGATTAACGTTGCAGACAAACACCCACCAGCCAGACCTCATTCACAATGTATTCAATTCTGTTGAGGTCAACATTTAAAGACCTTTGAACCACTACAGCAGCTCAACATCACGCACAGAAAACATTTAACAATTCTCTGTAAGGTGATACTACAGTAAGCCTAATACAGATATAGTAGTGTAGCCTACTATGAAAGAAATCACAGCCAGCAAAAAAATGTACAAGATCATTTGTTATGACCACTGAAGTGGTAGCCTGGAATTCTCGTTAACGTTAGCCTTCAGCCGGGAACTCCTATTCCCTCAGTAAACCACAAACACCTGGAAGAAACTCGTCAAAGCCCAGTAATATAATGATATGGTTACAGTATTAACAAATCGGCATTGAAGCACCTTCAAATTAGTTTATCTCTCATTTGTTTTCATTGAAAAGGAGTCAAAAAGTTGTTACCTCCCGACGCCAGCTCCACCAGAAGCGACCACCAAAGCAGACCGCGGAGCCACAACTCCTTCTGGGTGTTTTTCACAACGGAGTCCATCTTTCTTCTCCCGGTGGAAACACGAATGTTACATATTTACAGACAGGATTTTACTTCTCTTTACGCTTCGGCAAGTACCGTCAAACACAACAGTTGTGTGTGTGTGTGTGTGTGTGTGTGTGTATGCGTGAAGCTACGCAGCAGAGCAGAACCTGAACTGAACTGAGACACCGATGTAGGTCTTCGCTAAACTCCGCCTCGTGTGTGTGTGTGTGTGTGTGTGTGTGTGTGTGTGTGTGTGTGCGTGCGTGCGTGCGTGCGTGTGTGTGCGTGTATGTTCTTCTCAAAGAAAAAAAAAGGATGTTAATCTCAGTTTTCAAAACAAAAGAAGGAGGGAAAATTGCTGGCCAGCTCTATTGATCAGATTACAGGTAGGCCTACTTTAATGTAGGCTACTAGCTACTAAAAAGAACCTTCGTTT
This sequence comes from Perca fluviatilis, assembly GCF_010015445.1. Taxonomy (NCBI): domain Eukaryota; kingdom Metazoa; phylum Chordata; class Actinopteri; order Perciformes; family Percidae; genus Perca; species Perca fluviatilis. The sequence goes on from NC_053117.1 coordinate 27,245,806, forward strand.
TTAATTTAAGGTGGAAATTCCTCCACATTTGGTCAGGTTAATTCATGGATACATTTGAATGCAATATATTTAAGTGTTTTATTTTGTTATATCCTCCGTTTAAAAGTTTTTTAAAACCCTCAAAAACTTAGACTCTAAACTTTTTTTTTCTTTCTTTTAATTTGAGCCAATCCTACCTTTCCTACTAAGGGTATTTTAATGGGATAGCTGCATGGTTTAACAGCTTTTAAGGAGTAACATAAATAACTAAATAATATTGTTCTGTAAAATGATAAAAGAAGAACCAAAAATGGCACCTTTTGTGCATTTCCTCCTCGTTTTGACGTTTTAGCCCCTGATCAGCTCTACTTTCTCTAGTAACAGATCCTGGTCCAGTTTAGCCTCATCCAAACGGTCTTTTCACAATAAGAGACACCTTTATGAAACAGCCCTTTGACGGTTATCCGATGGCTTGTTGTTTACTCATTTGGTGACTGTAATAATACAAAATTGTAGCTTTTTAATTTAAAATTGTGTGAGTGGCTATATTTTTAAGTCAAACGAAAATGTAAATAAAGCTGGGGAGGGTCTTGTTTTTATATATTCTTTTTTATTTAAATGTTCATACAGTCCCCAAAAGGTGGAGTGGCACTAACAATAGAGACAAATCCATATGTATATAAATGTTAAGGTATAGCCCAAATAAAAGTTGTTGATTAGCTCAGAATAATCTGGGCACCACCAACAACCTAGGAAAAGTAAAACTATAAATATATATGTATATAATAATGTAACTTCCAATTATGCCCAGTCCCTGCAGCAATCTGCAGCCATAGAAAATATCTTTCATATGTTGTAAAATGTATAATTAAATGCTCCATTGTTGAGACTCCATGTATTTGAATGTGTTGTTCTGAGAGATTTGTAGTCCATAAAGAAAAAAGGCAAACAAATGGTTAGTTCCTTCATGTTGGGTTTAATGTGTCTGAGATCAATAAATAGTTATTCAAGAAAAAATATTACAATAAATCAAGAAAAATGTTTCATTTTATAAAAACATGCAAGTTAATGAATCAAAATATCAAAGCAACATCAGTAGGATATAGTTGGCCAAAAAAAAAAAAAGATATATAGTGTAACTGTTCTCCCATTTCAGTACTATGTATAAGTGTGCTTTACTTTTTTTTTAATAATACTCTTATTGCTTCATAATTGATTTCACTTTTCTTAACTTGTATTTGACGTTACTGCAAACTGGACAACAAGTTTTCAAGACAATATTAGAATCATGTTATTCAGATTCTACTTCACACAAGAGTTTATATCAAAAACCAATCGGATGCAACTGCTGGATTTACTCAATTACAATCTGTTGAAAATATAAATCATTATTATGGAATCACTATCAAGTTAAAATCAAGGCTTAATACAATTCATTGTGAGGTATTAGAGCAGATACTGTAAACAAAGTAAGTGTATGGCACAATCATTAAAATATTAGTGATGAATGGATGTTTTTCTGACTCTGAAGGGTCGTCAGCAGGTTCCCAAAAGTTTTCTGTACTCATGTTTGATGCAGCTGTAGATGCAATGGTAGAAGCGCCTGTCTGACACCATGAGGTCAGTGACGATCTCAGTGTGGTCAACTCTGGGCAGCAGGTAGAGTGACACCTTTATGGACAGCGTGGTGAGGAGATCAGAGAGCTTTATGGAAGATTCAAAAGGAACGATAATGTCATTGGTCCCGTGGAGCAAAACGAACGGAGGCACTCTGGAAGAAATGGAAACAAGAGGATATTGTGCATGAAAAATGTTGTATTGAATAAAAGATGCAACAGATTTCATGAAGATTTTTTTTTTTGGTCTTTTTGTCTCCACAGAAAAATACTTTGCACATATACAACGTGAGAAAGGGTAATAACTTCATACTATTTATTTATATTTATATATATTTATATATATATATATATTCACTCTATTAATGGATAAGGCACCAGCAGGTTTTCAAAATATGCCTGAATATGAATGCTCTACACATTATTTGTTGTGTGGATTCATTATATAGAAATCGACATACATGTACTAAGGATTGCCCTGGAATTATTACTGCATATATATATATATATATACAAAATTATATATAATTATAGTTAACATAGAGGGCTTGTATTGAAGTTTAAGCTCTATCTATAGTAATGGATATGTGAATGAATGTTATGCACTTATGCCTGATTTCATGTGGAAGTTGTTGATGGTGCACAAAAAAAGGTCACCCCCTACAAAAGATGGCTTCTCAGGATGTAACACCGTTTGTCTTCTTGTCTCACCTGTTCAGTTTGTCCTGGCTCAACGTCTTCAGTAAGTGTGTTGGTGAGTAGTACGGGAAGTTCTCCACTCCATTCATGGCTTTATGCATGGTGGAGACATATTCGACTGCCCGCTTCTGCTCGTGCTCATAATGGTCCATGATGTTGTACACGCCACTTAGACCTGTCCGGAAAAATATGAGCGATTAACTGAAAAGAATTTTGGCAATTGATTTTTGGAAAATATGAAAGAGGGAGATGTTTAAAGTCCTTTTGTGAAAACTTCACTGCCCTCAGAAAAAACATTTTCAACAGCAATTCAGAAGCCACTAAATTATCTTTGTGACACACATACATTTATTAAAGTTGAGTTTACTTTAGCACAAAATATGGTTGCAATTGTGACTGATGCACTGCACATAAATCCTTACCAATAACTCCTCTAATTGCCAGTGAAATGTCCCTCAGCTTGCTGGCCTCTATGAAAAGCTCCTCTCTTGCGTCAATGAGAAACAGAGTGGTCAGTGCACACAAATGTGCACCCGCTGAATGGCCTATTAATACTATGTTGTCCTATAAAAGACAAAAAAACATGACAACATGTGTAATGACATTATTTAAAGTGAACACTGGGTCAATGTGGATCAGTACTCTCCAAGAAAACATTATTATATATGCTTGATAATAAATTAGAAACCGATGAGACCGTTTGGATCAGTGTTACTCATACTGAAAGAGAAATGTTTTAGAATTTATTCATGATATGAGTTTAGTCTGTGAGCTTAAAGGACCCATGAAATTGCTTTAATATAATCATTTCCCACATGCTTGGACAACTTTTTTTCTGCATGAAAAGGGATTTTGGTAAATGGGAATGGATTCAGGAAATGTTAAGATACCTGAAGGTTTTAAATGATTTTTTTGGAACATATTTAAGATTTCCAACTTTTGGGGGTTTAAAATAAATGATCAATCTTACCATTGTAATCTGAAAGTTTTCCTCAATTTCCAAAAAATCCTTGATATTATATCTTATACTTATCTGACTTGAATACTAAGATATTTCTTACTTTGTCAAAGTTGAACTTCTCACCACTCTCTTGGACCCAAATCAAGCAGTCAGCAATATCTTGGACCATCCCTAAAACGTTCCCCTGGCAATTAGATGAAACAAGCAGTCAGTTCAGATACCACAGTAACATTTATAATGACATGTCTTATCTGCCATTTGAGTTACTTACTGCAGTATAATTCTTACTTATAGTTCATAAATGTGAGAAATACTGTTCACGTTCCAGTGACACTCTGAATTTGTTGAATAAATCGTTAATCCAATTAGACAACGGCATGTTGTTCTAAAGCTTTTACCTTTGGATAGGTGAAGTAATCAGGACAAATGACAGTTGCATTCAGTTCTTCAGCCATCTGCCTCGCCAGCAGACAGTAAATGGATCGATCTCCGGAGCCCCATGCGCCTCCATAGACAAAAACCACCAGCGGTGCAGGCACATCTTTAGACATGCCCATGTTTGGAGGGTGGTACAAGTCCAGCTTGTTGCTTCGGCGGCCAAATTTAATTCCCTTTGAGTCCAGACAGACAAAACTGTAAACTCTGAAACCATTTTTAGGTATTGCATAACAAATGTTCAATCGAGTTAAAGTGATGAATGCTGAGACAAATGTAACATTAAGATTATTTCATTTTAATATTTACTAAAATGTCTAGCCCCTGCCATGGAAAGACACATATACTTCTAACTTTGTCTTTCTAACTTATCGTTAACACACCTTTTCGTAATGCTTACGGTTTTCGTCATTCTTGTACCATGACTTCCATTGAAAGTAAAGTCTCCCATATTGCAGATATTTAAGAGTTTCCAGCACAGCTTTGGTCAAACAGTATATTCGCCTGAAGGAGAGGCCAAACATGAAAAAGGGGATTAAAAACGGACTTTTCCTAATGATAGTACAGATCTACAGTATTTTACAATTTACCTTGGTTTCAGGGCTTCTATGTACTTCTTATATCCAGGCTTGTTGGGCCAGCCATAAATCCACTGGGTAGCTAGAGAGATGGAGTATGGGAGGCCCACCAACAGGACGCCCACCGACACAGGCAGTGACATGTGATATTTTAACCCTGACCTTCAAAAGTAAAAAGAAAATACATTAATATATTTCTCTTTCAAAAGCAATATCGCTCAATGTTCTTCAAAATGTACTCTTTGAGAGGCTCTTACATGTTGTTGTTCTGTCCGTCTGTCTTACCTACAAAGATGAGAGAAACGTGTCATTGGTTATATTGCTATCAGAAACAATGTTTAATAAATAATGTACTAATGTTTTATAGATCACTTAATGAGGTATTAATAAATGGGTTGGCAGGTTTTATCCATCATCATATAGCTTTGTGGTTCATCATATAAAAGCTCCAATCGACCGTTTGATCACTAAACTTTTAGAAAAATGCTGCAGAGCATTAGTTTGCTAATAACTAATTAACATTTGCAATACACGACCTGATGGATTGCTATTAAAAAAAAAGAAAACTTTCTTATTAACTTTGTTGTGAGATTGTCTTTTGTCCATGTGGAGTTACCGTAGTTTGGGTATGCTAACCACCGGAAGACTGCAGTATTAGCTTGGAGTAAGCAAAGCGCATGGTTGACGTTACCTCGTGCTGTAGTTAAATAAAACTCTCTTTATGAGGATTACGACTCGCGTCTTGCTTCATACCATGACATGGTGTCAGAATTAAGGACTTCACGCCGACATTAAGAGCAGGATGGCGAAGTTTGGACCTCCCGAGCCGTTTGATTTCTCGCAGCCAGCGGAGTGGCTTACATGGCGGCAGAGATTCTCCCGGTTTAGAGTCGCATCGAAACTTGACAGAGAGAGCAGCGAAGTGCAGGTGAACTCGCTTTTGTACTCGATGGGGAGAGATGCCGAACCTATTTACGGCTCGTTTGTGTTTCCTGTGGAAACAGAGGCCATGCCACATCCGGAGTATGACTTTGATCTAGTGATGCAGAAGTTTGATGAACACTTTGTCCCGAAAAGAAACGTCATCCACGATCGCGCCCGTTTTCATAAGCGGAGCCAAAGGGCCGGCGAGACAGTTGAAGCCTTCGTGTGGAGCCTGTACGAGCTCGCGCAGCACTGCGAGTTCGGTGCGGGGAAGGACGAGCAGATCCGGGACCGGATCGTCATCGGAATAACGGACAAGGAGGATTCGCAAAAACTCCAGCTAGAGGCGGGCCTGACTCTGGAGAGAGCCATCCAACTTGCACGGCAGAGTGAACAAGTGAAAGAACAAGGTGCAGAGCGTGTGGAAGCTACAGTGAATGAGGTGAGACAGAAACAGTACAATAGCACAAGGGGGAGCTATGATAAACCACGGCAGGGACAGGGACAGAAATACAGTGAGAACAAACTGAACTGTCAGAGATACCAATACTGGATTACAGTCATAAAAGGACAGTACGTTAGTAACTTGTTGGGCAAGGCAGTGGCAAAGCGCATGGGGCTGGTAGCAAGAGTCAATGCTATCACTAGTGATCTAACAAGCGATGTGTTTGGGGAAATAGGACTACTGAACTGCGAGAGGAAGCAGTCCCATACAGCGTCAACACGCCACACAGAGTTCCGTTTCTGCTCCTTCCAAAAGTGGAAAAGGAGCTAAAGCGTATGCTGAGCCTTGACATAATTGAGGAAGTTACGGAGCCGACAGACTGGTGTGCCCCAATGGTGCCCGCTCCAAAACACAACAAGGACGAGGTCAGAGTGTGTGTGGATTTTAGACGCTTGAACGAGGGAGTGAGGCGCGAACGTTACATTTTGCCCACACTGGACGATATAACACCTAAGCTGGCAGGAGCCAAGGTTTTCTCCACTCTGGATGCCTCTAGTGGGTTCTGGCAAATTCCATTGGACCCCAGCTGCCAAAGATTGACAACCTTCATTACCCCAATGGGCCGGTTTTGCTTCAAACGTCTGCCATTTGGCATTACATCAGCGCCTGAGATCTTCCAGCGGCTGATGACTGACCTGCTCAAAGGCCTAGAAGGGAATTTTTGTCGATATTTGATGGATGTAAGCGGAGTTTCATTACACGGGCATGAGATTATTCAGAGCTACAACTAGGCCAAGCAGTCACTTTGGAAAAAGATCTTTGAAGACAATTAGCGAAGGTTTGTGGTGAAAGGTGATGAGAGCAAAGTGGAGGCTATCGCTCAGATGTTCAGTGCCTCCAACGTGGAGCTGCTGTGGCAGGTGCTCGGACTGGTTAACTATGTTGGAAAATTCCTGCCGGGCCTGTCTACAGTGTTGCATCCGCTCAGTAACCTGCTCAAGAAAGAGACTGCGTGGGTTTGGGGTGAGCCTCAGGAGCAAGCATTTAACAAAGCTAAAGCAATGCTCATGGTTGCACCAGCTCTTTGTTATTACGACGCCAACAAACCAACAGTGGTCAGCGCCGATGCCAGCAGTTATGGCCTTGGTGCTGCCCTGTTACAGGACCACGATGGAGAGTTGCGGCCTGTTGCCTTTTGCTCACGCACGCTCACGGATGTGGAGAAGAGATATTCACAGATTGAAAAAGAGTGTCTGGCATCGGTCTGGGCTTGTGAACGTTTCGCCCGCTCGTATCGACACTACGATGTCAGAGACTGCTTATGCGCCTCATGCGCTTCAACGTCACTGCCGAACATGTTCCCGGTAAGCAGCTAGTAGTCGCAGATACGCTCTCCAGACATCCACTGAAAGACAGTTGCGGGCCAGAAACAGAAACGCAAGTAAAGGCATATGTGAACGCTATGGTAGCTAGCAAACCAATCAAGTCACCTAAGCTTGAGGAAATTCGCAGGGTCACACAAAGTGATGCTGAACTTCAAAAAGTAATCACATTCATCAGAAAAGGGTGGCCTCGCAAAATGGCGGAGGGCTCACCACTGCGTGGATACTATGCAGCCAGAAGCCACTTATCAGAGTCGGACAGTCTGGTCCTATACCACGACCGCATAGTAGTTCCAGCAGTACTCAGAGCTGGAGTCCTGGACCAACTGCACATAGGTCACCAGGGTCTCACCAAGTGTCGGGAGCGAGCCAAGTTGACAGTTTGGTGGCCAAGCATCGGAGCACAGATCACAAGCAAAGTGAAATCATGTGACTTTTGCAGAGAACACAAACCTACACAAAGACGGGAACCACTGGTGACCACTCCCCTGCCCATTGGCCCATGGCAAAGGATTGCTGTTGACCTGTTCGAGCTAGAGGGTAAGACCTTTCTTGTCGCTGTCGATTACTTCTCTAGGGACATTGAGATTGCTTCCCTACCCGCCATTACCAGCAAGCAGGTTATCGACAAGCTCAAGCACATTTTTGTGAGATGGGGCATCCCGCTGGAACTGATCAGCGACAACGGGACACAGTTCACATCAGCAGAGTTCCGTGATTTCAAACAGAGGTATGGTTTCACTCACATTACCTCCAGCCCACATTACCCCCAGTCGAATGGAGCTGTGGAAAGGGCTGTTCAGACTGCCAAGTACGATAACCCTTATGGGTTATCGCTCTACACCAATCGCAGCAACAGGTGAAAGTCCAGCACTGCTCATGACTGGTAGACAGATCCGTACTACTGTTCCGGTCCTAGAAAAGACATTGCTGCCACGTCCATTCAACTGGAATCAAGTCTACACGAAGGACGCAACAGCAAAGGGTTCATACAGGTTCTACCATGACCGCAGGCATTCGGCACGTGCGCTCCCTGAACTTCACCCTGGTCAGGCTGTTAGAGTGAAGCTCGATGGGGAGAGGGGTTGGACGACACCTGCCAGGGTCATCAGTAAGTCTAAGGAGCCGAGATCCTACCTTGTGGAGATGGACAATGGGAACGTCACCCGTCGGAACAGGCGTCATCTCCAGACTGTTCCGGAGACCGAATCTCCTGAGGAACAGCAATGTACTCAGCCTACAGCGTCTCAGCTGGACAGCGGTTCCCCGCTGACAGATGTGGCTGCGCCGCCAGAATCACTAGTGAGCCAGCTACCAGCAGGCCCTTCCCCAGGGTCTCCCCTTCCACCATCCACTCCTGTGAAAAGGACTTAGAGGGGCCGTGAGATAAGGGTGCCTCTTAGGTTACTAGACTGAGATGTTCAAAAGGGCAGAATAACCCCTTTCAGGACTGAGGGCAGTCTACCCCTGTGATGTCCTGCACCGTTCGGAGATTATTTGCCAAGACCCAATAACAAAAGAAAAAAAAAGATGTTATTTGATAACAAAGTTGTTGCATTTATCTTTGTTATATTGTTTAAGATAATTTAAGGTTTAATTGATGTTGCAAAATGCAGATGTTCGGGATCTTGTTATTGCTAACTTCCAAAAGGGGGAGATGTTGTGAGATTGTCTTTTGTCCATGTGGAGTTACCGTAGTTTGGGTATGCTAACCACCGGAAGACTGCAGTATTAGCTTGGAGTAAGCAAAGCGCATGGTTGACGTTACCCCGTGCTGTAGTTAAATAAAACTCTCTTTATGAGGATTACGACTCGCATCTTGCTTCATACCATGACAAACTTATTCATATTTATGATTCTAAATTAATTGCTGAGTTTTGCTGTTGGCTTATTAGAAAGTGAGACCCTTAATATCACTGCCTTATTAACATCTGTAAATGCTTGACTGATGGCTAATAAGTAGCAATTAATTGGACATAGGGCTGGGCGATATGGAGAAAATCAAATATCACGATATTGTTGACCAAATACCTCGATATCGATACCGCAACGATATTGTAGTGTTGACTATGGGTGCTTTCACAAAATATTTACACAATGAGATTTTTGATAAATAATCATCAGTAATGTGGATATAATGAGTAAGTGGGTAAAGGCAAATAATAGAACAGTTACAACAGTCTGGTAAGTTCAGAAAATGACATCACTTTACTGTAACGCAGCCTTTAAAACCAGGAAAAGACAACACTTATGCCATATTACGATATTACGATATCCAAAATCTAAGACGATATCTAGTCTCATATCACGATATCGATATAATATCGATATATTGCCCAGCCCTAATTGGACACTTGTTACCCTTAATTAATGACTATTAATGGCTTACCAGCCAGAGAAAATTTTTCACAACCTGGCTACCCAAACGTTGTTTTAATTAATGGTTTATGACTTATGTATAGAACATTATTAAATGGTGTAAATATCATTAATAACGCCATTATGTATACAACCTTAATATTGGGTTACATATAAAGTGGTACCGTTACCCAGTTTTCTTTACATGTACCAGTGCGCCCTCTAATGGGCCTTTACACAATAACACCACTGCTTGTTAAAAGCTCCATCAGTGCTGCTTCTACTCATAGACATGATCTAGCTATGCTTCTACTCGGTGAAAGAATAACACACAAATAACATCATCCTTTGATAAGGGTTACTGACGTCGCATGATCATTGGTATTAGCTAGCTAGCAATAAGCTACATTTGAATGAAAGCAATTAACGTTACATGTTGTGGTCACCTGCTTTTCACATTTTCGGTGTAACGTTAAAGCTAGCTAAGTTGACGTTTACGTTAGCTCTTTCAATTTGAACACGGTAATGTTAATGTACAAACGAAAGAACTATTAGCAGTAAAGTTTTCTCAACGTTAACGTTGGATGTTTTGTAGCTACACCGGAAGCCAGCGTAAACATACCAAAACATAATCATATGTAGCGCTCAATAATGAAGCCCATGTCCCGATGTGGTTTGGTATTGAATTCTTTGACTCGGATGAAACGATGTGGTGGATAACCTCACACGTTACCTGACTGTCCTCCAAGCCGGTGTCGGCCGGTGTCGGCCTCACGCATACAAAGTTAAATACGGCTCTGCGAGAGGAAAAACCTCCTTACCTTCCGTTTTGGTAAGGAAAACCAGGTAGCTTCCGGTGTTCGTCAGAAGTATTAAGTATTATAAACCAAGTGAGTAGCCGTATAGCTGATACAAATTATAATACACAGATAATGTATGTAATCTATTTATTTATTAATTTTGGTACACGCTGATGTGCCCACGTTAATGAAGTTTTGATGTGTCGGATTACACGGATTTCTATCTTTTGATACTCACCATCTCTGCACTGATACCCCGGAAATAGATACTAAAGAACGAGCCCCTTTTATGTAAATAGCAGAAATCTAGTTTTATTGTTGATAATTGCATATTCGTTTTCTTCTCGTAACTTGAAGTCCGTTTACTATCTTTTACTGATTTTTTCTTCCCCAGCAGATGGACTTGTAGTTGGCTGATGTAGGCTGGTTGTCGTGGACACAGTTGTTGCCTGCTTCGGTTGCATAATGACAGCTGTGCAAACTCTGTGCTGAGGAAGACCATGGGATGTGTCTGAAAGCTAATTTAAAAAAACGGAAACAAGCTATATAGTAAGTGGAGTGGACCTGACCTTGATTAAGATTTAGGCTAATTTAATCTTTTAACTTCTGCTCAACAGTTTAGTGAGGGTTTAAATTGGGGTGAACTTGGTAAAACTAAAGTAGTCAAACCTTAAATAAAATATAGTATATATACTATATTATTGTTGATATTATTATTATTATTACTCTTATTATTACTTTTATTATTATGTCAAGCTATAAGTTATCGTAGATGTGTAAAAATTACTTTTATTCTTAACAGATTTAATAAATGTGAAACTATATTGTTCTAAAGGACCACTAATGTGTCTAACATATTGATTAATCAAAATTGCAAATGTATTGAAATGCCCCAGTCTAATAACTAGGCTTATAGGCTACATGCAGGCATGCAGCAGCAACTTTCCATTAATTGTATGAACCACGCTGAAGACTAGTGTTCTTTTTTCCCCCACACACAATGGTCAATTATTTGCCCCTCCAACGTCTTACTTTACCAATGACTCAAACAGTCAACATCTGGCATGACAAGATAAGAGATTCTCAAAAGCTTTTCATAATAACACTGGTCTTAATATATGTGAGCATTAGAACGTAAGCACATTTTCTATTTGGTTGAATAATAGATTTCAATTTAGCTAGCTCCACAGCAATATAGTGCTACTGTGATGAAGAAATGTATAAAGATATTTCTTACAAGTATTAAGTTTATGTTATTTTGTGAGATCAAACCTCCGGTTTCTTTTCTTACTTCTTACTACTTTTGTGGATTGCAAAAAGTATTTTTGATCAACTAATGAATCAATCATAATTCTCATAGCAATAAAAACAGATGTTATATGTACATCGCTGTAAAAACACATACACACTGTGGATCCAATTTTCTTGTTTCTGGGAATTCATTTTTAGAAAAACATACCTTTGTTCTAAGTATCACTATCACAGAATCGGTTGTGTTTCATCAAATGCTGTTTGTACATTTGCTTCCAATAAAAACTTTATTGGAAGTATGTTTATCTTGCTGCATTACAAAGTTATCAGATTAAATATACTTTTATTTATTAATCCAACTGATTATATTTGTTAAACTTATGGATATACTTAAGGCTTATAGATAGCAGCACTTCCAGCATATGCACAGCAGAGGGGGGAAGAATACTTTCACTTGGTCCTTGAATTGTAGTTTACAATTTCATTCTGCATGTCTTGCCTGCAATAATTCAGCCAGATGGCATCTACCCAATTAAAGGAGACTAAACATAACACAATATGTGGATTTAAAACAGTTTATGCTTGCTTCACACTGAAGCACACACTGGATAGTACCTCAATGTGTTAGAAATTGTTTTATGGGCCATGCCAATTGTTCTATTATTAGTTTTAAGTTTGAGCCCTTTAACTACTGTACATCACAGTTCTATTACTGGGCTATTTTTACCCACCTCAAGTTCGTAAGTTTTTGCAAGCTCATCGTCCTACTGCTATGACAGTGGCTGCTGTGCACCAAAAATGCACCAATTTAAGTATTTGTGATGCTTGGGAAATTGGAACAGCATCATAGATAGGGTTGGGCATCGTTTGGATTTTAACAATTCTGATTACAATTCCGATTCTTCCTTTCAATTCCGGTTCTTATTGATTCTTGATTCTGATTCTTTGAGTGGTGGAGTTGAAATGGGTCACATGCTTATTTCACAAATAAGCCAGACTAGAGCGCCGCTTACTGTGCTCCATGGCTGCAACACAACAAGTGCCTGGCTGCTACGGAAACTAAAACTTGCACATGTTAAATTTGGAACCCATGATCGGATTTTAAACCAAATCCTCCAAACGATTCCAATAATGAAACTATTCTGATGGAATCGTAATTTTTAGAACGATTCCAAGTAGGAATTCGGTTCGGTTCTCGATGCCCAATCCTAATCATAGATTCCTTTATGGAATCATGGCAATCTGTTAACAATGTAATTCAATAGAGATATTGTTTGATCCAATTATTACTGCTCTGTGCTCTGTTAATGCCCACCTTGCACAGAATAATTCTCTGTAAATTCACAAAGGGTAGTGTAGTACTGGACAGTGGTTTCATTGGCCATGACCATGGAAAACCTTGGAAAGCAGAGCAGCGTACAAGCGCTGACCAGCAGGAGGGTTATTGTTATGTTTGGCCCCACAGCGGAGCCTCCAGCCCTGAGTGCGTGTGTGGTTGTTCCTCCATCTGCTACGATGTGGGGAGGCCCAGGTGCTTTTTCAGAAGCCACAGTGGAAACGTAGCTGTTGAGTGAGTGCAAAGTCAGGCATTCAGCCGTCAGTATGAGCAAAGTCAGCCCGTTTTAAATGCTGTGGTAAAAATTCACAGCATTTACCGTGTCTGTTTAAGAATTATATTATCCTTAAGGGAATTATTGTATGCATAGTGGTATTAAGATAATAACAATTGACGTGCAGAAGCGTGTAGGCGTAGAGTAGTGTTAGGGAGCTATTCATCGTGAAAAACTGTGTTCTTTGTGGAAAAGGTTTTAAAAGTCATTTTATTTTGTAGTCAAGTGGTAAACCATAAGAATACAGCATCTGCCTTTAGGCCTGTATTGAATTAGAGTGTACAAATGCTGAAAAGCATTGACAAGATGTCACAATCATATTTTTTGCTCTCTGAGAATTCAGATCACATCAGAGCTCAGAGATTCTGTGGATGCTGCAGGTAAGCACAGTGACCCATCACACTGCCTCAGGGTGTCAAGCAAGCAAACAACTGTCCTACTGACACGTCCTGGGGTAAGATGCTGTATCACTACCAGCTGAAGTGGTGCTGTTCCCGTTGTTGAAGAAACCAATATGACTGGTATCAAGAGGATACCAGTCTGTTCCCTTTTTATGCGTTTAATATCAAAAGGTTAGTTCTATCCTTTGGTTGTTTTTTTGTTGGCCCAATTGACTCCAATTTAAATAGAGTAACTGACAAGGAACAACAACTTTACCTCTAAATATTGTCAGGGGCACATTGGCTTAAACCAGGAAACAGGGAAACAGCCTTTCTGACACAGTTAGATGATTACTATCACATGCTGATTGCACGTAACTAAGATACAGACTCAAGACAGCTTGGGCATTAGGGGTGGGAATCACCAGAGGCCTCATGATACGATATAATCACGATACTTATGTCACGATATTATTGCGATTTTAAACATATTGCAATATTCTGCGATATATTGCAATTTATTACCTTTTTCCATCTTCATATTTTTCCCAATTTCAAATTATGTACCCAAAAGGAAACATTGTCAACATCTGTTTCATCTAACAAGATAACTTTGTCTGTTTATTCATCTCACTTCAATTTTATTGCTGCAAAATGGGATTGTCAAGCAGACAAACTGACCAACACATATATAATAATAAATCAATACTTGGAGTCTGTGTACCGATACAGTACTGCCACAGAAAATATCGCGATACAATGCTGCATCGTTTTTTTTCCCCCACCCCTAGAGGGCATAAACATGACGTGATAAACACAACAGATTTCTTAGAAGATTTCATGTCTAGGTGCATTATCAATGCTGCCACCAGGGGCCTGAGATTTCATGACATTGTGTCTTTAATTGATTTAATTCAGAATACCACAACATGGTATTATTTAGTCATGGCATTAGGGGAGAACTTGTGGTACTAAACCCAAAGTACATTTTGAACTAATATATAAACACTCTCTTTGAAAAGAGAAAGTTGAATTTCAAGAATATCTTGTCTGAATAATTGTTCCTGTGAAATTAAAAGGTGTGACATGCTTATTACTGGTGTAACTGACAGGTGACAAAAGCCACACTCAGTCAGAGGAGTTTGTGCACAAATCTAACTGGAAAGGCTGGTGATACTGGTTGTCTCTTTGAAATCAGATCGTTCAGTCTCTTTTGCACATTTAGCCCAATACAGTTATGCTTTTGTAGTCTGCTACTATTTAAAACTAGGAAATTAAAAACCTAAAAATAAAGGTAAATCACCTATCCCATTTCCTGTAAGTAGGCTATGAGAAAATAAATGTATCATGTGGAATAATTTCCTGATATAGTGTTTTGTAACTGTGTGAGAAAATACTTTCTAATGAAACAAAGTGTTAAATGTATTTGAAAATGTATGTATGCATGTAGTGGCTTATCTGGTTTTATTTGAACCATTTTCACATTAATGTTATGTGTATTATCTTATTTAGGATGTGCTTATCCATCTCTGCTTCCGGTGAGTCATTGTGGGTGTTCATGTGGGTCACATCAAACAGAAACTGCACAAATGCATGCATAGTCCTTCACCTGTGAAAAAATGAAACAATGAAAGCATAGGGAGTGCCGATAGGATTGTCAAGAGATGAGTCATATGTAAACTATGCTGTTTTTTTCTCCAATTTCTGAGTCCTAAAATATGCAAATATCTTTTTGTGAAGATTTTTGAAGTGTGCACATATCATACAAACATGGGGTTTGTTTGTTCAACTTTGTAAAAGCATTAGTAATTAGTCTTTGATTATAAATGGAAACTCGAAATGACGAGGAACAACATAAGTGCTGGGCGTACAGATGTCTACTTGTATCAGCTTGTATCTTAGCAGTTGAATGTGTGTTTGCTGATGTAAATGTGTATACACTGGCTTGTTTACTTCCCCCGATGTGACCCAGTCCCCCTGAGCCCTTCAGTGATGCGTGGCGCCGAGCCAGGCCCAAAACATGATGCTTCTGTGTTTCTCCTTCCACTTTCCCTTCCATCCGCTGTGCTGCACAACCCCGACTCAGCCGGAGTCACAGAGGAATTCTGCTCTCAGTGGGCTCTGGACCTCAGGACACAAAGCCGTCTTTTCACGGGGACTTCACAAACACACCAGGCCCAGAGAGAAACTTGCTTTGACAGGGGGGGACCATGGAAACTGGCACTGACCACAAGGCCCAGTTTCTAGGTATCCCTCTGCCTGGAATCACACCCGAGTCCCGCAGACGCCAGAGGAGCAGCAAAGACAGAGGTGTTGGTGCTCAGAAGGTGATGCAGTTTTTCAGGGGGCCCACTGATTGATTGGTGAGAAACAGAGCAACAAAGATGCACTGGATGAATGCTAACAAGCCTGTGAGGATGCTCAAGAGTGCATTCTTTAAAAAAAAAACTAGTGGAAAGGGTTTGGCAAGATAAGGTTGATGGGGAGATTGACTAAGAAAAGAAAGGATACTTTAAGTAAGTGAGCATGTGTGTGTGTATGTGTGTGTGTTTGTGTGTACAGGTTGAGGGGGTTCAGAGGTGCATCGCTGCAACAGTTTTGTCTTTATATAGTCCAAGCTTTTTGCAGAGAGCACGAGTCAAGTTTCAGTGCGTCATGTGTCTTTCCAGCACTGACCTAATCAACACGGTGGAGCTTCACTCCACCGTGCAGCCCTAAAAAAAACATTGAATATTCAAAACCTGATATGACTGATCACCTTGGAGAATATATTTTGAATTGTCAACTGTATTTTCCTTAACAGAAATAAGATGTTTCCACCATAAATTGGTGCATAAAAATGTATCAGAATGCAGGAAATTTTGTGTTTGACGCTAAAAAAATCATGGGGGAGGACCTCCAGACCCCCCACTCAATGAGTCCCCCCCAAAGGCACATTATCAGCCACAAAAAAAATCAAATCACTAGTTGTTGATGCCCAAACCAACATCTCTTACTGCCCCCCGATTCAAATCAGTCTAGAACAGGGGCTGCTTTAATGGCTCAAGCTGCTTTAAATCAAAAGGTGAATGTAAATGCATATAAATAGAATGATACTGACTGTTTAGCTATAACCTAACCTAACTTGCGTGTCTAAGATCACGATTGTGCTCTTTGCTCAAACTGCCACAGTCTGGCGGCTGCATTGTGTTCTACTGAATCCTCTGTACATGTAGCCTGCATGGAGAATCTGATGTTTGTGTCTCTTCTAAGAGTTTCTCTTTGTAATCAGGGACCAAGACCAAGACAGGATGTTTACTGGTGATATCTCAGATCACATTTGCTAATATTCCAAAAAACGTTATTGTCGCTGCCCTGGAAATATTTGTGTGTGCCATCGTGCTATTTACAAGAATTATGTTAAATATATGAACAAAGAAGCTTAGTGGTAGGCTGCTATTATCCAGCTAAATCGTGTAACCGTGGGTCTCAAAAGCCTCAAGATCACTGTGCGTCAACTGGCTTTTTTAATTGAAACTTTGTTTGGGAATATGTGGTACTCAAGAAAAATCTCAACTGACTTACTTTATCATCTTGTGGTCTTAAATCTCCAAAATAGTTTTATGTTGCACACTCCTGAATTAGTACGTGTAGGCCTATTACCACACAGCAAATCGGAGGCATGGTAGTTTTAAAGAAGTTTCAAACATTGTATACATTGTGCAGAGAGTGGGAGCAATAAGGGGTTAATAGAGACCCAGCGGCTCATTTTTGCCCCAGGTCCGCTGCAGAGCAGGTTAATCTGCTCATAAAGTATTTATTGTAAGAGGGCTCTAAATTAGAGGCTGACAACCTCCTGAGACCTTTCCTTTCTTTCTTGTTCACTTAGAGCTGTCCACTCGTGTTCGGATCATTAATTATCAGACAGATGTTAAAACCAGGTCAAAACCAGTCAGAGAATAACCAGGTTATGCCAGTTATCCCCATATACTAGTCTGGCTATCACCAGACCAAGCTCAATCTTTTAAGATTGAATATTAATCTGGGGAGTGTGCTCTGTATTTTCTACTGCACAATAGGCGTGATCAACGGGCATAGTTCAGATGACTCTGTACACGATTGGATAGTCCTTCAACCAATCAGACCAACGATCCGGGTGACGTAGCAGCAACAGCGGCATCAACGGGTTGCTGCACTTCGGTGGCCGCTATGTTGAATGTAAACAAAAAGCTAGCCAGACTAGCTTGCCGTCGCTTCTCTATCGTCATCGTGTTAAACCTGCCAATAGCGCGCCAGGTGGATAAGCCAGTTTGTGATTGGTCCCCGCAGATTTGTAATGGAAACAGGACAGAAAAACGTACAGGTTTCCAGCCTGAGCTGCAGGGCGAAATCAAATCGCCGGCAGATCGGGCTGGGTTTACCCAGTCTCCCTGTATACATGAGCGAGGAAGAATGGGAAGAATGACGGAGTAACTCTACCTGTAGGTGGCGCTCTGCAACGCACAACTGGCTTTTTCTTACGGTAGACATATGCAAAAATTACACCGAACGGCCACTAAATTAGTAAAATTTAACAACTTAATGTTTCATTTACACACTCTTGTCACAGCGAAGGAAAGCACAGTGTTCTCGCCAGATGACTGACAACTTGTTCGGCTCATAATATCTGTGACCAGTGTCGGGTGGAATTAGCTAACTAACATTAACATTAGCCAGCTGCCGCAGCTCGTTTGTCGAGAAACAGCGTTGACAGTTGACAGAGATGGACAATCTGTTTAGCTATCTCACGATGTCCGCTGCTGCCTCGGCGGGGAGTAAAACAGATGGACCGCAGGCTTTTTGCTGCCGATGGCCCGCTGACTCTGGGATCGCTGTTTTGTTTTAACCGGGGTGAGGTGTTTACATGGGGTTTGAGAAATCAGGGTATTGCCCGAATATAACCCGAATATAATCATTTTTTTAAACTGTATACAGGCACTGCGTGTTTGTCTGTCTGCATGCGTAAGCCACATGAAAGGTTAATGGCCTGTCCAGTGTGTGTACCTTTCCTATCTCTTTTAGATTGGCAAGATCCAGCTCCCTATGCCCTTGAATCCAAAAAGAATCATAATAGTAATATGTTATAGCATTAGCCTGGAATGTTTTAATTCAGCACCCTTTTGTTTGATTTTTAGTTCTTTGCGTGCAGCATCCACAGCTAGGATTTAAGACATTCCTTTCACAGCCTGTTCTAGTATCAAATACTGTGAAACTGAAATACATAAACATTCCTTTTTCAAATTGTGGTAAGCGAAGGTATTTTAGATTTTTACACACAAAAAAGTCAGTGTATTGTTCCAGGATAAACACTGGTGTTACTTTCACCAAACTATTCTGGCTTGGCCTTGAAACTGCCTCATATAGAATTATTTCAAACTGGACATTGCTCTTCATTTGTCCAGCGACTAGATTCTTAACAAAACCCCATGGGAACAAAAAACCTCAACCAAAGTCTACAGGGGGAGCGAGTTAATGACTCCAGCACTGTTCTCTTTGATCTGCATCGTCATGGAGTGCTCACTGTAAAGGCTAACAATGAAAGACAGCACCGACACTGAGCAACTGAGTTCCGCCTCAGGCATGCTGACATTTAAGGTGCATTAAATTCCCTTCAGAGCAGAAAGGAGCCTCACTTTTTTTCAGCGTTTAATTAGCAACTGTTTCACATTGTTATAGAATAGTTAATCAGAGACTATTGATCTCCAAATAAAAACTAAATAGTGCAACCACATAACTTTAAATGATATTATATGACAAGCATATTTCAGTTTGGATCATTTGCAATACTGGAACTTTTTCAGCACAGTTTAACATGGAAGCATATAGTATAAGATACAATGTCAGGAGTTCAATGTAGCTCACAGCCTTTATCATACAGTCTTTGCACTATTTAAGGCTGCAATTAATCAGTGTAATTAATTTTCCTCTTGGAAGCCTTTATTATACATAAAATCCCGTCACTTACACTAAACTA
This sequence comes from Perca fluviatilis, assembly GCF_010015445.1. NCBI lineage: Eukaryota > Metazoa > Chordata > Actinopteri > Perciformes > Percidae > Perca > Perca fluviatilis. Next base: position 27,265,216 of record NC_053117.1, read on the forward strand.
TTAAAAAGCAGAAACACAATACAGAATATTTAAAGGAAGGAAATTAAACATGCATGTCATTTAGAAGGTACTTTAGTTTCACCAGGTTCACCCCAACTCACAGCTTCAAGAAAAAGCTGAGCAGCTAAAGGTCAACTTATTAGTTTTCATACACATCTCACAGTCTTCCCCTATAGAAGCCCATCCCTATACTTCACATTCAGTTACGCACGTGATTGAGAACGTGACGTAATTTTGTTAGACACTGCTTTCCAACAGTGGTCCAGGCAGGGCCTGAGCACAGTGACAGATATGTTCAAAGACAAATGTTTTTTTTACTCAGATAGTCAGCAGATTTAATATTACAAAATCTCACTTCTTTTGGTACCTCCAAATAAGGAATTTTGTCAAAAAGAATGTCACAACATTCCCCTATCAACCTCATGCCTGCTGGTTAGAGGATTGTTTTCATAAAGGCCCTTCTGAACATCTTGATATCCAAAATCTATCAGCCAATAACCAACGTCGGTAGGATTTCTCGTGCGGGAAGTACGAATGTCTGTACAAAGTGTCATTGAAATCCATCTAATAGTTTACTGGGTGAGGTCAGAACCAGGTGGCCAGTCAGTGAGGGCAAAAGTCCAAAAGGAGCGCAGATAAACAGCCAATTTCCAGAAGAAGGCAGAGATCATGAATAAACAAACAAACAGAACAGAACAAGGACAAGAACAGTATCAGTATGTTAGCACAATCAACTGTCTGGCCAAGGATTAATGTCTGTAGGCAGCTATATATATGGGGGTCGATGAGGGACAGGTGTCGCTTGATCCCCTAAAGCCCCTGACACACCAACCCGACGGCCGACCGAGGTCCAAAAAGTGCCTGAGAACACACCGAAGCGACGCCGACTTGAGCGTACGTTCTGCGCGTGCGCGAAACGTAATACGTCTCCATAACAGCAGGCAGCACTAATCTGTATTGTCGCCCAAAAAAATTTAAACCGGCAGCTGATTGGACGAACACGTTACGTGGGTCTGGCTGCTCCCGGATTTTTCCACCAGGCATAATGGTGGCTTCATTCGGAATATGAGCTCATATTTTACGAAGATAGTTCACCAAAACGTGTTTCTGAAAACATTTTAAGCGAGAAATAGGCCATGCAGTTGCTGAATCTGTCTTCATTTCAGATCGACAAAGGTCAGTTTAAAAGATTTTCGTCTGTATAACATGACATGATAAGATAACTTATCTTTATAATCACAATCTGTTGTGCAAAACAAACATACTTTTTAAAGAAAAATGCTGCATTTCTCACAACTCAATATTGCATAAAAACTCAGATAACTATTTAATCCAGCAAGTAAACTCATTGTGACCTTTTCTAGAGGCTATGGAATTTCCTCCAGGGAAAGAAACTAATTTAGACACAACCACACATTGCAAGTATCACTGTGTATGATCATAATCTTGAACCTGACACTGTACACAGTGTCCCTCCTCAAGTACTTCAAATGTTTGAAATTATTTTGCATGATGATTCTTTCAAACTGTCGTAGTCAACTTTGCATCTGACTCATGAGAATGTTATGAGCATTTATTGAAATATCATATGGTGAAAACATTTATTTTCCTCATGGTGTATCCAGGTATGAGATTCTTTGTTATCCAATCCACGGATCAACAAATATCCCACTAACTGATTTTAAGTTACTTTATATTTGTGTTTTGTTGGTAACATTAGGAGCGTGGGTTCTCAGGCATAACAAGGGAGCAAGTTCTTCATATAACGATGACAGCTGGTGTCACTAGTAATGAGACTGTGTCATTCTGTGTACAGTAGGAGCAGTGAAAGTGAGAAAGTGTGTCTAATATGTCTTTGTCAAACAGCAGACTTTCACCTCTCCAGAATCTACTCTCCATCTACTTCCCCCCTGAAAGTTACTGTACTGTAACTATCAACACTGGGCTGAAATGATACCAAAAGTTCCAAAGAGTGCATTTTTTCTATTACCTATATACAATTTATTGATATTGAAACATACAATGGTTGTTGCCTGCTCGATGTAAAGATAACACTACATTGTTTGTTGTATTTACCAGAGAAACAGAGGTAAGGCCTACTGGTGTCTCACGGGATGTTGAAAAAGGCAAACAAAACACCAAGGGAAGTGACAAACTCGCCTCGCCTCATTTTCTCAGAATTTTTACTTTTAACCTGTTCTCTGGAACAATGTTACTGACTGATGATCTGAAACAAAAACTTCCTTTTTCTCAGGAATATGATAAGATACTGTGTGTGTTTGTGTGTGTGTGTGTGTGTGTGTGTGTGGGTGTGTGTGTCTATGGGATGGTTTTGTGGTTCGTCAATATCTTTTGGAGGGTGGGTGGTTGTCAGTGTTGTTTTTTTTGTCACTTGTTGCTGTATGCAACCATGTTGTGTTTAAATGGACTGTTTTTATATAGCGCTTTTCTAGTCTTAACGACTACTCAAAGCGCTTTAACATAGTACAGGAACCATTCACCATTCACACACATTCATACACTGTGGCCGAGGCTGCCGTACAAGGTGCCACCTGCTCATCAGATAAACATTCACACACATTTACACTCCGATGGCACAGCTGTCATGAAATGTGCCTAGCCTTTCTTTTAGTGGTAAAACTTTATCTCTCATGAACCCTCGAAACACCTCTCTGTCCTTAAGTTGCCATTGGCCTAAAAAGTAAATGTAAAATGAGATTGACTGTATGACTCCATTAATAGCATCTTGGTGAGGTGATGTCCTCATGCTTGCTAATGTGTGTGCCAGAATATGGCCAACGGTGTCCCCTCAAATGTGGCTTGAGTGCATCAGAACAGACAAATTGCTCTCAGACATCAACAAGAATGAGTTGCAGTTAACTTCTTTAAATATGTAATGTAATCCTTCCAGGAGTAATAAGTGAAAAACTAAACTGTCAATTTTCATAGAACTAGAAGTGATCCCCTTAGAAACACAGTGAATGCATATTGTAAGACCAAAATCTGTGTCAGATAAGAGATGGAAACTGAGAGCAGGTGTTAAATGTCATTAGCCTACAGTCAAGAAAAAAAGCATACCACATACCAAATACTTGTGGGAGGGCAAAGGGGTGGGCAGACAGGTTATGACTTATATTGAAAAAAAGAACTGAAACAAACAAAGTTCCCCAAAGTTCTGTGAGATTTCAAATCCATCTAGTACTGTAAAATGCCACCGGTTTACAAATGCCAGGAGGTAATACAGACAGACATGAGCTGTTAACACGTACATGTTTCTTTTTGTGATGACACCTGTTATGTCTCATTTTCTCCATCTTCAGCATCAGACACCAACGCTCACTGCCTTGCATGTATTGTGAACCTTCCAGACCTTGGCTGTTTCCCAAATCCAACTGTTGTCGCACAATAGGCTACAATGCACTAAGCTGAGCTATGAAAATGAAAGCTCCTGCACACACGATGCGAAATTGATTAGACCTAACCCTGCCTCCAAGAAATTACATATATATATTATTAAATTGTTTTTCCAATGATGTTGTAATGGCAAATGTATGAACAGCTCTGGACTTGCAAGGAAGATGGCAAAGCGCTGGACCTGCAGAGAACCAATCAGCCAGAATTGAAAACACTCATGTAGGTGTGCAGGGCCTTTAACACACATTTGTGGTGGTGGTGAGGAAGCAGCATCACTTCAAGTCCCACTTTGACTGATGGCCAACAGCACATGCACGTATTGCACAGTGGTGGGCTGTCAGGGCCATCAGGGCCTTCTCTGCTGGCCCTGTCAAAATCAAAAATGTATTTTTTCATAATTAAATTAATGTGTGTCTAAAAATCAATTACTTTTTCATTACGTTATTATATTTCCAGAAACAATAGTTTTTTTTTATTGCTAACTAACATGCTAGTTAACATTAGTAATTAAACCTAAACAGCTAATGTAAGTCGAAACTGCCTGCAAGCTTCTCCTGTACTATACGGTAATTCCTCTACTGTGCGACAGTAAGTCACTTGGTTATGACACAATCGTTAGCCTATTTTTACAAAAACGTCTGCTACGGAGCCATAACGTGAGATACAAGGTAATGGAGCCTTTTATACGTTGTTGTGTTTCTTTAGAACTAAACAATGGACAAATTGAGTCTTTAAACGCTTCGGATGTAAAGTTATTCTAAGTGACGTAAAAAAAAAATGGCGGTCAGCGGAATGCTAACAGGAGGTGATGGCCAGACAGCTACAGACTACAGACCGCTACACACAGCGCTAATCGACAGCATCATCACGCAAATCAGGAATCGATTTGAGGATCACAAGCGACTACTGTTCGTTGCATTGCTGGACGCACAGCTGTTTACAAAGTTCAAGCAGACATTTCCCGAAACAGAGCTGAGGAGCCTGGATGAGAGCTACGGCGCACAGTTTGACCTGGGCAGACTCAGAGCAGAGCTCAAAGTGATGTACAGCATGACTAACTTTCAGGGAAAGAGTCCAAGTGACCTACTGACATTTCTGAGGAGCACGGGGCTTGCAGTCAGCATGCCACAGCTTTACGCCCTCACATGCTTGATCGTGACAATACCAGTGTCCACCGCATCAGTTGAGCGATCTTTCTCAGCTCTCAAGCGCATCAAAACATATTCACGGAATGCAACCGGACAAACACGACTCTCTGCACTGGCATCTATTGCCATAGAGAAGGAGCTGCTCATTCACCTTAAGCATGACGCGCAACTGCATGAGGAGGTCATTGAACGTTTCATCAGAAAGGATCGGAGGATGGATTTCATTTAGGCTACAAGTAGCCTAATGGGTGAGTGTTGCTAGAGATAAAGTTATTGCGGTATTTTATTTATATAAATCTGTTTACTGTTGTTTGGGTATAGATGGTTATGCTGTGTTGATGTGCCTAAAACTGTTTTACACAGTGGTGTGTGTTTTTTTTGGGGGGGGGTTGGGGGGTCGTTACGGAAGGCCCTGACTGAAAGCCCACAGTACGCTACTGGTATTGCATAGGGGTGGGAATCACCAGATGGCCTCACAATACAATGGCCTCATGATACGATATCATCACGATACTTACTATATGTCACAATACTATATTATTTTTGCGATTTTAAACATATTGCAATATTCTGCGATATATTGAAATTTGTTTTACCTTTTTTCCAACTTAAATTGTTTTCCCAATTTCAGGTTATGTCCCCAAAAGGAAACTTTGTCAACATCTGTTTTATCTGAAAAGTTACATTTCTCTGTTTGTTCATCTCACTTCAAATGTATTACTGCAAAATGGGATTGTCAAGCAGACAAACTGACCAACACATATATAATAATAGGTCGATACTTGTGTCTGTGTATCGATACAGTATTGCCACAGAAAATATCGCGGTACTATGCTGTATCGATTTTTTTTCCCCACACCTGGTATTGCATCATCTCTTGTCAGTACAAACAGTAAAAGTACACCTCATGCTGAGGCAGGTGTGTTCCTGCCTCAGCCCATCACCTGATCCTGCTCCTCCCTGCACACTCCCTGTGGCTCGTTCCCTCATCAAGCTCTAGTGTCACCTGACTCCTATTTGCTAAATTGCTTGTCTGCCATTGCGGTTTCACCCGTTCCTACCTAAATGTTCTGCACTTACATGCTACATTATACAATTAAACGCGATTATGCGATCGCATAATTCAATGCATAATCAGCCAAAGTCCGCATATTCATGCGGGGGCCGCATTTTTTCAAATATGCCGCACTTTCGCCGCATAAATTGCCGATTTCCGCGCAAAATATGCGGTGCTTGCATGATTTCATAATCCCCGCATTTTCGTTGCAAAAAAGTCACATATATCTTAGCAGAAAATTGAAATTTTTTTGCGTCTATGCGTTTACTTCCATAGACAGTATATAAGTTTACTTCACACAAGAGCAGCCATTTTCCCCTGTTGCCATGGGAACGTTATGAAGTGACGTAATTACGCGACGTGAACACATGGATCAGAGTGATATGGCTCTGCGTGAACATCATCGAAAAGCAGGGTGTTGGAGGTTGAATTTGACATGTACTTTGAGTCTCTTAAGTTGGTATCCAATAAGAAAGCTATCTTAATATCTGATATTATCTGAAATTTCTTTGTTTAAGTGCTCCTGCTGTCTATATTAATAACGATTTTTGAAAGTCTGTCTCTTTTGTATCTTTTATTTCTCTCTGTTTAGACTATTACTTTTATTTTTACTGTAATATTATATTATTTGTATATATTGTTGTATCTTATTTTTTACTTATTGCAATGACTGAATATCTGTAAACTATTTTTGGAAATTAAGTTTAAAAAAAGCAGGGTGTTGGGGGAATCACTTTTTCATCAAACCGCAGTTTTTGCAAGTTCCCGCAATTTTTGCAAGTTCACGCAATTTTTGCAAGTTCACGCAATTTCATTGCATAAAATTGCATAAATATCCCGCATATTCCATCACATTTTTTAAGAAAACGTGCCGCATAATCAAGGATTTTTGCCTGCAACAATCACAAAAAAAAACTCTTTGACATTTGCACAATGTCTAGTAATTCTAGATTTTTGACTGTGCAATACATTCACTTGAATAATAACAAAATAGAGTAGGCTTTACTTTAAAATACCTGAAGATACTTACAAAGATGTAAGGTGACCGTGAGTGTCATGAAAGGCGCCATTAAATACAATTATTATTATTGTTATTATTATTATTATTATTATTGAAAATTGCTTGATGTTTTTGTGGTGTTGATGGTTGCCATCGTCCCACACTGCAAAAAAGTTAAATAATTGTAGATAACATTGTGACAACTCTGGAGATGCATGAGGAAAAAGAATTGCACAGTTACCTATTTTGTTATTATCCTGTATATTTGCTGCTAAAAAAGAATACACTGTACACATGATGTTTATTTTCAAGTACAACACAGTTGTTGTAACAGCAAAGAGAAACTAAAGTTTGAAAAAGGACTTAAAGGGGCGCCTGGGTAGCTCACATGGTTGAGCGTGTACGAGGATAAGTCCTTGCCGCAGCAGCCGCTGGTTTGCTTCCAACCTGCAGCCCTTTGCTGCATGTCATTCCCCCTCGCTCTCCCATTTACAGTTTTTTACAATCACTTTGGCACTAATTTCAGAACCTTGACGTAATTTTTCAAAACTTTAGACACAAAAGTCACAACCAATGTTCAAAATGCACATTTTGCAAAACTCTAACACTTTTTTCAATTGCTTGGATACAATACACATAACCCTAAGATCATTTTTTCATTTAATAAAGATCATCTGTTCAATATGACACAACTTAACATCAAGGTACTACTATTTCAAAAAGCAATTCACACATTACATTTCAGATGATTGTCTATTCATTTCATTACAATGATCTAACTATCAATTGATACAACTGCTCAAAATGATAAGTAACTGTTGCGTTACTCTTAATGCATAGTTGTATGGAAACAGACAAACAATATTCCATGTTTAGATTATGAAAGTTTCAAGATAACGAGATTCATTGTCACCAATTAGCGTGGAGCATGAACCAATTAGACTACATTATCTCTGGATGTAATATTTCATCATCCTTTACTGTAATGTACTACTGTTTATCAGACACTGTTTCTATGGTCCCATGTACCACCTTTAAGACTATTTACTGTATTGATAGTACTGCACTGTATGGATGCAGGCCCTTGGAATTGCTGGTCCAATTCTGCCAACTCGTTACTGATGATTGAGATATATAATTTATATATACTTTATATATATATACTGCTCAGTGACCAGCAGATCAGACTGGGGTTGTACTGGGCAGCTTCCAAGTATGAATGTGGAACTGTGTGAATGTGACAGGTTGTCGTTGCAAATGAGAATTTGTTCTCAATCAACTTACCTGGATACTGTAAATAAAGGGTAAATACAGTAAATAAATATATATATAAATATACTTGTCTGCCTTTTGCTATGTTTTGTATTGTGCTATGGACCGTTTTTTTTTTTTTGTATTTCCTGAATAAAGAATATGATGATGATGATGATGATGATGATGATATATATATATATATATATATATATATATCATATATACTCGTACCACATTGGTCTGTAGTATTCTCTCTACTACTGCAGTACTTTTACAGGGATATATTTATATGTAGTACCATAATGAAACATGTATCACCTATTTTGTACTACAATATTTAATGATTGTAAGAACAATGACAGTGAAACTATGGGTGTGGGTGATCTAAAGTAATGTTTCAATGGTATTTCACCATAAATTAGTTTTTTGAACCAATGATTGTGCAAGTGCAATATTTCTTTAAAGATATGAAGGCACAATGCAATGTTTTGAAAATTGGACAGCCTGTGTTACAAGTGATGACCGTTTTGAGTTTTGTGTCTAGAGTTTTGAAAAATGACATCAAGGTTCTGAAATTAGTAGCAAAGTGATTGTAAAAAACTGTATTAGAGTCGGGTATGGCTGCAGCCTCTAGAGGCCTGGGGAACTTCTGTTGTGTAATCTGGATGCAGTGTTTTTTTGTTGCATTTGTTTTCGGGGTTTGTGTGCTTTTCTTTTTGCATCGTTTCATATTTGCAGCGCGTTTATGTTTTTGGTTGTGTTGTGTGTATTTGCAGTGCATTTGCTGAATGCTGCAAATGTGTTGTCAAATGAATGAAGATGTTTTCTTAATTTGCTTGTATTTTGTCTATTTGCGTGTGTGTTCTTAAGTTGCAGGGCGTTTGCCCCTGTCGGCCACCGTACCTCTGCCTCCTGCTGGTGCTCCAAATGGCATTTGGAAGTTTCCACCACCCCTGAAGAAAAACAACCAATCAGAGCCTCAGGCCACATTTAAACATTTACGGTATCTTTGCCTTTGCAAATGTATGTTAATTATATGTTGACTGCACATGGTTGCTATCGACTGTTAGTCAATCTGTAATGTTTATTTCATGCCAGCAGTTGTTTTATGATGTAGACTAAACTGTTTTAACACAAAGTTTTCTACAGGAATAAGAGAAAGTCACCACCAGACAACAAAATGTGTCTAGATATGCATAGACCTAAGTGTTTGACTGTGTTACAATGTTTCCTGTCAGGCCAGACTGTCAGCATTGTCTGCAGCCACTTGATGACCATGGTGACATTGTTGTTTGTGAATGCGGTTGCAGGCAGAGTCTACATAAAGACAGAAGACAATATAAACAAAACAATCAGGTTTTCATGGCATCAATTTCAGAAAGTTAAACAATAAGTTTAACACCAAAATTGTCTTTCCTAAACCGAAGGTCAGTCAAAATTCTGAGATTTTACAGGATATGGAATAAAAAACCACCCAGGAGGGCTGAAGCTTTGTAAATACACTGAGATGTTTACATCAATGAACTACAAAAATCCTTTAATCCACAGTATACAACAGCTTAAGAACTCTATTTTACACATATACAGATGATGAACAGTGCAACAACTGAGGGCAGGAGTACAAGCCAAGAAGGTGCTTCAAGAAGGAAACAAAAAACACACAGAAACTTAATCTAAACAGAAATGAAAAGCCACAGGGCCAGGTGGAAAGAAAGCACCGTTCACAATGTCAATTATGTTATTTAATTTCATTACATTAAAACATGTTGGATTCTATTGTATTTCAAGAAAACAGTATTTTTAGAATCTGGTACATAAAAGCTGCCTTTTAGGATTAACATGTTTTGCCTGTCCACACACGTAGAAACTCACACAAAACACCTGTTAATGGAGACTCTGTGACCCAATTGGTGAGAGGTGGTGTGATGTTTATGAGGTGACTGGGATGTGTGTGTGTGTGTGTGTGTGTGTGTGTGTGTGTGTGTGTGTGTGTGTGTGTGTGTTTGCAGTTGTTGCAGTGTTGGTGGATGGTGTCAGAGGTGCTTTGTGTGGCAAATTACGTGACAGACAGACTGAGTGGTGTGATATCAAGTCTATCTTTCAAATGGCTGAACACAGTCTCACACATACACACACTTGCTGTCATAACCCCAATCTGCTGGGAACCCTCGTCTGCTGCCAAACGTTTTGTTATAGAGGACAAAGGTGTAATGCAAGCCAATTTTTTCTTCTGAACAACCTTATCTGATGAGCACATTCCTTTCCGCTGATGATATTGCCTTCATTAGGCTATATAATTAAGTAGAAAATGCCACGTCTTTTCAGCAATTCACATTGGAAAAACAACATGGGATCAATAAAGGGAGAGAGATTGGAAACAACATGCACCAGAGGTCTGCAGCCGGACTCAAACCAGAGACGTTGCGGTTTACAGTCAGTGCCTTAAAGGTCCCATGACATGGTGCTCTTTGGATGCTTTTATATAGACCTTAGTGGTCCCCTAATACTGTATCTGAAGTCTCTTTCCCGAAATTCAGCCTTGGTGCAGAATTACAGCCACTAGAGCCAGTCCCACAATGAGCTTTCCTTAGTATGTGCCATTTCTGTGTCTGTAGCTATTGAGGAGGAGAGAGGGGGGGGGCAAGGTGGAGGATGGGGGTGTGGCCTTGACCAACTGCCAATTTTCTCGTTTGAAAACCATGATGTCTCTCTCTCATGGGTTGGCCAAATTCTCTGGGTGGGCAAAGCAGAGAAAGGGGAGGTAACCTTGCTTGTTATGTTATACCTCATAAGGCGCAAGATTCCAGATCGGCTCATCTGAGCTTTCATTTTCTCAAAGGCAGAGCAGGATACCCAGGGCTCGGTTTACACCTATCACCATTTCAAGCCAATTGGGGACCATAGGCAGGCTGGGGGAACTCATATTAATGTTAAAAAACCTCATAAAGTGAAATTTTCATGCCATGGGACCTTTAAACCCAGAGGTCACCAGGGCAACCGATGCTTTGGAAAAGTGTTGATGTGGTGGACGAGAGCTCTGGGATATATGAGTGAAAATACTCAGGGAGGTGTCCTGATATGCAAAAATAAAGGACCAGGTGCAGATGAATAAAATATTAACTTTAATTTTATTTTGCTATAGTACACTGTCCAGGGTGCTGCTATTGTGCCAAAGTTATCGAACAAGCTTTAAACCTTGCTTGTGGTCATTGTTCAGTCTATAGTTGTTACATACGGTTAAGTATAGGCAGGGTGCGATTTGTGAAAAAGCAGATGTTTTTTGATCATGCAAACAAAACAAAACATGCAATAATTAAATCCCCCTTTCAATACCATGGATATAGTGATAAAGTGCCACTCGGCCAGCCATGCCAAAACTCTTTTTTTCTTCAATATCCAATGGAAAATAATAGCAAAATGAAATAGCACAACGTGGTGTCAACATAAACACAGCACTTTCAAGCCGGAGAGTGGAGTTTACTTCGTGGCAAAAACAAAATACTTTTCCCAGGAAAACGCTTGTTTGTTCCTTGTGAGTGTTTTAACCACAATCTTTTTCCTAAACTTAACTAGTCGTTTTGGTGCCTAAACTTAACTGTCATTGCCGCATGACACATACTTTTTGTTGGCTAAACTCATGGCTCCTTAAAGGACTGTCATCTGGCGGTGCCTGCAGCCGGCTTGCAGTCACCTATTGGCGGCTAAACACAACTACCAACTGCCACTGATACGATGGAGCTCTGACGGTGCTCCGTAGCACCGTCAGAGTCGTAGATCTAACTTCCTTGCGGGAGTCATCCCAAAAGGATCAATAAAGACAAGTCTAAGTCTACCAACCAGCAACTGCCGCTCGGATTTAATCGTTCTATCACACTACAGACTTTTCACTTTACAGTGCTTTACTTAGTTTAAAATACTTCTATTTAGGTATATATGGCCTATTGGTAAAGAAGCATTGATTACTTTGAGTGGGGGGTACATTTAGTCCCCACCAGGGATACAAATAATTCAGCAGAGGCAGTGATATGTAGACCAGCAAGGGGAAATCGCACCCTGAGTAAAGGTTACGTTTACCTTACAGATTTACAAATGTGGTTGACAGGAAAACTGTTGAATTCTGAATGATTTTCCCAGGTTCGCTAATCAGAAACAAGTATTTATAATTATATAATTACTGTATAGCCACTTCTTCACCACTGAACTTTTGGCTGGAGGATACTTCACTGATTTGTTGACACTAGATTGAAATATTTCCTTCAGATGCTAACAACACAAAACAAATATGATGCTTTAAGATCGTTGAATTCGTGGCTTTAAGGACAGAAGTCTGTTTTACTGCTTTTGTCTTGTTTCGTTGACAAGTCTGGTCATCCATTAATAGAGAGTTTGGCTGCAGGCATTTCCTGTGATGGCTTTCTTGCTAGCAGCCAACAGACCTCTCTCAAGGACCTTGAGTTGATAGTCTTAGCACACTTTGTTATGTGTCGTTTGTATTATGTCTGACCAGGAAGATGAGAGGGAAATGTACGTTTGAGCTGCTCTGCTGTGCCTCTGCAACCTTGACCTGGCTAGATAGATGGACTTAAACCAAAGGAGAGGCCCTTTGGGCTCAAGTAATTCCTTCAGCCAAACACAGGTTGTGTTTACCATGTAATTATTGTAAAATGGTCTTAGGCCTTTTTTTACTGTTGACCTGGTTTCACATACTTGCATTGCAAGAAGCAACAGGCAGGAATTTCACACCTGATACAGCACCTCTGTACCCTCTAATTACATTTACATGAACTTAATATAGTTGCATTCACATCTCTATGTGACTTGTTGTGGTGAGAGCAGGTCTAATGGGTTTGAAAGGTTAATTTGCTGTTTTGCCAAAATAAACTTGGCTCAGACTTATTAGATACAAATTCTGTATATGAAAATAGAAAGGAAACTGTATGTCTGAATTTGATAAATTTGTGGGAAAAAAAATACTGCTTCCCGGTGGGCCGATAGTGTTTTGAGGCCGTGAGGGCCGGTCTGATGACAGTTTGGCCTATACATTGCAAGTTCTTAGCAACACCATCCCGCTGGTGAAAATGTGCAGCCTCAGCAGCCTCTTATTTTAATACAAACACAGGCTAATCAGAAAGCACTAACAAAGTGCAGGTCACAACTATGTCTAGAATTTTCAGAAATATAGGGGGATCAGTGAGCGGCCCCTCCCCAAATGGCATAGTTTTTTTTCCTTCTCACGTTTTGAAGTCTATCGGTAACGTTAACAGACAGTGTGTGAGTCTAATGATGGAAAGCCAAAAAAGAGGTAGGGAAAGGTGGCGCTGAGAAGGTCAGACCATGTTGCACAGCAATCAAATCCACCCCCCCCCCCGAAGGCCAGTGGTCTACAAAATTTTCCAGTAGATTTTTTAGGTCCCACTCCACCACTGGCTTAGATAGTCTTCATTCTGTATAGTCTTCATTCTTACAGCTTAAATAGTCTTCATTCTGTGAAGCTCAGCACACCAGCAAGCTCATGTCTTTTCCAGCTGTCCTGTACAGCTCTGCAGCTCAGTCAATACTTCCATTAACTAACATCAATGGCTCCTCACCCTCCTCTCATCTTCACACATGGGTGTGTTTGATGGGTGAGTCACTAGGTATGCATACAGTACAAGTTTACTCTGCAGGTCCATGTTAACCTGCCCACATTCTGTGTACAGGAACATCTTATAAAAATGTTTGTCATCGCTCTGTGAGGTCGACTGGGCCTCTTGCTTATCCTGGGAAATATCCCAGAATTACTTTTGACAAAATAAGACCTAATTTCCAAACATATAAAGTAATAACTGAGAACATTTTTGGTAAGTGAGGGAAATACAGCACAGACTAAACATAAATTAAGCCAGCTACAAACGAAAAGAGGCCACATCAACTGGTTTGCTTAGACTTCACCTAAATAGACAAAATTGTGGATTCTGATGAAGTTATTAGGCAACAGAACAATAAAATAAACACTCTTCTCAGGTAAACCATCCAAGATGCTCAGTTTAGTTTAGTGTTTAGTTTGGAGGCCTCTTGTGTTTTAAAGACATAGTCCACTTCAAAATTGTTGCATATATAATGTTAATGAGACATGGTTTCGGAAAAGCAATTTTCTTTTCAAGGTTTCCAGACTTCATAACTAATATGCCACAAAATATCAAGGTTTAGGTTTTCCCATAATATATCATCTTTTAAAATAAGTGCCATGCCCAAATATGATAATTTAGTTTTACTAAGATGTTAAGGGTTTGTTCACCCAAATTACATAAAAAAATAAAATATGCAGTTATACTGCACTTGCAGTATAACCAGTGGTATCTAGCCATGCAGATAGTTTGGGTTTTATTTACCTATTGTGATATATACGGCTGTAAAAATCTGACACCACCCCAAAATATACAGTATGTTAAAAAAAAGTCCACATTACCGCAGAGCACACTGACAATTTTGATTCTCAATGCAACTCTATTTCAGTCAGGAAATATAAATAATATAAATAATTTAAATAGATTTTATTCTTCTGCAATTTGTATTTGGTGGTATGGCTCTGTTCTGGGGCCTCCATGTGCATACGTGGAAAGCCTTAAGCAGGGAGAGCAGCAGTGGCAGGATCCCCCTAGCTACAGAACAGAGCAGCATCAATGATAGCAGACATGGCATTGATTAAGTCATTAATTAACTCATTAAGCTGGGGTGGAAGTGGGTTGCAAGCGCTAGCAGAGATGCAGCAAGGTAGGCTGGAAAAAAGCAGTTTAAATAGAGCGCTCTATTTGGAAATCCAATCATATGTTTAGGAAGGAATCAGCTGAGCCATCAACTGGTGTGCTGGCTTAGGGAATGTCAGCTATGAGCTGAGCTAATAGCCGAGCTTGATTCTGTGACCTGCCTGGACTTACCCTATGCTCCATTTCTAGAAAGACACATTGCTGTTTAGATTTTTAAATGCATTTATTTCAATGTTGTACACTCTACATCCATGTTTAGTGGCAGCCAAAAACATTCTTTTGTTTAGAAACACAACTTCACATGAATGCTGATGCTGCTATTTTTATATAGTTAAAAATGTTCATCACAACTGAGCCAGCTCCTTTCGATTAAGGGACTAAAATATAAAAATATAGTAAGAATCACTGATAATTTTTCAAGTGATAAAGTCACATTGTGAATTTTTCTTTGAGCATGTTTGTAAATTTCAAAGGTGGGTTTGGTTGGGAAATAACTTATCACAGCCACTTTCCCACCAAGCCCTCGACTTAGATTTGACACAAAGTCCCTTTGTTTGGCCAAGTGCCACAAATTCAATGGCTAACATTCAAAGCGAGCACAGGGTCACGGTCTAGGGATTAGGGTCAGTTTAAAGGTTTGGTGGAGGAGAGCGAGAAAGGGGTCAGGGGTTCAAGTTAGAATTGGCATGGAGAGGGAGTGGGGGGGGGGGATATGGCTCAACTACACAGAGTAGGAATGTGTACATGCCTACAAATGAATTTAGTCTGAATGCTGAATTTTATGGTCCCTGGTGATGTCTTCTAAGCGATTACTTTCCTTGCCATTGCAGATTACGCTGACACACTGCCTGTCACATTTGAATGCCTGAATGGCGTGACCGAGAAGTAAGTTATTTGTTAAAGTTTGTTAATGTGATGCATTAAACTGCTTTCGATTTTCTAAATAAGTTCTTTGAGTTTCAAATATTTGTGGGTAAATATGGTTTTCTCTTACACATTTCGAGTCAGGATCTTTTGCTGTTTAGTCAAAACATTTCTAGGATTTTGTGACAAATAATGGAACAAATATGTGATTGTTCCTTCAGGATTTAAAGTGTAAAAGTAATACAGTTACAGGTATAATACATTGACTGAAGCATCCAGAATGCACAGATCAATGACTGCACATGCTAGAATGACTGCTTCTGTTTTGAAAGGCATGTCCTTGTAGTGAATGTGGGTTTTCAGTCACGCTAACACACGCAACACAATCTCAATGTCATTGAACTGGAGTAACCCTCTTTTAAGGTGAGGCCATACCTCTCAACCAATCACAATGGACCTAGAATCAGGCACCCTGCCCTGAGCCAATCAACACGTTTGTGCTTTTTTCTCCCCCCCTCTCTTTCAGTTTCCCCGGCTCCTTTTCATCCTTTCTGAAATACTATTTCATGAGTAACAACCAACCCCCAGAGGCGGAAGTGGTTAGCGTTTGTTGGTGTGTGCCAGTCAGTCAGTTTTTTTTCTCCTAAAGCTCTTGTCCTTGTGTCCATGTCTGCCATGCCATTGTGTGCCACTCATTCATTGACAAAATACACAATACCGGGGGAAATCCCTCAACCTCCGAGGCTATTTTGTTTTGGAGGGGTTGTAGTCGGGTTAGGACCCGCGTGTGATTGAGAGAGGTATGCGTGCAGATGTCCTACTGCGAGTGTTATTCGAGCTGGGAACACTGTCATCTGCCTCCATGGGTTGCATAATGTCAAGCCAAGACATGGCTGTTTCTGTTTCTTACTCAACACAGACTCCCACAGAATACCATAACATACAGTAAAGCTCAGGTGGTCCGTTCCCATACATCCGGAGGATGGGAAGGTTCAGAGGTGAGCTCTGCTTGATAAGAAGACTTTGTTTTATCTGGAGGGAGGAAAGTAACACAGAAGATATGTTTTAATCTGGTACGGAGTCATTTGTGATGGGAAAAAGAAATTGAAAAAATGAAAGATGAGCAAGGGATCAGGACTCACATGTTATAAATAAAGAGTAGACTGTAGATTATAGTAAAATTACAATATGGATAAACACAATGAAATATTAAGAAACAGAATTAAAATATGACATACCGTACAAGTGAAATTGTAGTAGCCAGATCTAGTTCACCATATGTTGTCAAAATGAATTAGGGTCAAACAAACAAACAAACAAACTAACACATTATGTCCTCATGCTATTATATATGTTAAAAAATAATGATATGGCTACCCCAAGCGCCCAGGAGCAGTGTTGGGCCGTTAGACGATTTGGCGTAGTGGCCACACTCGTTATTGCAACTTCCTGCAGCATCATGTGACGCACACTGGCCCCAAAAGCCAGTCATACACTTTAATTTAAAAAAAAGGGCCTTCCAGATATGTCTTTGTATCAGTAAATTGTAATAAATAATAAAACTTTGAAAGTTTAGAAGAGCCGTATGATTAAATTATTTTATTCCATTTATGTGTGTGGCTTGACTCGGTCAGAGGAAGTCTTCAACCGGCACTAGTGCACATGCTCAAAAACGCGAAAGCATGAGAAAGCTCTTGGAGACTTATTGGACCTCATTCACGAATATCTTCCTACGTTTTTTTCTTAAATTTGTTCTTGAGAAAGTTCCTAAGAAAGCTCTATGTCTGATTCATGACGTGTTCTCAAACAGCAGAATTGTTCGCAGGTGTGTTCTTAGAATGACGAATCCCAATGTCTTCGTAACTTGAAAGCTTGTGGTTGCTCCTGTTTAGCATAGGTAAACGCCCCCTTAATTTCCATAAAAGGGCATGAGATGGCAGAAAAGAAATGTCAAAAAGACGTGGTAAAGACTGTGGAGGCCTCGACTCCAAAATAAAGAAAAACTTTAGTAATTCTGAAGTGGAGGTACTGTTGCAAGAAGTTAGCAAAAAACGAGACATCATATTTAGTAGCGTCAGCAGTGGATACAAAGCAGCAAATAAAACCGATGCATGGAATGCAATTACCATAGACCGTTAACAGTCTATGGCATTTACTCATGCAGTGAACGCTGTATCCGGAGAAGGGCGCAGAACTGATGAAGTATATAGGCCTAGCACAATTCACACACAATGCAATTCAAAGTGCTTTATGGATGAGCAGAAGTTAAGTGTGTATTTATTAAAAACAAACAAACATATAATTATGTGTAAAATAATTTAAATAATTAGTTACAAAATTACAAAGAAATATTAATATTTTAAATTAGAACGGATTCAAACGGTATAACTACTTATTTTGGGTAAACATGTCAGCTCTCAATTGTGTGTAAGAGTGCTCTTGAGTGTGCGTAGATTCTGTTTTTACTTAAAGAACAAATCCCAAATAAGAAAACATTTGTGAATGCCAGAATCTTCGTGAAAACTGTGTAAGTGGGGTTTAAGAACAAATTTGTTCTTAAGAATGATTGGTGAATGAGGCCCAGTGCAGTGTTTCCTCTATGTTGATTGGCAAGTGGTGGTACGCCACGGTTAGATTTCTCCCGCCACGGTATCAGAAATATATATACAAAAAGCCGTCTATCAGCAGTGATTGTAAAGAGCGCGTCGACGGAGAATAGCGGACACACGCTCGCTATAACGTCGAAAGGGCGCGCTTTCACCTGAGAGAAGGGAGAAAGAAAAAAGAGACAGGCTGTCCGGAGGACCCGGTTGAGATGGCATGTGTGCATCCTTGACAACTGTAAGTCATATAACTTATGTTGTCAGTTCATTTAAGCCTGTATTAGTCTATAGTTCTCGCACATTTTAGTTTCACCTTCACCTGCTAGCTAAATTGCACGTGGCTGTTGATTCAATACAACGCCCTTGATATCATATCATGGCATAGGCCTAGTAGGCTAAACCGTGATTATTTCATACATTCATGAAACATATTGGGGGAAATTCATTCAACATAATTCACAGCCAAATAACAATTAAAAGTACGGACCGTGCGCCGCTGCCCTTTTTTTCCTCCATAAACTCCGCTCTCAGCTGTGTGCAACAATTCCAGCCAGTTGTAGCATGTATAAAGTTATATGAACACGTAGACAGCTACCGTCTACGTGTAGGCCTACTGCGCCTTTCACAGAGCGAGCGCCCGGTGCTTTTCTTCTGATTTAGAACCATCCACGCCGTAGCCTACGTTACCGACTCTGGCTTTGCCTTCGGCCCATCGGTGATGCATTGCCCACACTTGTTACTCGAGACCGCTAGTTACATTTCTCTGACAGAGGCTATGATTATTACTAAGCAACCAAGATGCATCTTCAACCATGCAAAAGATTAAAAACAAAACCGCGAAAATCCGAGCGGTCAATATGACAGTGTATGGCCAAACTAGGTCAAAGTGGTTGTATTTTCTTTGCCTTTTGTGTAATGTACAGTATATAAAAACTATTTTAAATGAAAATACAGACTCTTTTAGGAAAAGTCAGGTACCAGCAGGATTGTATTTTTTTATTAAGCAAAGTTATTACACATATAAATTTCAAAACGGTTCAAAATGACCGTCCTGTCCGTTCTAGTGTAACCCAGCCTTGGAGTTATTTTTCCAAAAGCCAAGAAAAATCAAATGCACACTGCAAGGCTGCCAACTTTGCCACTGAGGCAAATATGCAATTAGTTTAATTATGAATGGTTTCATACTAGAGCCTACTTTGGGTTTTTGTTTCCCTATGAAGAATTTCTTGTAAAATTAATTTTGTAGACCTACAGTTCCTCAAAAATACAGTTCAATCAAAACGAAATCAAAATCTGCCCCCACTGCTAAAAAAAAAGCTAGATGAAACACTGCAGTGTCTTGTATCCAGTTCTCCTTAATAAATATTTGAACTAACTTTGTCTAGTGTTAAGTGTTGAGCTATGAGAATAGTAACCAAAACAATGAGCTGAAAGATGCTAAAAGGTTGCGTAGATCCGAAGGGAAACTGCACAGTATTGTGATAATTCTTTATTAGTTCATAACTATGAGTTACACCTTATGCACATGGAACAAAGAGCATCAAACAAACATTTGTTACATCTTCAACCCAACGGCTGTTAACATATAGTTCTCACGCTTAGTGCGCCAATATTTATCACCTTGTTTGTCTGCTCTTCCAGGAGGGCGTGCCTCAAATTTAAACTGCTGATTCACTCCTAACACAACCACTGTATGAAGCCACTTTATAGGGTGGGACTTCTTTGCATATAGACAGCAGATTAACAGTAGTTTAAGGCTCTTCACTAACAGACAGATAATACTACAATGAGAGGTTTTAAGTTGGTGTTTCATCATAACCAAAGACAGGGAGGATCTAAACTAAATTTGGTATTACTATGTTTTATTAAAATGATGCAATAAATAGATTACTCCATAATGAATGTCTCCTGCGATGTTAGCAATAGGCATAGGTTCCCAGGAATAAACTGCAACTCAATAGTGGCCCAACAATAAAGTTCCTCTACGTTCTGTTTCTAGTTAAGATAGAAATACCAGTCCAAACGACACAGAGACACATCTGTTTCTCCTCATTGTTTTGCCTAACAATACATTGTTTTGTCTTTGTTAACTGCTTTGTTATCTTGTAAATTTAATGCAGATGTGTATTTGGATCAAAGATCATCTTGATCCTTTGTGCCTCACTGCTGTCCTCTAAGTGATCTGTTCTTTTTTGTTAGATTTCCCAAAACTAAAAATACAATAAAACAAGTGAGTGTCAGAAGTCTTTTCTTTGGGTGTTCTGCCTTGACTTATCTGTCATTGATTATTTTAATAACAAAATTACTTTTTAAGCTAAAACCGACAACTGTTACTGTTGCCAGAAACAGAAAATGCATGATTTAACTTGCTGTGTAAACATAGGATGTTTCTGAAGTTAGTCAGTCACTCACAGAGGTTTAGAACAGACATTATTTTGTGTTAATGGGTTTTAAGACAGTAATAATTACTGTATATAGTTCTTTTGAGAAAAAAAATCCTCAGAAACAACCTGTAAAATAAAGTTGTGTCACCAAATTATTATTTAGACATTTAAGCGTGTAGTGAGTGAATACCCTCTCTGCACTCAACTGCCCCTTCCCGCTGTCTTCCCAAAAAAAGAAAAAGAAAGTATCTTTAGAGAACATGGTGTTGGTATTAAAAGATTAACAGTAAATCCTCATTCCACACCAGTGGTGCTCTGATGAAAAGTGAAGTTACCTTTGAGGTGGGATCTGTCTGCTGCTGCAGTGAGTTTGATCTATTGTACAAATCATATGAATCAAACCATGTGACTTCAAAGCCAAGTTCTTTCATATACACGTTATGGATTTGGCTCAGCAGCAGGTCACCGCGTCTCCAACGTGAAAACATAAAAGACAAACAGCCATTTGCAGGCTGTTTTTTATTGTAAGTGCTGTTTAAACGTTAACATGTGCCTGTTTACAAAACCAGCCAAGAACCATATGCAGATCAGAATAGAACACAAACAATAGTAAGTGTTGTGGTTAATGCTTTCGTCATAAAGCTGCTTATTGCCTTATGCAGGCAAAATAGCTGCCATAATCATGAAAGTAACGGACTGCTCAAATACAAACTAGCTATTTAAAGTAGTGACTAGCCTTGAATCACCTATAGCAAACATTCCCAGAATGTCCTGAATGATCCCTGAAAGTCCATTAAATAATGTCCCCCTACCGTGTCCAGAAACATTCTGGGAACGCTACAAGTCGACGTCCTTTACACCAACAGGAACGTAGCTGGCAGTGCCAAAAACTCACAGCATCAGTAGTATTGCGACTTAAGTGTAAAAACCAACAGTTAGAAGGCTGATAGGGTTGATATTTACATACAGGTCAAAGCCATATCAGCTCTACATGGACTCACTGAAACATTTGAAATTACATTTGTCTGCACAGTGTTTCCTCTAGCATTTCTTTTAGCAGTGGGGGCAGATCTGTCGGACTCCGCCGCGCCCCGCCGGCAAATGTTTTACGTATTAAACAGACACTTCGCTGAACGGTCCGAGCTGCGCTGCGCACCGCAGCAGACACCAAATCGGAGGCACTGCCTGCCAGGTTAGGTTAGGTTATAAATGTTCAAATAGCATACTTTTAATTGTTATTTGGCTGTGAATTATGTTGAATGAATTTCCCCCAATATGTTTCATGAATGTATGAAATAATCACGGTTTAGCCAACTAGGCCTATGCCATGATATGATATCAAGGGCGTTGTATTGAATTAACAGCCACGTGCAATTTAGCTAGCAGGTGAAGGTGAAACTAAAATGTGCGAGAACTATAGACTACTACAGGCTTAAATGAACTGACAACATAAGTTATATGACTTACAGTTGTCAAGGATGCACACATGCCATCTCAACCGGGTCCTCCGGACAGCCTGTCTCTTTTTTCTTTCTCCCTCTCCGAGTGGCGCGCGTGCCCACTCGCGTTGTGAAGCGCGTGTCTGCGCTATTCTCCGTCGACGCGCTCTTTACAATCACTGCTGATAGACGGCTTTTTGTATATATATTTCTGATACCGTGGCGGGAGAAATCTAACCGTGGCGTACCGCCACTTGCCAATCAACATAGAGGAAACACTGCTGCATATCCATAGTTAGACACATTGAAAATCCAGGAAAAAACAATCAAAAACACCAACAAACTCAATTCAATCATTAAAATCATTAAATAAATAAATATATATTATATAATAAATATTATAAAATAAGATAAAATTAGCCACTTTTGCTATGATATGTATTGCCATAATCACAACAGCATCTCAGCTATTCGCTGACCTGCTTTCTCGTGCCCAGACTGTGTTTATTACCATAAAGCTGGTTTAAGTAGAGAAATTAAGCCAAATCAATGTGGAACGTTTATCCTTTGTTACATGTGAGAATTACATAAATCCTAATTACTGCAGATTATAGTTTTTTTTTTTTTTTACTTTCTTTCAGCTAGACAGGCATTTCTTTGCATTCCTTACTTTTTTCTGTGTCAACAAAAATAACCAAATCATAACTAACATCATTAATCCTTAAATGTTAACAATTAAGTACCACAGAGATGTTGCTGTTAATGATTAATTTACAAAATTGCAGTAATGTTTGTTGCCATTACCTAATAGTTAAATAGATATTAATAGCTATTAAGCATGTTTC
The DNA here is from genome assembly GCF_010015445.1 of Perca fluviatilis. NCBI lineage: Eukaryota > Metazoa > Chordata > Actinopteri > Perciformes > Percidae > Perca > Perca fluviatilis. The sequence goes on from NC_053117.1 coordinate 27,287,970, forward strand.
ACATGATTCAGGTTAAAAATCATGTAACAGACACACATTTCATCTACTGCTGGTAGTAAAAAAATTAATTAAAGTGCTCGTATTGTGCTTTTTGGCTTTTTCCCTTTCCTTTATTGTGTTATATATCTTTTTTGTGCACATTATATGTTTACAAAGTGAAAAAGCCCAAAGTCCACCCCAAAGGGACTTACCATCTCCAACAGAAAACACTGTTCACAAACTGCTCCAAACAGCTCTATTGTAGTCCAGCCTTTACTTCCATGATGAACGTCACTTTGTAACACATGTTATAATGCTCGCCTAGCTGCTAGCGTGGCACGCCCTCATACTCTGCAACTGACTAGCTAGCAGTACTTACTGCGCATGTGCGGCTCCCAACAAAGAACAAAGAAGTGAGATGCCTCCCTCTGTAGCTAAAACAGAGAGCTCAACACACAGGATGAAAAGAGGAGCTGCAGCAATGTGCAGTACAACAAAAATATGGTGTTTTCTGAAAATGTAACCACATTAACCTATTCTGGTACAGCCGCTAAATACAATTATGAACCTGAAAATGAGCATAATATGAGCACTTTAAAATCATTATAACTAAGTTTAAATATTATAAAATAAGCTAAAATTAGCCACTTCAACTTTTGCCATAATCACCACAGCATCCCAACTATTTGCTGACCTGCTTTCTCATGCCCAGAATGTGTTTGTAACTGTAAAGCTGGTTTCAATCAGTAGAGAAATTAAGCCAAATCAACGTGCCTGCTCTAAAAATTCACCCTGGACAAAGACTCAAACGTAACATGTGAGAATTACATAAATCTAATCACAGCAGATTATAGTTTTTTTCTTTGCAGCATTTCTTTGCATTCCTCGCTTTTCGCCTGCCTTGTTCCCATGAGAAAGTCTCAACCTATGCTTCTGACATCATAAAGCAGCCACTGAAAAAATGCTCTGACCAGCATCAGAGTGTGTGTGTGATGTGGGGGGGGGGGGAGTGAATCAAATGTCCCATTGACAGTGATGTTCTCTGTGATACTTTGGGAGAGCTTGGGCATTTGCAATGCTGAGTACGTAGAAGGAGGAAGCATTACAGTGTGTGCGTATGTGCTATTGTACATTTGTACTTTTGTGAGGATCAATTTAAGACATTTGAGTGAAAACGTTTTTGGAAAATGAAGACATTTTATCAGGTCCTCACTTGTTCAAAGAGCTGTTTGATGGCTAAGCATTGGTTTAAGGGTTTATTTTAGAATTAAGGGGTTTGGGTGGCCGAGTTGGCTCAGTGGGTAGAGCAGGCACACATAAACATAGAGGTTTATGCCAGGGTTCGAGTCCGACCTGTGACGATTTCCTGCATGTCTTCCCCCTCTCTCTCCCCTTTCTCACATAGCTGTCCTATCCATTAAAGGCAGAAAAGCCTGAAAAAATAATCTTTAAAAAAAAAGAATAAAGGGGTTTGGGATAGAAACCTATATAATGGCCTAGATGGTATCTAGATGGTAACTATTTGCGAAACTATCGCGAGATGGTTAAGCTTAGCTATTGCCCTTGAATGGTTAAGGTTTAGATCATTGAGCAGTGAGTCTCACGAACGTTTTTGCAAATCGAGGGTCACCATCTGGACCCAACACATCACACTGCCATCACACTGCCTTCTTGATCTGTATCTAAGAGCACTGTGTCTTTTGTGGGTCTTTGTAGTATCAATGTGATGAACAATACAAATGGGGATAACAGCACACGCTTTCTTCTGCAAGGTTTTCACTGTGTTGCACTCACTTGTAAACAAAGTGACGGAAGTAGTTGTATGAAGAATGAAAAAAAAAAAGTGTTGAAGACTTTAGCGCCAGTAGAGAGATGACAGGAAATGAAGGAGAGAGATATGCAATAGTTTATGGTTGGCGTCTTTACCCCTAAGCAACGGAGGCGCCCCAATCTGTTATTGAGCAAGACACTGAACCCTGATTTGTTAGGCCATTATTTTGCAAGGCAACTTCTGTGGCTGTGTGTGAATAAAAGGAAAATTGTACAGCACTGTATTCATGCAGTCAACAAAAATAACCAAATAATAACCATCATCATTAATCCAGAAATGTTAACAATTAAGCATTACAGAGTTTTAAATGATTATTCACAACATTAAAGTGATGTTTGTTGCCATTACCTGATATTTAAACAGACATTATTAGTCATTTAGCATGCTTATCATGATTCAGGTTGAAATCATGTAACAGACACATTTCGTCTACTACTTGTGAGCACAGTAATGTACAGGCACACAGGGAGTCACTGTTGTGGAAACAGAGTGGCGTCAGAGAACACGAGGCCATACGGCATATTTAGGTTGGACGTGCTATGATGCCATTGGACACCATGCGGAAGTTGTGTTCACAGCATTGTTTCCTGACCTACTGATTAACCCAAATGAGAGTAGGAGGTCTGTTGCACCTGCTTATCTTTGACCTCTGACCCTGTGAGGAAGTCTGGCAGCGGAGTGACAGATTGTAAAAGGTGTCAAAGCTGGAGATGGATTTGTTGAACCCCTGGACCTCTTTACTCACAATGACTCACAACAACTAGATGGACCAACTCAAAGGAATATTTTTTGGGTAACACACTTAGAGCCCTATCTTGCACTCAGCGCAATTGCCTTTGTACACCGACGCATGTATCATTCCTATTTTGCACCCGACGCACAGCGGACTTTTCCCTCCACAGACGCACGTCGGTAAATTAGGGAATGTATTTGCGCTCCCGGGGGTGGTTCAGCAAAAAGAGGAGGCGTGTTCCGGCGCAAACGTTACTTTGTGCCATTCTGCAGTTTCAGAAAATAATTCCGCCACTGACCAGGAAAAACCTGGTCTAAAGTCAGTAGCGCCTTATTCAGATGCTATTTTAGGGGCGCATGCTTGGCCATAATGTAGCGTGTGCACAACGCGCATACACTTCTCTCATCTAAATGGATGCAGCAGTTCCCATTTTTGCAAACCATACATAATTACAAAGGAAAATATTACTGAAAATGCGCTTCAGGTGTTTGGATAGGTCAGGAGGCACTTTACAGTACAGTCCTCAAAAAGTCGCAGCATTCTTTGTGGCTTGTTGTGTTTTACACAACATTTCCATGAATCATGGATGTGTTGATGACATAAATGAGGAAATATTAGAGGACTTAAGGAGACGTGATGTTGAACTACAGCGGGATCTGGTCCGGGAGTAATGCGCGATGCGCTCCTGATGGAGCGGGTGGACGGAGATGGAGTGGGGGGAGGAGGAAGGGGCACAACAGGAGCAGGTGGTGCGTTTGGAGGCCCACGCTCCATGGCTGCAGCAATCCTCTCCAGACTTGAGGAGATGCGCCCGAGAGGCCGCAGTAACATCGCCACCCGGCCAAGACGGGCATTTATTACTTTGCCGCATCTCGCACGGCAGCTCCGCTGGCGCGGCGCCAGGCAAATCGCCGTCATAATAACAATCCGCCACGAAACAAGCGCCTCGCTCTTAAAGGGAATGTGAGATGACGCTCTGATTGGTTTATTGCACGTTACGCCCAAACCACACCTAGCTACTTCAGACCAACCCATTTTAGATTTGCGTCGGGCGCAAGACTCCTTTATCCCGCCGGTATAATAGCAACAGCGGCCGAGATCCGCCCACAAAGCTACTTGCGTTTTGCGTTTCATACTTGCGTTTCAGATCGTTAAAATAGGGCCCCTTATTCTCTTTCTCTCTAAAAGTTAGATGAGAAAATACAACGTCAATCTCATGTCTGTGTGTTATGCTGGAGCTGTGATACGAGTTTAGAATAAAGATTGGAAGCAGGGGGAACTGCTGGCCTCGCTCTCACCAAAGTTAAAAAACGACACCTACAAACATCTCTAAAGCTTAATAAGTAACACTTTGTGTCTCCTTTGTTTTAATATGTACACAAACAGAAATGTATCAACAACAATTTGTAGCTTTAATGAGGGAGTTTTGGCAAAAAAAGGTTAAGCACTTAAACACTTTTAATGCTGGAGGTGCCACACAGAAGTGCTTTCAGTGAAGTTGTACGAACAGCAGTAACAGTAACGCCCCCTAAAACCACAAATTCTTGTTTTTACATTTCTGATAACAAACAAACAAGATACGACATGTTAGCTTTGGGGGTATTAGTAAGCAGATTTCTTAACTTTAGAGAGAGCCAGGTTAGTTGATTCCCATTGCTTTCCGTCTTTATGTTAAGCTAGGTTATTTATTAATCCTGGCCCCTAGCAAGAGAGGGAATTATCTCATCTAACTAACATAAATAAAAGGAATAAGTCTATTTCCCAAAATGTAGAACTACTCCTTTCAAAAGTAAAGCACTGTTTGCACAAGAAAAGATTCCATGGAGTTAAACGAAACCTGTCCTGTGATAAACAAAACGCAGCCGAGTTCTTTAAAAATAATTGAAACAAGTTTTTGGAAGTCTCAGCAGAACTTTGCATGCGAAAGCTGTGAGGTTTAAGATTTCCCCTGCAATTGGGAATGGCTGAAATGTGATTAATTTTCTGTTTCAGTAACAAAGCAGTGTTTTCCCAAGATTATAATACATTCTGTAAGATCATTTTGTAATTGACATATGACATTTCCAAGCAAAAAGTCGTGGCAAATATGTGACATTCAGACACAGACAATAATTCTCTTTTTAATTGGGGAAATCCCATGAGAGAAAGTGCTGAGAACTGATGCTCACAGCTGACTGGGTCAAATGGGTTTACCAGATGGTCAGCTCTTCCACCATTGGCTCACCAGTCTCTCCAGTTGTGCTTCTGTTGGCAGTGATAGATGGTGTGGTCATAGTTGGATATGGTATGATACAGTAACTTCCTGTCGGGGGGGTGAAGGGAGGACAGCAGGGAGTGGGCAGCTCAGCCTGGCAGAGGTCTAGCTGTGTAGGAGCTGTACGTCAGGACAACGACCCGCGACCTAACCCTGTCCTGTTTTCCATAAATGAGCTTTGTAGAAACATCCTTAACTATTTTCCTGAAAGCCATCCCTAACAGCATAGTTTCAAAGAATCATTCCAGTTGTTCTGGATTGTTCTAGAAGGCGTGGACATCTCCATGTGGCTGGCAGGTGGCTATGAGTCCCTCATCAGGACTGGAAAATCAACTTGCCAGTCTCCTTCTGATTCTGCTAGCCTGAGCTTTCAAGTTTTCAAATGTAAACATCAGAGTAAACACAGAGGAAATGGTGGAGAAGATGAGGTGACGATGAAGAGTCGACTGGAGATGTCCGCGCCTTCTAAAAACAATAAAGAACAATTGGAATGATTCTTTGAAACGATACTGTCAGGGATGGCCTTCCGGAAATGTTAATGTTAATAATTTTTTTATGTATTTGTTATTTCGCTTTGATAAAATGATGAATTTCCTTTGCGCAAAAGTAATTTATTTGTCAAATAAAAATAGAAATGGAAAAATAGGAAAAGGGTTAGGTCATGGGTTGTCCTGACGTACAGCTCCTACACAGCTAGACCTCCGCCAGGCTGTGCTGTCCACTCCCTGCTGTCCTCCCTTCACCCCCAACAGGAAGTTACTGTGTTAACCCTTGTGTTGTCTTCCCGTCGGCCATGCAACTTTTTGTTTTTCTGGGTCAAAATTTCAAATTTAAACCGTAAGAAGCTTTTGTCGCTTTTCCCGGTCTTTTTTTTTTGGTTTGTTCTTCTTTTTTTACCACATTTTTTAAGCTTTTCCGACATTTTTTAAGCTTTTTCCAACGTTTCGTCACTTTTCCCGGAGTCGATTTTTTATGCGCCTTTGACGTTTTTGTTCTTGTTTTTTCCGACATTTTTGTCACTTTTTTCAATATTCTTTTATCAATTATTTTCTTCAAATGCTATAACATTGAATAAAACACCCACATTTAATGAAAGTAGTCAACTGATCGTTCATTTTACTTGTGAAGAGGATTGTACGGAACCATCCACGTTATTATTTTTGACAATTTGGTTGAAAGAAACCCACATTTCTGTTACAGAAACTTTTTGAAAAAAATGGGTCAGTGTTAATGTGATACAATTTACCCTCAGAACACAGGAGTTGCTAATTGGTGTTTTAAAGGGTTACTTCGGATTCACTAAAGTCACAAAATAACTTTGCTGCTGCCCCGTGCAGCTTCCGTGCAGGTACTCCTGCCTGCTTCTCTAAACTGGGGGCGTGCCAACCGCCATCTACTGTAGGTCATACACTGACAATGGATAAGTTAAGTACCTCATACAACACTTTAAAAAATCTGAACTATCCCTTTAACAGAATCATTTCAAATGTATTATTCAGTTTGTTTTTTAATGACCTCCATTGTATGAAAGGATAACCTCCGATTATAAACTTGACCTCAGGAACTGTTGCGTGTAAGTTGTAAAAGACTGAAAATGACTTGACGACTTAAACAACAGCTGAGAACTTGAGGCACCCAGCTGAAAACCTGACACACCTCTCAGCCAGTCACAACACAGCACTGATCCCTCACACTCTGAACAGACGACGTAAACACAAAGGAAACAAATGTGACACCATAACAGTGGTGTCAGATTTTAACGCACCAATAGGAGCTGAGGGCACTTTGCCCACCCTCACACACTGTACTTGAACCAGGTCACAGTGGAATTATAGCCGCCTGTAAACAAACATGGTGTGTACTGTCAAAAAATTAACATAGACCACAAAACATGTGATCTCTGATTGGATATTCATTTTGACATGCTGTTTTATAATTGGTTAATAATAATACTTAATGTGACTGTGCACTGTCCCCTCTAGAAACAGCACTATTCTCTTGCATGTGAACACGTTCTGTACTTTCCTTTTGACGTCATGACATTCCCCACGTATATAACACGTGCAATGTAAAAGGGCACAGCAGTAAATAAGACATGGAGATGTTTGGAAACTATGTAGAACAGGTAGCTCCAAATGTAAAGCTTACTGTGGCTTGTCATCATCTGCAGGCTAATTTTGCATTTAAAAGGATGATACAGATAATACACGTGCAGCCTAAGAACAGCCTCACCAAACCGCTATGGCTGTAGGGTCTTAGTCTTGTTTTTCCTGGCTTCAGTGGTGTAAACAATACATCAAGGTGTAAAAATAAAATCAGCTTTTCATCTTCTGTTTTATAACTTCAAGACAATGTGATTGTCATCCAAGACACACACTGACTCTGACAGTTTGCCTTCCTTACTGCCAAAAGGGACAAAACTTCAAGCTTATTACTGACTTATCCGCTGTAACCCTAACCTGAAGCGGTTAGGTTTTTTTTACACAGAACTGTCTATCACGTCCTCCGTTGGTGTTTTGAACGAACAAATTTCCCATCACACTCTCCCTAACCACGCTGAAGGTCTGGCAATGCATTACTTGAAGCCTAGTCTTGCATTGCCAGACCTTCCTCCATAGCGCTTCACACAAATTCAACAGATAGTCTATCTAGCCGTCTCAGTTTACCCTGCAGAGATCATCTGAGAAGCAGTTAACCATAGTCCCATAAATGGTTTAAGAAGTTTAACATGCCAACACAAAGAAAACGGAAGGTATCAGACATCCAGCCGAAACGAAAGACATCCGGCGGCACCTAACAATCAAAAAAGTGGAAGGTTGTGGATATAGACTACTTGAAGCATAACAAGTTGGACTTTCGTGTGATATCCTGCGATTCTCACGTGATCTCGTGATATTGTTCCAGCTGCCGTGCAAGGTAAGTGTAACCTCCACCTCTCCAAACTCATATTCTCACAAAACACCTTAAACAAAATCACTGATTCCCAGATCAAATATCCAATGGATTATTTGTTCAAATAATCATATGTAAGAACATATTCCCTGAAAACAGACGTCAGATCCACCTTCACTCTTTTCGCTTCTCACATTCCTAGAAGATTTGGAAGAAGTCTTACTTGGAAACACAGAGTGTCCATGTGATCTCCATGCTTTCAACTCTTGCCATACTCTGACTGGCATGTCACAATCACTCAGCTGGCATCACAAGAGTACAGTACAGGTCAACAGCCGGCTCTGCTTGGAGTATTTTCCACTGTGACCGCTGTAATGTCGTATAATGTTCGAGAAACATCCTTCAAGTGGTTTGCCTTTCTGATTTACAGCTATGCATGGATTGATTGAACCATGTGAGTTGACCATCCCTGCCTCCCCCTCCCACTCTTTGCTGTTGATCTGTAGACCAGCGGCTAGTGTGGTGCTTGAGCCAACATCCCAACACGTGGCAATGTGTGCACCATCCTTTAATCTGCGAAGCACGTGGCACCGGGGTAACCAGCAACACAGAGCGTGCTGCGCCAGACAATCTGGAAGCAATTATAGGGACACTGCAGAAAGGACCTTGAAACAAATATGTTTAGATTTGAACCTCACTCAGCTTATTTTAGCCTACGTCTTTATAGGACATGCACAAATGTATTTACTGTTGGATTGAAAAGTAGGGCAAGCTATCTTAAATCTCTTCAGATCATGTGATTCCAGTTCAGAGGCTAAACCAGACAGAAACCAACTGCGTTGTGGTTTTTGTCTGCCAGGTTTCTGTTATCATTTTTTTGTCAGTGGAGTTCCCCCTGAATTTTAGCATTTGTCAGAATCATGAACCATGTAACCAAACCTCTAACATTATCAACATCAGAAAATGCATTGATTTAGTTATCTATGTACTGTCAATGAAATCAGGAGCAATAGCGGGTTCCAACCCTGTTTTGAATTGTGGGACGGTGCTTTTGTTTATCTTTAGATTTTGGATTGTGTCTCTAACCCCGAGGACGACGATGTCGTACATGACAGCAATCTACACGATTTATGTCATATTCAATATCTCCAGATCAATGCAGTGTAGAGACTTACTTTTTTTTCATTTAGAAGCAGAGAGATATGCCGTTTCAACAAGGTCTTCCCTGCGATCGTACACCTTCCAGAAGCTTTGTAATCCAGCTACAGTTTTTTTGTTTTCTTTGTAGTTTGTATATTAAATCCATAATTATGAGTCCATAAATCAAGTTACGTAATGTTCGATATCTCCGCATCGCTTCAAGCTAGCGTCGTATTGATTGTTTAGCATGAGGGATAACAGCTAAGTCTGTCCAAAGAGGGCTTCGGTGCGAAACTAGGCCTTCCAGTGCTTTGTAATCCAGCCTAGAGTGGCAGTGTCTTTTCGGAGACTTTGCACAATAATTCCATAACTATAAATTAAATTATAAAACTACAACTGAAGGCTTTTTTATTCATCATTTCTTATGAAAAGGTATCGTTTTACTGTTAACCCTGGCTACCTGTCCTTGACTTCCAGAATACAGTGGGGTGAGCGTGTCGACCAATCAGCAGCTGTCTTCATCAACAAATGCACTGCGCTGTGATGTGACCCAGCACCATTGCTGATTCTACTACATTCTCATATCCATCCATGCCTTCTGTATTATTATATACAGAAGCACCTGAAATGTGTAACTTCGCTACTACATATACTAAACGTGGAACAAACGAGCCAAAATAATGAGATAACAGCATACATGTAATAAATAATGCGTAGATTCTTACTTGCACATTTGGATAGTATTGTAAGGCAATTTAAACATGGATGAATAGTTTTAATTGAGTTTTTACATATTTTGTGTGACTTATTGACAGGAAGTGATGTCAGGAGTAAGGCAGCTCGCTCGGCCAATAGATAACCCTAACCTGATACAAGCAGGAGGGCTTTGTATGTGTGTATTGCAGGAAGACAGGCAGGTCATTTAGGCAGATGTCTAAATAAGTGTCATTTGGGCTTTGGATAGCTCATAGCAGACAGGAAATGCATTGGAGATGGCACAACTAACTTTTTGGATAAAAGCGTATGGACTCTTTTGGTAAAAAAAATCTAAACAAATGTTTTATTTTTAGTAACAGTTACTGTGTGTATTTTTGTTTATCCTTATTGCCAAGCCTTAGGAAAACAATTAAATTTAAATTAATTAAATCAAAAAGTTTTGTTCATTATTGTTCTCTGTGTAATTGCAATACATTGCTTTGAGATCCAATTTGTCTTTAGTTTTTTTTTTCTTTTGTCTTTATAGTCATATAACAATTTATAGAAGAAAAAGAAGAAGAAGAGGGAAATCTGGCCTGAGGCGAATTCCTTCGGTAAGATTTCTTTTTACCACTTTGAGATCGATTCAGATCGTTGTTGAGCATTGCGTGTGAACACAAAAAGAACCAAGGGACCAATGCAACAATTGTATTATTTTAGCCCCTGAATCTGATCAAAGCAAACAAGCTACCTGTGTAAAAACGCCCTTAGTCATGCGATAACAACTCCATATGCTAATGCAGACCCTAAAATGTAGTTCAAGATCTGTAAAAAAAAATATTATATAATTATTATAAAAAATAATATTGCAGTGCTAACGAACTTGGCATTCTGGTGAATTGACTCACAGATGTTCCAGTTAGAGACTTAAAAGGAGCTTCGCTGGCCAACCAGACATGACTAAAAGAGGTTGTGGTTTGTTATAAGTGGGAGGCAGATGGCATATGGGGTGGTAAAGATGCTCCATGATTATAAAACTGAAGTGAGTCACTAAACCAACACTGAGTGGTATGTTTGTTAATAGAATAGAATAGAACTTTATTGTCATTGTCACTTGTACAACGAAATTTTCAAAAGTACTGACCCGGCAGTGCGTCATTCTTAAGATATAACCAAAAGTAGTAAAAAAAAAAGAATAAAATGATACATTGTATCTAAAAGCAGCATGGACAGGCATTCATACCTACATACTGTACATAGGTCATGCCTGTAGGTGTTGTTCGCCTGACATAATGGACACAAAATAAAAAACGACACGCACATAAACAGCAACACAAGGCCTTGACCGGGAAAGCACTTATCCGCTGCATCTGTGTGCGCCGCCATCAAATTTAGTTTTCAATGTCAGTGTCTCAGTACATTAATGTAGGGGCACGATAGCTTCAGTAAGAGACAGACTTTTAAGGGTTTTTTTTAATCGCTGCTGCAATGAGCTTTACACAAGAGTGTTGAAGATATTTTCAACCAAAAAATCTACTGAGAAAAATGAGGGAAAAAATGTTGAAGGCATGAATCATTCTAGCCTCCAGCTGCCACATAAACCAAGAACTGACAATCTTAGACAACATGATGTTAAGTGTGGAGTATCTTTAAGACATTCCTTCCCCATTACTAATCGTCATGGTATTTTACTGTAACATGATGGGACAGAGGTTGGTGAAATATTCGAGTTACTGGGATTCAGTTTTCCCAGCATGAAGTTCAAGAGAGACATGATGTTGTCACTTTACCGTTCCATGCACCGACAAACGCTCAGTGATGTTTCCTGCGTTCCTAATTTATCACTACTCACAATCCAACCCGTTATTACAGAGAGGTTTTACTTTAAAGGTGAAAGATGTGATTACTTGTGAATTTTGCGAGCACTTGTTAACATGTGACCACAAATATTGTGCAAATTAGGCATTACACAACACTTACTTGATTGAGTTCTAGTTAAGCCAAGAAGTGTTGCAATTTGGTACTTTTATTTCATAAGCTCTCCAGTTTAGGAGCATAAATCAGAGTCCAGTAAATGAGAGCAGGTAAGGGCTTTTAAAGAGGGTTCACATGTAACAATTTACCAAGATGTGATTTTAAAGCTGGAACACGTTTCCTCAAGTAAACGCTGTTTCTCTTGTTTTGCACAGATTTTGAGCATAGCATTTACAGTTTTGTGGAAAGGTTATGCTTAAGTTCAATAAACCAGTAAAGCTTGTTTAATGCTCAGTCATCAGTTTCCCAAAGTTTGTGAGTGCTGCTTGCACGAAGATCGCAAAACATTGCAGTTTGTGCAAAGGAAACCAATAAACACTAGTTTACAGTTTCTGAGAATCACAAGTCCATTCCTCCTGAAGTAAATCACAATAAAGAACCCAAGAAGTCTTTCAGAGATGGGACAGTTAAATTGACAAGCAACGGCTTCTACAAATTAATGATTTATTTTTCCAAGGTTATTTACATTATGTACACCAACACATCCCCAAAATACACTACATACAGTAACACTATGCACAAAATCTCAGAAAGATTGTGTGCAATGAAAGCAGGTATCTTCATCAGTTATACAGTGTATCAGTAATCTCTCAGCACAAGGCACACTTCTTGGTCACACAACAGGCACACACACACACACACACACACACACACACACACACACACACACACAAATACTGCATCTAGGAGAAATTCATTCAAAATATGCTTCATTATGGGATGTGCTCTGATAAATAACGTTGGTCTTGCAGTGCTTCCATTTTTCTCATAAATAAAATATTTAAAAATGTACAGTACAGCGACTACAACTGCTGGTGTATGTCCACTGGCACAGATCTGTATTCTACGTCACTAGTCCACACAAAGGAGCGTTCAACTCCTCGGGCAATCTTAATCATTTAGGACGCCTTTAGCCTGCGCGTCACTTTCCAGCAGTAAAGTATACACTGGACAGACCCGTGAGTCTGATTCCCCAGAAAAAAGGGGAAACCTTCCAGGTGCAGTTTAGAATCCAGTCGAGCCCCTCCCATCGTGCGCTGATCAATCTTCCTCCTACAAAAAGTGCTCAAATAAAGACAAGGCAGTGCTTCTAGCTGATCCATGTTGGGCCCACTGTGGTAATGGTCCATTGGTTGTTGGAAGTGTCACGTTGTTACATGAGCAGCCTGTCAATCAAAAAACAGGTTTCATTTATTCGAATAAACACACGCTTTCTTAATTTATAGTATGATCAAATAATTCAATAGTATTTTGACACGGCATCCACCATTTCGTACCGTTTTCTTGGTTTCACTTCCCAGCCATCCCGACATTTTGCGAAAATTACAGCCTCCCCTGGTGAAATTTCAGTTTTTGCAGGATCTTGTGCACAGAATGTAAACCTGCGACAAAAAAAAACAAAAAAAAAGGTGCGTTAAGGATTGTCAAGGAAAAAAAAAAAAAAAAAAATCTGGGAGGTTTGGGGTCTAGACAGCTGCTTACTTCTTTTGAGTTTCCCCAGCTTTCACACGAATCCGCCGGACTTCCAGTACGGGTTTGGGAGGCTTTGCGTTCCAGGCCCAGAACGTCTTCTTAATGTTCTTCCAGACGGAATTCCAGGATTCAGATTCTCCTTCCCAGCTCAGACGGATCTTTAGCAGGTCACCAATATCCTTCTCAGTAAATACCAAGAAGGTGTTGGTCAGGTTCAGGCCAATAGTCTCATCGTGGCTGCACAAAAGGGGTGGAGAAATCGAGATGAGTCAGGTGCCCAGAAGTTCTAACAACTGTGTTCAATCCACCCATTTTGATTCTGCATTAATCAAAACAAATGTAGTGATTTACTAAAGCTGACATATGTTGAAGACTGAGCTGCTGTGATGCCATGTTGTGCTTTTATTTCCAAGGTGGTGACAAAGAATTGAAATCAGCACGAACTGAAAGGGACTGGAGTTCCTCCTCCAGTCTGAGCTTGTTGTACATTACAAACCTACATGTCTGGCACTTTGAAAAGGTCAGTAAATACCAGGGTCAAGTTCCAAATTTATGTCACCGCAGTCACTGCACTTCTAAATATTACAGGCAGTGTAGTCAAGCCAGCGCACGGTGGTTTTATTATTTGTCATCCGATTTTGTACTTACACGTCGACAAATATGTTTGCTGTATCATTATGGGCTCCGTACAACTTGACATGGAAGGTGGGATCTGCATTGTCTGCTTGTTTTCTGTTGAATACGTGCATTTTCATCTGGTAGTGGTAGCCTTAAAAAAAAAAAAAAAAAAACAGAGTTAATGTTTAAGCTACCGTGGAATTGTGTACAGTAGTAGTTTACACAGGTGACTGGAATCATAAAAATGTGTGGAGGTTACAGATTAGAAACAGTGATGTTATCTTGTTTTACTCAAGGAAGTGATAGTAGTAGTAGTAGTAAAAGATAAAACTGGCAATGCATTTACAGGCCATTCAGTATTGTGACTCACCTCCGAAGGGAGTGTCAGCACGCGTCTTCAGATACATTTTACTGTTGCGCCTCTTGCGCATCTTTCTGGTGTTGTAGCCGATGTTGTTGCAGCGATTTTTGCGGCAGCTGAGGCAAATGCCCTTCTTGAAGCGGTCGGGGCCGGTGCACTGGTAGGCAAAGCTCATGTGTTCCTTGTTCATTAAGGAGTCCACAAACAAGTGCACGGCACGCTCATGCTCGCACTTCATCACCTCCATGAAATCTGGAGAGAAAGAGGAAGGTAGGTTAGATGGGCTACAGTTCAAATTTTAAAATTAAATTAGACTACAATATAGACTAGGACACAGTATCATTCATCTCTTTGCTTGGATGGAAATGGGATAATCCCAATAAACTAAGAAATGCAGTGAAGCGGTTACTGGTTTCTGCAGAGGTTTTAATTGACAACTCTTGTTGGGGACAACTGGGGTCTACAAACAAAGAGCCATTTCTTTGGCACTTACTTCCAGCCACTGCCAGCACGTCACCCAGTGCACAGCCGGGCTGCACATCCCCACCATTGGGGTAGATGTCAATGTCTCCAATTGGCTGCTGGATCCCAATGCTCACACCGAGAGCCTCTCGAGTGTATGTGTGCAGAACGTCCACAAAGTCTGCATCATCAGGGGAGAGGCGCTTCTGGTCCTCTACACCCTCAAACATTGGTCCTGCTGGATCTAGACCTATTAGAAATAAGGTGACAGGTCAAGAAAATAAGGGTGGCAGCATCTCTGAGCAGTGTTTTTTGCAGATTCGTATTGGATTTAACTTACCAGTGATTCTGCCGACTGTGCCTCGCACAAACGTCCCTGCGTAGCCAGCTACGTGAGCACCTAAACTGTAGCCGATCAGGTGCACTTTCTCCAGAGGCAGCTGCTGTTCATCCTGTTAAGATTTAAAAACAAAAATGCAACACTTACATCACAGCTGTCACCATGAACACTAACCCACACTGAACAAATCCTGGACTTCAGCCAGTGATGATCAGTCACGCCTGCAGCCGAGCCAAGCTCAGTTAACCCGGACAGAATTTACCAACAGTCCCTTCCATGCAACAGCGCCTTCACCATCTGTCAGTTTGTCTCCATGAAATAGTCTTTGCCTATGTTTACATATGTGGCAGGGTGCCTGAATCTCTCCTCACTTGCCATTTGTGCATCAGTCCAATTATGTGACAGTCCTGCTGAATGGGAATTGTTGCCTTTGCTTCCAAAGTACTAAATAGACCCTGATCCTCATTCGAAAACACTAAAGTATCCTAAGCTGTAAAGACAACATGCCAGAAGGAAATTGAGCTACTGCCTCAAGGTGATTTGGGTTCTCTAAAAAAGGGACATGAAATATTGAGCTAAAATATTAACATTTCACTTCTTCAAACAAGTTTTGACAGTTCTGTCTCGCTCACAGAAAGTGATCTCTTACTGCAATGGTAAGAAAGGGGGCAGGTTTTATGGATTTGCAGGTACTCCGCTGCTCTTCTGTCAAGCAGCATTACTGACTTCTGCCAAGATAGATCAGATGACACTACACTGCAAGTACTTTCTAAAAAAAAAAAAAAAAAAAACATCCCAAAACATGTGAGAATTTATGAGAGGATTTATGCTTCCGTCCTACATACTAAAAGACACCTTGGCTTTATGAGACAAAAGCTATGTGATGGGTGGGTGACAACCTGTGCATGAGGGTACTGTAGTATTTAGTGGAGTGTTACAATTAACTGGTTCAGAGCAGGTGACTGTTCCTTTTTTGGTAAATTATCTAAATCGAAACCCAATTTGCATGATTGGATTCATTGCCAGAAGAGCATAAATGACTGTACGCACCTGAAGCCAGTTGAGCATGGTGGCAATGTCGAGGCCGACGCCGTGGGTATGGTTGACGGCGTCGGGGTACAGTTGCTGAGCCATCGATCGCCAATCAACAACCACAACATTGGCTTCACTTTCTCGCTGTATCACTGCAGAGACCAGCTTCTGCATCCAGCTTTCGAACAGCCCACTCATCTGAGAGAGAAAAAAAAGACAACCGGTCAGTCAGTCATTTAGTCAGCCAGACTACTTTAACCTGGTGACCTCTCTCAGACACTCTGCACTCAGTTCACATTCAAATAATACATTCCCATGATACATTCCAACAATCAAAAGCACTCTGAATGGAGAGACGACACTTCCATTCATGAAACAAGTTGAGGTTTGTCAAGAGTGACCCAGCTAGAGAAAGAGAGGGACTGTAACTAGATAGCAAAGATCCAAAATATATATATTTTTTAACTCATATGTACCGTCCAGCCATGAATGATGAAGATGGTCTTGGCTGTAGCGTTGAAGCCACACTCCTCTAGACACTCCTTCTTGCCAGTCTGCAGATAGCAGCCCTCGTGGTCCAGATCTAAACTCTTCCTCAAGTTGTACTTGACGCCATTGAAAGCGCTGCGGTCTGTTGACAGTTCATCCAATCCACGGTCTTCACCTGAGGGAAAATTACACAGGATGTCAAGATTAAAAATTGAGAAAATGCTCAGATTACCTTTATTTACCTTCTGCTTTTCTGATGCCAATCTACTGAGAAGAAAAAAAAAAAGAAGAAAAAAAAAACACCCTAACCCAGCTCAAAGAGGCACTCAGCCAATCATGCCTCACACGTGCAGGAAGCGACTGAGACAGCCAGCCAATCAACTTGCTTTTGTAGCCAACATCTGTTAGAGTAGGCCTAATGCAGATTGGGTGCAAGTTGAACCGCAGAGCCAAAATCTCACCTCCACCCTTCTCTTCCTTTATTTCGTGCCATTTTTCACACAGCTGCAGCCAGAGCTCGTGTAATTATATCTCACTTTAACACGCGTTAGGCTAAAACGTTGCAATTATGCCTAACCCTTGTGTTAACTTCGGGTCACATTGACCAGTTTTCAATTTTTTTATACAACGTCGCAAAAAAAGCCTATGGAAATGTTGGTAATAGGAGTTATTTTTAAACTGCACAGCACATTTGGTCCATTTAGGTTAGATTCTTGATTAAAACGTAGGCTACATTAATTTGAACAGTCTGGATTAATCCCGCCTCGCAGAGCAGAAACGTCAGATCTGAATTTAAATGAACTCGACACCTCTTTGGGAATGGGCCACACAGACCAAAAAGACTTCAGCTGGGTAGTAAAAACGGTGGTGAGAGGTCCGTGGTAAAACGCGGATTCAGCGGAACGTCTTTCCAAATAGTTCACACAGACGTGGCGTTGTGTGTCCTCCACTTGGAGCTTTTGCGTCAAGACTCCTGCTGCTCCCAAAAAAGGACACGTCGCAGTCCTTTAAATCCATTCCCGTTTTTCTGTTTCACTCTGCCCCCCACCACACTTGTTCGTTTTTTTTTTGTAATTTCACCTAATAGCCTAAAAACGTGGATGGATAAATCGGGGATGTGTAGGGAATGGGAGGTTTGGGCTAATTATTTCCATTCATTGATCTTTCACTATAGCGCATATATTCCATACACGTTATTTTAGATTTTGACACATTCCCTTTGAGGCTGGGAAAGAAATAAATGATAGAAATGAATGTAACAGACAAAGAATACAATAGACAATAGACAAAGCAATTTCTTACCTTTAAGAACAGCTTTTTCCCCAATAGCAAATGAAAAGAGCGCAGCAGCACACTGTAGGAAAATCCACAGTAAACGGGCTTTATGATTCATTTCTCAGTCACAGGCGAAGAGTGGAGGAAAAGAGCTTCCTGGTAATATAAGATGTCTTTTGAATTGCCGGTGGTAGCACGGTAAATTGGTGAGTGAGTTTAGATCCAGTGGTGACAAAGAGCTACAGAGCCGGTGGTGCGTTTTGGTGCGCGCCTGTGAAAGCACCCTCAAGAAATGTATAAACTTGCAGCAAGTGTCTCATTAGAGTTTTAAATAGTTTCCCCCTTTCAGTCATCTGATCATCGGCTGATCTATCGTGAATCTTATTGGTCAAGCCCCCATTTGTTTACGTTTAAAGGCGTGGCAAAGCTGAATGAAGTCGTAGTAGGCTTCTCACGTTGCGCGTGCTTTTACCCGCCTGGGGTGTGTACAACTGACGCTGCAGCTATACAACGTATCAAGTAGCTCAGTATTGGTTGAAGGTCGAGTAGCTCGCACCTTTATTGCCTAGCCGGATTTAAACAGACTGTGTAATACTAATCAATAGAAAGTCATTGAGCCAATTATGTTCTAGAAAATCAGACTATGACTTTCCTTTGTTTTTAATCTTACAATATAGGCCTAGCCTATATTAAACAATAACAATATCTTTGCACAGTAGCATATGTGGGAAACCCTCCTCTACGCGGTGATGGAATTATTTAAAAGGCTCCGACCGGTGTGTTGGGGGGATGCCGGGGCTCCCTCCCCCCTGAAAGCATCGTCCCCTCTGCCTGGCGCGTTGCCAAACCATCAGCCGACTAGTTTCAATTGATGAGGGGAAGAATGGGCGCACTCACGCAAGGGTCTCTGCTACAATAACACCACTGTTTTGTGTACATACATCTGCGCCTATACCCAGTAGGAAGTGTCACCTGCCACCCCAGCAGCCCCGGGCTGGTGCAGTCTATGAGCTGGGATATAAACGCATCCCTGAAAACAAAGTGCTGCTGGTTACAATGTGCAGTAGGGTGATTGTCTCATCATGGTCTCAATAAGAAGTTATTCAGTAGGTCTATTTATTAGAGTTAAAGATTGTGGTCCTGTTTTTAGCATTTATATTCTCATCTTTGATCTTATTTTTCATTTTATTATTTTATATGATTTGTCTTTTTATTGTATTTAGTTATTTTCCTTCCCATTTTTATCACAGGGTGCAGATGATGATACATGTAGTATGCTACTTTATGGCCATACTTATAATGTGAAAATAATACCCTTGATAGAAAGATAGATAGAGATATAGATAGCTAGATAGCTAGATAGCTAGATAGATAGATAGATAGCACTTTATTGTCCGTAGACACGGAATTTTGTCTTGAAAGAACAAATGAGTCATTAGTGTATTGACGTGAGTTTTGTACACACACACAATGCAAATGATGTCAAATGCAAATGAACCCAATCTCTTCCATATCACCAGCTTTACCGTGGATTGGACTGACTTGACTAGAAATTTGGCATTTTTTTAATTAAAGAATTTCAAAACTGGCATTAATATTAAAATGCATTTTTCAAAGGGTGAGAGTAAGACAGTGGCGTGATACGGGAGCGTGCAAAATAACTTGTCCTATTTTTACTCGCGTATTAATAGTTGACTGTATGTCTGTGAGAGCAGAGCAGAAGGTGCATCTCCAGAGGGCACTGGAGTTCAAATAATGACATGATGCAATGCAGCGTAAAATCCATCCTGCTCTGTTATAGTGATCTCTGGAGGCAGTAGTCATTGCTGCATCGCAGGATGTCTATTTTTATTTTATTTTTTGGGGAATTTTTAAACACTGGAAGATCATTGAGGATATGATGATAATGCACTCCTCCAGCACACATGGGACTTATATCCATAAACTTATCATTTTAAATAACATTAAATCTGCCTATGACTGATATTTAAACCAACAGTAGCCAACAACATTTTATGTTTTAGAAAGATCCAGTCTGGTTTGTGACAAAACTATTTAATACAGTTTGAATTTACATCATACCCTTCTTTTACTTCTGTTCTTTATCTGAACAACAGAGTGACAATAAGTCTGTAGTTCTTCAAAAAATAAAAGAGCAGAACTCAATGACTTTCCAGAATTAGTCTCTTGGGCTGATGAAAGACAATGGCAGTTATATTTACTGCAAAGTTAATGTTGCTTTTCATGCAGGGGTATTGTTATTCTTTCCATCCACACACCTCAGCCAGCCGCCCAGTATGAGTGCCAGTTTGATTCTGCACTATGCTGACCTGTTCTGACTTTGCCCTACAAGGTCTGCCATGGCAAACCCAACAATGAGGCACTGTGAAATACTAAAACAACTGTGGGGAGAGCAAAAAGAGCATAATTCAAACATCTTCATCTAGTGTAACCTTGGTTCCTACTCACTAAAGTTATTGTCAAAATTCAGGTATGAGCCATGAAGTCAGAGCTAAGGTTGCAGTGTCTGCAAACCACTGAGTTGTGTTAGCGGAAACTGTTTCTCATAAGGACTCACACAAAGCTTTTGGATGCCCTGTAATTCTTGGTTTGTGCCTTTTGCTAAATCTTCTCCAATCCAAACACTTTTGAAATATTACATTTTTTGAAGCTGCTTATGTGTATACCTTTCATCATGTTTCTCCCTTCTCTCCCCTTTAAAATAAATGACCATAATGACTGAGGCTCCATTCCAATTATCTTGTTTGCAGGATATGTAAAGATAACCATATGTTGTCTTTACTTTAAAGAGTAGCTTTCGAGGTGAAAAACTTGGGAAACTAATGTTTTCTTCTTCCAAATGCTACTTAAGTACTTCAGGTATACTTTAGTCTTGTGAGAGGTCTACAACTAGCCAGAAGGGCCCATCAATATCTAATAAGGAAGCTTCCTGCATGTATGCGGCTGGGCATTTGATATGTAGTGTTTATAGAAGATTTTAATGTTTGCACAATTAAACATTTCTATCATTTTCTTATGTGTTTGGACTCATTTTGATAAATTCAGTGTAAATCAAAGCTATCAGAGATCTGTTATAATTATCTGTTAAATGTTATTTTTAATGTCAGTATAACAATCAAGGAGTTTTGCTTAAGGTATTTTTTCTTATATAGCCTAGGTCTAACTATTATGTAACCTACTCTCAGAGTAGGTTATGACATGACATTCAAGTCTATATAAGCTATGTTTTCTAAAGCATGTCCAAATTAAATGAAATTATTTTTAATTCAATCACTGCTGCTTTTTAGTCAGTCCTGTGTACATATTAAACCAATTAAAAGGCCTATTTTAGAGTTTGCCTAACGGTCCTCAATACATCTACAGTCGTGAAGCCCCTTCAGGTGACAGGGAAACACATCTAAGTGTCTTTTCAGAAAGATAGACAAGGAACGTTACATTTATAGCATTAAAAGCTTCAAGTCCCTGGAGAGTCAATATTGATGTCAAAATGTCTCAGTCACCCACCACCAGCCAAGGCAACTCAGCAACTGAGACAACACTGCCACCGTGTGGACGGAGCAGCAGTGCACCGGACAGTGACACAGCAGGAGGCGGAGGGGTGGCAGTGAGCCAGACCGGATCCTTCATGAGGGAAGAGGCCAGGGACAGCCAACCAACCCCGGCTTCTCTTCTCTTCACTCATATTATTCTGTATTGCAAGCCAGGGAGCCCGAGCAGGGGGCTGCGCTAGTATTCGTAGGATGTCCCGTCATGAAGGTAAAAATACACTTCAACACAGAGATGTGAGCAAATCGGGATTATTGATAAAAACGTTGACAGAGCACCGAGCTAACGTTAGCTAGCCGAGAATGTCTTGTTTTGCAGCCCATTCTAGCTAACGTTGGCTAGTGTTAGCAGCGAGGGTGCAGTGTAATTTCGTGGGGACGCATTATGGCGGCCACTAAATGTGTGTCTAACCCAACGGACCTTGCAGTTGACGTATATGTTTCAGAAAATGTACAACAGTCTGCGTCAGTTTACCAAAACAACGTTGACATATAAGCGGAAGAATCTAGTTAATGTTAGCTAACTGTGCTAACGTTAGCTAGCCTGGGACCTATCTGGTAATGGGTTATGTAGGTTAACGTTAACGAGCTGGGGAGCAAGGGGGAGTGCCGAGAATAGGAAACATGGAACAGCGAATCCCAGATGACGTTGTGGGGTCGCGGGCTTCTCTTCTCGTTAACGTTGGTTTGTTTTAGCCTCCTTCCTGGTAAAAGTTGGCCTTTAGATTCCAGTTTCGCAAACCAACATTCACCTCGTCCTTGTGGCCAACCTTGTTGGGCTTGAAGTTCGTCGTTGGTGTCGAGTAGACGTTAGCTAACGTTGTCAATCAGATTCTTGAGTTCACCAGCCGGGAAAAAGTTGAGTTAGCTAGGCGAAGTCTACCACAGCTGTCTTGCTTGTCTGCTAACAGTCTGGTTCATTCGTTAAATGGTGAGCCAGCAGCGAAGGTTAGTCAGGCCAAAGCGGCCTTTAGTTTCCATGTCTGTGTTGTTGTTGTTGTTGTTGTTGTTGTTGTTGTTGTCAACTTTGCTGTCAGTTGTTATCGTTATTTATGTCTGAGATGTAGCTAAGTGGTTATCGTTGTTACTGTCATTAACGTTTCTGCAGCCGCTAGTCGTCAGCCGCTGCATAGCGGGATCAGGGTGGCACTGAGCTTTAACACCTTGCTAGCAATGAATGGAGATATGAGGGAGTTTAGACAGCCTGGTGTCATACAATACACCGACACAGCAGCACGACTGTCCTAGTCAATCAATAATTGCCTGGTTTTGAACACAGAAGGCCCCCTTTACCCTATGTGAACACAAGGTTAAGCCTTTGATATAGCTAGTGTTGGAATGAATATAGTGATGAGGATGGCTTTATGAATGAGATGGGTGTAGTGAGTGTAGTTTTATTAAATGGGGAATGGGACAGACACTAGTCAGTCTTTGTCACTCCTGAGTAAGAGGATTGCTACAGAGGGGGTTGACACAGTAACATGTAACATATGCAGTGCAAGATCCCAGCAATAAATAGCCTACACACCGTGCATCACTTCAAATGTTCAATTTTGGCTGGACAGTGTCAAAGAAGTGTTGATTTTACTCCATGGTTATTTGTTAGGCTGCTGATGCTGAAGGCATTTCCTTTGAATGCAGTTTTTGAACATTTCCTTCTTAATGTGTTACAATCAAACAGCACATGCATTCAATCCACCTCACCCATGTTCCTTCACCAAACAAGCTAAATACAAAAAGTACAGAGAAGTCCAACAAAACAGTCACCCTTAGAATATAATGCAACCCATTACACTACCACAGCACCTTAATATGAGTTTAACTTCTGTTACACTCTCAATTAAAATTTAACATGACCGTATACAGATCTAGGCTAATGTTTTTTTGCAGGACTATATGATTGTATTGCATTTTGCAGGTGTTCATGTTCTGTCCAACACATGCATAATACCCATTTTGCAAACATGTAGTTACCATTTGGTTTACATTATACTGTATAATTCTAATAGATATCTTCTGAAGTGAACATTTTTGTATCAAGTAAAAATATGAATTGTATTTATTGTAATCCATTTATTGATTATAAGAATACATTCTCAGTTAATTTAGATCTAAATTGGTTGAGAAAATCCCAGTTGAAACATGTAATGTTTAATGAGAACAGAAAATACTTGATTTGTTTATAGGATCCAAATGTGTTAAAATTATCCTTAAAATTGAAATTATGAAAATCTTTATTTTATAAATGAACTGTACGTAACCTTTTACATAGGCTGTGTTCATTGAGCAAAATTAAGTCAAGTTATTTATAAATATATACAACATTTAGCCTCTGTCTTCTCTTGTTTGTGTCTTATCTTTCTTCCCTTAGGCGTGAGCTGCGATGCATGTTTAAAAGGCAACTTCAGAGGTCGACGATACAAATGTTTAATCTGCTACGACTACGATTTGTGTGCTTCGTGTTACGAGGGTGGTGCAACCACAACCAGACACACCACAGAGCATCCCATGCAGTGTATATTAACCCGAGTTGACTTTGGTAAGTAGAATTGATATTCACATCAGACTAATTATGAGCAGTGCATCTATCCAGGTTGTGATGTATGGAAAGTGTGAATGTGAGCCACATGAGCCCTCTGTCATTCAACATTATATATATATATATATATATATATATATATATATATATATATATATATATATATATATATATATGTGTGTGTGTGTGAGAGCGAGTGAGTGAGAGAGTGAGAGAGTGAGTGAGTGATCTGGAATTTTTATGCTATGGTTTTTCGAAGATTTGTACAGTGATGACAGTTTGTACAAATAATCAAGAACTGACAAGTAGATATGGTGTCATCTCAAACGTAATGCCTTATGGTTTTGATTGATCGGACCATTTCTCTTTCCGTTGGACTACTTTTTTTGCTACTAATAAGCTATTGCTGTCTTCTCATAGATTATTTTATATGCAGCTGACAAGGGAAGGTGTATTACAGACTGCTTTCTTTAAAGCTGCACTAATCAAAGGTTTTTATATTGACTATGAGTAGTGTGAGGCTCACTCAAATTGATGAAACCACAGAGAATTATTACCACACTAGATAAACCCTCAGTACCTAACCTGGCCAACACCAAATGGCACCTAGACACAGAACGACTAGCTGGTGAACACAATGGAGCATTTACCAACTTAATAACCAGATATTTCCCTTAGAAGTTGGTGGCGATCAAAACAGAGCTTGCAGGAAAGTGACAATTGGACTTACATTCATCAAGTGGACATAAACACTACTTCAAATGAATGCTAATGGTGCTCTGTGTCTGCTGGATGTGTAAATAGGCAACTGTTTGCTAACACATTCGTCATAACCACTTTTATAAGGTGAAAATGTGTCAGTGTTGTGTTAACAGTTTGTTTAAACTGCCCCCAGGTGGATTATTTATGCGAATGGGCTAGGGAATGTTTATAATGAACAGTTTCCTATAATGTGGCAAGGTTAAAAAAATAAATGCTGTAGTTAACTACAGGTGTTGCTCATCCTCTGAATTAAACCTGTTTATTTATACGCCTTCTGAGGCTTTAACTTTCTGTTATCTGGCTCTTGACTTTGAGATTTTATACAGGACCTTATATCATGTATGACTCTGTGGCAACTCTGACTAAAATGTTGATCCCGTGTAAAAGAAACACTGCAATTCCAGCAGCTGAAACATGCAAAAACATTGACGCTAAATGTCCATCTTGATTCCCCTCCAGACCTGTACTACGGTGGAGAAGCTTTCTCAGTGGAGCAGCCCCAGGCCTTCACATGTCCCTACTGTGGCAGAATGGGCTACACAGAGATCTCCCTTCAGGAGCACGTGGCTGCAGAGCACACAGAGACCTCCACAGAAGTGGTAAGTTGGTGCTGAAGCTTCACACACAGCCACCTATGAAACCTTGACTAGATGTTTGCACAGATCTTAAGACCTGGAAACATTCACATTTGTGTTGATTTTCCTCACATACCTCAGAATGTTTCTCAATCGAGTAAATTCAGTCAGTGTCTGTGAATGTCCCTGACATTAGAGGGCCCTGTAGGTTTTTAAAGTATGCTATCTATGTTTACATCTTGGGGGTGGAAATAGGTCAGTCCATAGGGACTTGGCTTGGGAAACGCAGGGTCGCTGGTTCAAGTCCTGGTATGGACCAAGTGTGGACTGGTAGCTGGAGAGGTACCAGTTCACCGAATCCCCAACTGCTCGCTTCTTTTAATGGGCAGCTCCCTTAAGGCCGTTTTTACAGTTGTGCGGAGGCTCCACGCAGAGCTCTTGCCATAGCCTACGTAAGTGGCCTGATGTTTATATTTGTGCGCTGGTGTGTGCGTCGAGCCGGCACGTGTGTGTGTGTGGGGAGCGGGTGATAGAGTCCTAGTGAGAGAAACAAAGTGTCTCCCCTGTGTTTTCTGACCAAGGTGGGAAATCTTTAGCAGGAAAAGTTATCCCTCTCCTTGATTTCACGTTGTTTATGGAGAAGGAGAACCAGGAAATGAGCCAGGGGGAAATACAACGCTACCAAGCCACGGCCGAGCGGCGAGTGGCATGCGTCGCTGCGACGTGTAGTTAAATTTTTCGAGAGGTGCGCGTCAGGCTACGGCGTAGGGTCCGGTGTAGACGCAGAGGGGTCTGCGGGGCTACGCCGTCGTTTTTACACATGACTATAAAATGGCCTTTACTCTGACATCTCTCCAATTAGTGCATGTATATAGTCCTGTTTGTGCGTGTGTGTGTGTGTGTATTTTGGGCCTGTTTGTAATATGCAACAACAGAGTGTAAAATGTAATTTCCCCTTTGGGGATATATAAAAGGTATCTCTTACCGTTCTTATCTTAATCGTCGTCTTCCTTAACAATGTCACAGTTGAAGCCTAGTTCTGATGTCCGCTTCCGATGCTGCGAGAATAACTGAACTGCATGTGATGTCAGGTAAACTGTGCAGCTCTATTTATAGATGCATACTGTTCTTCAAGAAAGAAGACATGAAAACACTGGTTTTAAAGGCTGAGAAATAATGAAAAGAACCTTCGCCCATGTTCTAAACATTTTACATTACTGCTGATGTTTTTCCAATGCATGAACATTAATTGTTTTTGGTGTGAGTCTTCTTCCTTCTTCGTTCCAGACCCCCTCTGATATTTCATTTTAGAATTGTACGTAAATTAACCTGCAGATTACACAGACTTGCTTGAGAGGGGTCCAAACTATTATAATTGAGTGTATTGGAGTGGCACGTATAAATGCTGTACGGTTTGGAGATATAATGTTCCTACTCTGAAATTTTGAAATAGTTTTGTTTAGTTAAGGCTTATTAACTTACCACAGTGTGAATACTATATTAGTAGTTATATGAAAACTTCAGTTATTTAGTTTGTTAATTTACTTTGAATATCAAGACCATATAGCAGGTACTCTTAGTCTATATCGACGACGATTCATTTATGGGATTGCTCCGGTGCCGCCGGAAGATCCTCCAGACGTCCCTCATTTTCGGCCGGATGTCCCTCACCTTCCGCTTTCTTTGGGTTGGCATTCTAAACTCTGCTCGATTTATGAGGACTATAGTTAAAGGATGATTTTGATTTTATTTTTTAATTTTTTCTCAACCCGGACCCCATTTCCCCATGCATTTGTGTATGGACTGATGTGAACATCTATGAAATTGTGCCCGTATTGAGCGAGAAAGCAATGACGAGCCGGCGCGAACCGAGCTGCAATGAAATCTAATGGGGGAATTGTGCACCCTCCATTCCATCAAAAGTGATTGTTTTTGCCACTGATAGGCTCAGATTGTATTTACAAGTGTGTGACAACATTATCGATCTCAGGAGGTGACGGTGTGGAGTGTGGAACGCGAGTTGGGAAAAGGGCGTTCCGGCAGTCTGTTGTTTTGGAGTAGGCTACATAAATTAGGCTATAGGTTTGTGTTATATGTGAGAGAGAGAGAGAGAGAGAGAGAGAGAGAGAGAGACTTACTCTGGCTCAAATGAATATGGGCAGGCATCGAACTATAACGACCTCATCCACATTTTTTTAATATTGAGCCACGACACTGAAAACTATTCAACAAACCTATAATTTCTGTAGCCTACTCCGAAACAACAGACTCCCGGAACGCCTTTTTCCCCCGACTCGCGTTCCACACCGCTGTCTTTGGACAAGAAGTCACCTCATGAGATCGATAATGTTGTCAGACACTTTTAATAACAATCTGAGTCTGTCAGTAGCAAAAGAAAATTCCAAAAAGTGGACAAAAATCAAGGGTGCACAATTGCCTCATTAGGTTATATTGCAGCTCGGTTCGCACCGGCTCGTCACTGCGATCTCGCTCAATACTGGAACAATTTCAAAGATTTTTGGTCACATTAAGGCGCTGACACACTAACCCGATAATCGGCAGTTGGACAGTCTGGCGAGGTCGGTGACTCGAGTCTGTTCCGTGTGTTCCGTGCCGTTGTCCATCTGAGGGGCCGTCGTCCTTCATTTTGACCGACCTGACGTGTTCAGTTGAAGGCAGGGCAGTCGGGACTCACCCGGAAATGGGGAGTGGAATGAGCGTGACTAGAGTCTCTCAAAATCTGACGAAAATCATTTAACTGACCTTTGTTGATCTGAAATGAAGACAGATTCAGCAACTGCACGGCCTATTTCTCGCTTAAAATGTTTTCAGAAACATGTTTCAGTGAACTATTTTAGTACAATATGAGATCGTATTCTGAACAAGCCGCCATGACAGTCTGGATTTGCATTTCCCATAGACAGTATATAATGGACCAACAGATCCTGTTGATCTGGGCGGAAACCAGTGAAGGATATTAGAAGCACTTTTCCGGTGAGCGCTAGTGTTAATGCGCAGCCTCCAACTGAGAGAGACAACGTAAATGTGACGCAAGCAACCTGTCTGAAAGTCTTCTAGTAGCTGTGCCAAGAGAAATCTCAATCATTCCCTATCTTGCAGATACGGAGAGCGTAGGTACAGTGCCTTGCGAAAGTATTCGGCCCCCTTGAACGTTTCGACCTTTTGCCACATTTCAGGCCTCAAACATAAAGATATAAAACTGTAATTTTTTGTGAAGAATCAACAACAAGTGGGTCCCATATATAAAGTGGAACGAAATTCATTGGCTATTTCAAACTTTATTAACAAATAAAAAACTGAAAATGTGGGCGTGCAAAATTATTCAGCCCCTTTACTTTCAGTGCAGCAAACTCTCTCCAGAAGTTCAGTGAGGATCTCTGAATGATCCAATGTTGACCTAAATGACTAATGATGATAAATAGAATCCAGCTGTGTGTAATCAAGTCTCCGTATAAATGCACCTGCTCTGTGATAGTCTCAGAGGTCCGTGTAAAGCGCAGAGAGCATCATGAAGAACAAGGAACACACCAGGCAGGTCCGAGATACTGTTGTGGAGAAGTTTAAAGCCGGATTTGGATACAAAAAGATTTCCCAAGCTTTAAACATCCCAAGGAGCACTGTGCGCCGCGATAATATTGAAATGGAAGGAGTATCAGACCACTACAAATCGAAGACCCAGCCGTCCCTCTAAACTTTCAGCTCATACAATGAGAAGACTGATCAGAGATGCAGCCAAGAGGCCCATGATCACTCTGGATGAACTGCAGAGATCTACAGCTGAGGTGGGAGACTCTGTCCATAGGACAACAATCAGTCGTTACTGCGCACAAATCTGGCCTTTATGGAAGAGTGGCAAGAAGAAAGCCATTTCTTAAAGATATCCATAAAAGTGTCGTTTAAAGTTTGCCAAAGAGCCACCTGGGAGGCACACCAAACATGTGGAAGAAGGTGCTCTGGTCAGATGAAACCAAAATCGAACTTTTTGGCAACAATGCAAAACGTTATGTTTGGCGTAAAAGCAACACAGCTCATCACCCTGAACACACATCACCCACTGTCAAACATGGTGGTGGCAGCATCATGGTTTGGGCCTGCTTTTCTTCAGCAGGGACAGGGAAGATGGTTAAAATTGATGGGAAGATGGATTGAGCCAAATACAGGACCATTCTGGAAGAAAACCTGATGGAGTCTGCAAAAGACCTGAGACTGGGACGGAGATTTGTCTTCCAACAAGACAATGATCCAAAACATAAAGCAAAATCTACAATGGAATGGTTCACAAATAAACATATCCAGGTGTTAGAATGGCCAAGTCAAAGTCCAGACCTGAATCCAATCGAGAATCTGTGGAAAGAACTGAAAACTGCTGTTCACAAACGCTCTCCATCCAACCTCACTGAGCTCGAGCTGTTTTGCAAGGAGGAATGGGCAAAAATGTCAGTCTCTCGATGTGCAAAACTGATAGAGACATACCCCAAGCGACTTACAGCTGTAATCGCAGCAAAAGGTGGTGCTACAAAGTATTAACTTAAGGGGGCTGAATAATTTTGCACGCCCAATATTTCAGTTTTTTATTTGTTTAAAAGGTTTGAAATATCCAATAAATTTCGTTCCACTTCATGATTGTGTCCCACTTGTTGTTGATTCTTCACAAAAAAATACAGTTTTATATCTTTATGTTTGAGGCCTGAAATGTGGCAAAAGGTCGAAAAGTTCAAGGGGGCCGAATACTTTCGCAAGGCACTGTATATGTAAGGAGATAACATGGGCACAGGCTAATTATTGCTAACTAACATGCTAGTTAACGTTAGTAATTAAACCTAAACAGCTCATGTAAGTCGAACCTGCCTGCGAGCTTCTCCTGTACTATACGGTAATTCCTCTACTATGTGACACAATCGTTAGCCTATTTTTACAAAAACGTCTGCTACGGAGCCATAACATAAGGTACAAGGTAATGGAGCCTTTTATACATTGTCGTGTTTCTTTAGAAATAAACAATGGACAAATGGAGTCTTTAAACGCTTCAGATGTAAAGTTATTCGCTGTCAAGTGACGTCAAAGTGAATGTCAGTCAGTGGAATGCTAACGGGAGGTGATACCTTTGTAGCGTCAAAATGGCGCCATAGGAGGTTCGAGTTCTTAAGCGAAGCTAACCCCCTTGGTATTTCCGAAGGAAACAAACCCACGTGACGCGTTCGTCCAATCAGCTGCCGGTTTTCATTTTTTTGGGCAACAATACAGTTTAGCGCCACCTGCTGTTATGGAGACATATTACGTCTCGTCTCTTCGGTGTGTTCTGAGGCACTTTTTGGTCCAACTCGGGGAGACTGATCAGTCCGACTGGCTTTTCTGCCGACAGTTGGCCGTTTGGTTAGTGTGTCAGCGCCTTTAGTCTATTAGACACAAATGCAGGGGGAAACAGCTCCTCAGATCTCTTCGGGGTAAATTGAGACCGCTAGCTAACTATCTGTCCAATCTGGGTTTTCTGTTGCATGATTTAAACAACTTGAACGAGCATGTTACACCAAAACAAGTACCTTCCGAGGCTGTTTTGCAGAGGCACCGCTATTGCATCTGGCGTTTAGCGCCGCCCAAGACAATTGTGATTGGTTTAAAGAAATGCCAATAAACCAGAGCATGTTTCTCCCATCCCAGAATGCTGTGTGGATTAGCCAGACCCTCCTTTTCAGCGCTGTGGACGAAGGTCTGGCAATGTGAGACTATTGTGCACTCAAATACCCAAACAGTTTTTGCTGAAATATTGTAAATTGGCCTATCAGTGAAATGTGGCATTCTCTGTGGCATTTTCATATTCAGTCATAACTCAGATTATCTGACCTAAAGCTATATAGGAAAGGTGTGTGAGTATTTGTGAGTAAATGAGAATAGCCAATTAATGTCTAAGAGTGAATAACTTACTTGGCGACTTGTGTCCCACTGCAGCAGACAAGCGTGAATATTATAATGTAGTTCATGACCTCAAATATTCATGAGAGCCTTTGAGTATGACAGTAAATCATTGGTCTTTTGGATTAAATAAGTGATATTTGGCAAATACTTTACCTACCTGTTTTGAGTCGATACTGGTAGTTAGCTTGGCAAATTTTGATTTTAAGCCTTTATATACAAGAACCTAACAAAATCCCATTTTCCATGGTACAACAGTGCCACTCATACGTATTTCTATTTGACAGCTTCCACGAGAAAATTATACTACCAAATTCAAAAATTTAAAATCAATCCATACCCTCAACATCACTTCATATCTGCTGGAGTTTTGACATGCTCAACACCGAGCATCTCTGCATGTTACAATTTGTCATTTGTACAGTTGATATTTGCAGATCTCAGTGTTAGTTCCAGAGCACCCATCACCAACTGGTGAATGTTGAATGTGCAGTGATGTGTGCTAATATTAACATGTAACGCTCTCTCTTCCTGTCCTCTAGATCTGCCCCATATGTGCAGCGCTACCTGGTGGCGACCCCAATCATGTGACAGATGACTTTGCTGCTCATCTCACACTTGAACACAGAGCACCCAGAGACTTAATATCCTTTTCAAATAGTAGTGCCTCCTCCTCCACATAACATAACCTGGCTACTGTATTGACTGAAACACAAATTCAGCATTTTTTTTTTCCCCCAGTTAGTTGTAGTAAGAGAAGCCTGTATTTCAGGGTTTCTGTGTAGAAACTATTCAGATATTTATGCGAATGCGTTATGTTGCGTCCAGATTGTTAATTTATTCGAACCCAAAGCGAACGGCAGTAGGGCAAGAGTCGGGAAATATTGCAAGGTGTGAGCTGCAAGGTCTGTAGTAAATGGAAGGTGCAAGCTTCCTATTTACATTCATTTTATACATGCGTTCTAATGGCACCAATGTATTTTCTTTGGGTGTAATAGGCCACGCCCACTATAACCAATCAGTACACCATTGTAGGCGTGGCCCTAGATGGTACCCTCCATGTTCCGTAAAAGTCGGATGAGCTCTTCATGAGATGTAAACTTTTGGCCGATCTAATCCAAATTTGGTCCAGAGGCTCATAGTGATGCGTAACGCGGTGTAGCTTTCATAGCCTTTACTTTGGACAAGATATGCTAAAGTCGTCAAATTTTTTTTAAAGCTATATTGTGCAACTATTTCAAATGTCCGACATGGGTGTGGCCTATGTCATGTGATTCAGCTCAATTCAGGCAACGCGTGGATATAAGGTTTTTAAATGTGCAGTGTACGGTATGAGAATTGGTTATAGCGCCCCTTGCTGGAAGAAGTGTGTGAATTTGTGTGCCTCAGGTCCGTGCAGGGTTCTGGACCAGTCATGAAAATTGCATCACCCCACCATGCACGGTTAGGCTGCAGCGACACTTTTATTATATAATAATAATAATAATAATAATAATTATTATTATTATTATTATTATTATTATTATTATTATTATTGTTATTATTATTATTCTAATATAATAAAAGTGAGAGAAAAAATATTATTATATACTTACAATTATAATAATATATTATATTAAATGCGAGCAGTTCATATAGGAATTAGCCTACATGTGTGAGTTGACTTACACTGTACAAGTTGTTCAGGAGAGCCACAGAAAGAAGCAATTTTCAAGGATGTGTTATTTGTCAGATTGTGTGAAGGGTTGAAATGGCAGCATCTGCGTTTGCCTGTTAGGAACCAGCTGTAACACTCCATGTGAGTTGCACTCTGGGTAGACTCAGAGTACTGCTGATGCAGTCTATTTATAGAGTACTTTGAATAAGTGCTGTTGAGAAAACAAAAGATGCAAACATGTAGAAATACAGACGGACCAAGTGCATCCTAAGCTTCACAAAATGGGGCCATGGTTTTTTGTTTGTTGCCATACCCAGTGTGGCACCATGCAAATATTTGATCAGACTGCAGCTGGATCAGAAGACCTGAGTGTAGTGAGCATTCGGAGGAGTGACAGTTTCTGTGCTGCAACGTCAAATTTATTAATACATTTGTCAATCAAACCGAGTATGTTCTCGACGTGTTCCTTAACGGCGAGCTCCACGATGAGTCCAGTGGGGTGCGGCATGTGAGGAGGATGTTTCACCCTGGTCGTGGGCTGGGGGGTCCGAGAGCCCGCAGGTCTAACATGCACTTCACCAGCAGCACCACAGGGGGGCTCTCCACCAGCCAGAGCTCCTCACAGAGTTCCAACTACAGCAGAGAGGCCATGGACCCTATAGCAGGTCAGACACACACACACACACACACACACACACACACACACACACACACACACACACACACACACACACACACACACACACACACACACACACAGGTGGCATGGTAAACCCATGCTGACATGTATGATACAGGCTTTCTCTGAGGCACACAGCTGCAGAACAAGAAAGTGTGAAACCTGTTGTGGGTCAGATGATGGAAAGTAGCCTGCACAGTTCCAAATCTCAGACAGTGTATTGGGTGTAAGGCAGCGACAAAGGATCAAAGAAAACAGACAAAGATCAGATAAGATAAGTAATCTTATTTAATGTGGGGAAAAACAAAACATTTTTTGTTTTTTAAATCTGACATTAAATAAGAAGATCCCTTATCTGTGAGTGCCAGAGTTTTTGTTTTCTTAGGTCAGGCAATGAAAGCTGTATTTTTGTTATCAGTACAGTCAGGCAGAAAACAATGAAGTCCAGTATCACACAGCTACAACTGCAGGAGGTCTGAGAGTAAACACTGGCGCTCAGTACTAAATCAGGCGTGTGGCATTAAGAGACCCATTTATTAATTAGTCTCACTATAAATAGTTTCTCACACATACAGAAAAATGACCTGCAGTAGCAGAGCTATAACACAGGCCTAGTCTGAACGGTAGTCTGGATAATACAGTAATGTGTGGGCAGAGTTGTTGCCGTGGCAACTCCTTGTTTATCCTGTTCCCAATTTTAATCCGGTTCAGCGCTTGGCATTCGCCACGTCAGCTCCAGCTGTGCCATAATGAGGGTCCCTGTTCAGTCTGCCTCACAAACAGCCTCCTCACTAATGACCTACTGTACCTGCTGGGCCGTTGACCTGACTGGTCAAATTTTAGCCTAAACCCCAGTGCTGAGGGTCTTATCCTGTCTCCTGTCAATCATAGTGCTCTACTTTTGTGGATCAGAGGCTGCATAGCGGTCCTACGAGATTGTTGTTCTGTGACAGTATAGCTCATAATTCAATCATTTTTTAGAGATGAATAATGTGACCAATTTGAAATATGTACTTCTTACGTAAATTTACGAAAGAAATTCTTAAAAAGGTTGAATTACTTTTGAATGATCGGTTTTCACGATCTGCCTAAATATCATCATGTTTTCACGAGAGCCTACCGTCTGGTAGACCGATTGACTGCCTGTCTGGATTGACCAAGTCTTTGCTCCTTGTTGGAATCATCATTTCTGACATTGAGCCCTTGTCGTTTCCGTCTTGTTCCTCCCAGAGCTTCTTTCCCAGTTGTCGGGGGTGCGGCGCTCGGCGGGCGGACAGCTCAACTCGGGCCCCTCGGCCTCCCAGCTCCAACAGCTTCAGATGCAACTCCAGTTGGAGCGCCAACAAGCCCAGGCGGCGCGTCAGCAGTTGGAGACGGCCCGAAACGCCACCCGGGGCGGCGGCCGAGCCAATGCAATCCTCAATACCAATTCAGCTGCCGCAAACCCCAACGCCAACCACAATACCAACCCCAGTCCAAACCCGGGTCCGCCGGAGTCCAACACACAGCACACTGCACATAGCTCCCAGTTTCTACTCAGCAGGTGGGACTGTCGCTCTTATTTTCTGCGTCTACCTGAAACGTCTTTAAAGTCCTTTGGATGTTCACTGTGCAGAGTATTTTTTATATGTCTTAAATGGGATATTTAAATGTCCCATGACATGAAAATTTCACTTTGAGTTTTTTTTTTTTTTAACATTAATATGCATTCCCCCAGCCTGCCTATGGTCCCCCAGTGGCTAGAAATGGTGATAGGTGTAAACCGAGCCCTGGGTATCCTGCTCTGCCTTTGAGTGGGACTGGCTCTGGTGGCTGTAATTCTGCACCAAGGCTGAAGGTCTATGGAAAAGCATCCAAAGAGCACCATGTGATGGGACCTTTAAGCAGTTGTTTTTTTATTCTCTACTGTCACCTGATTTGTCATCCATCTGTCGTCCTCTTTTTTTTTTTTTTTTTTTTTTTTTGTAACCAACTGTTGAATTTCTCTTGTGCAGGCTGAGCGAACCGCGGCTGTGTGAGGCAGAGCGGCAGGCGTGCGAGGCCCAGTGGGCCGACCGGAGCTTGTTTGTGACGGAGCTGCTGCTGTCGACGCTGCTGCCTGACTCGGACGCCTCGGCCTCCTCCTCCGAAGACGAGGACGACTGTCACGGCTCATTGCGGAATTTCGCTGACTTCGAGGCCATGGGCTGTGTTGAGGTCATGACCTTAGACGTGGCACTGGAGAACCTCAACCTCAAGGAGATGACCCCGGCCACCAAGACGCCGAAAACCACGGCTAAAACAGCACCAACGAAGAAAGAGCCTCCTGCGCCGCCCCTTTGATGACATGGCCACTCCCTCCCCTCAAACCACCATTGTACTTGGCTGGCTGCTGAGTCAGTCCGACTGCCAATGGATGACAAAAAAGACTGCAGTTCTTTTTGGCTTTGTTTTATTTTTTATTTTTTTCAGTGATTGTCATTTCAGCTCTGTCGCTCCACACTCAACCCCATGTTTATTACGTTGTGTACATTGAATAAAAGTAGTGAGACGAGAGAATGTGAAAGCAAGCAAGCGTGGTGGGTGCGTGAGAGAAAGAAAAATAACTATATAAATATATTATAGAAAAATTTATATGAAAGTTGATAATCAATTCCACATAACCTGTGTTTCCTCTAGCAGATGAGCAAAGCGTAGTTAACCGTTTTTAAAGAGACAAACGTGTCACACACTCACCCAGGGAGAGGAGGCAGACAGAAACCTCTCCGGTAAAAACGCTGCTGTGTATTTATAGTTATTGATTAAAGAACTGCTTGGAATGGTTTACCACAACTTAAGCATGAGCTTAAATCACCATGTGCCCATTTCTAACTGCACACTCACTAAACGGGGAGGTCTTTCTCTATTGCTCAGACACCTGAGTAACTGTAAATTAACGGTGCCACACTACTGGCATTTCTGCACACAGACACACACACACATGCAGACTGATGGCCCGTTTGGTTACATTCATGTCCAGTCTCAACCCCCCTCCCCTTTGTGTGACATCACCTGTTTTGGGGTCTAAAGACCTTGCTTTATATCAACTGTGGGCACTTTGGTTTTTAATTGCATATCCAGTGTCCATTTGTGTACACTACAGATGCTCTACATAAAGGTGTAATGCAACTCGGAGGCAAACTGAGATGAAACTGTCCTCAGTGTGACCATTTTCAGGCCTTTTCTAACATGGAAGAAACACAACCTGGTCTTCACAGTTCACCCCCCCCCACCTCCCCCTTCTCTTTTATGGAAGACCAGACGCTAGCTTCCCGTGATCTGAAATTACTTTTCTCTCCATTACTCATGAATGCAAAAATTACTCATCATGTGACTTGAAGGAGAGCATCTTGTATTGCTCTTTCCATTAATTTCTCTCAGTCAAAAAGATCTTTGTATGCCTCCACTGCTACATGAAGAAATGCAATGTATGTTTTTGGCTCAGCGAAAAGCCAAATCACAGGGTAAACCTTTCAGTTTGGAGGACAATAAAAAAATGTTTTGGATGGAAATTAACTAACCCAATCCTGCTCTCTCGTTTGTGTTTTTTACTTTGATTTTTTTTTTTTGAAACTCACAGTTGCTAACTTCTTGGGGAGCATGTACAGCATAAGGTAAAAAAATAAACACCTATCTTACAGGTCAAGTTCAATCTCAATTAGTCTCGTCATCTCCTGATGCATTTCATTCACAGCAGCAGTGGAACAGACTTTCTATATATTTGTTAGTTTGTTGGGACCTAATGGAGACTGGGGTGTTTGCTAATAAGTCTACCATCCTTGATATAAACGGGGTGGACAAAATAATAGAAATGCCGGTCAGTAAAACGCAATACAATAAACCAGCACCGACACTGCAGCTTACATAATGATCACGAAATTGAATCAACAGCTCTATAAAACAGTTTAAACTAAATATGTAACCTTCATGAAGGTAGAATTTATTGCAGGACTTGTGTTAAATGTAGGCTAGCTACCTACACTGTCAACTGAGTGTAGGTAGTATATGTATATACAAACGTGTTTGGGTTTTGACCAAATATATGCCCTTGTCAAAATTGGGTCAGTGGAACGAAGATGTCTTTATTATTTTTTTTTTTTTTATTAATATTATTTATATTTCCCAGAATCTGTGGTTAAATGCTAGTGGTGGCTAATGTACTGTAGACTGACATAGGTCTGGTAAACTCACTTCCCAGTCTTTTTCATCAATTTTTCACATTTGTAGTCTTAAGCGCCAACCGACGCTGCCTCAAGTAACGTCACTTGAGGCAACGTTATTAAACATTAGGCCTACAGGCATAAGCAAAGATCCTCTTTACTAACTAAAACCGTCTCTGGCATAAGCTGCCCACATCTGGGGACCAAATATTTGCCTGGAGAAATAGCAACATGCAGACGCAGCTACCAGGTTTATTACAACAACAAAAAACAATTTTGAGTCTATTAAATCTACTGCTAGCAGCATTAGCATTGTAGCTCCGTTGGCGCCGTTTAGTTCCGTTACAGCGCCACCTGGAGTTCCCGAGGTGGTAAATACTGCGCCAACCAACGGACATCCATGCGCGGAATGCGCACGTTTTAGACATGAACCCAGCTGTGATTTCCTTACAAGATGGGCATGCTGACTAATGCAAAAACAAAATCAAAAGAGCTATATTTGGTTTATCTCACTGGGAACATTTAGTCATTTATGCAAATGAGATCAAGTTACATAGAAGACAAATAGCCATGTCTTTGCCGTGCAAACAGAGTAGGGGAGAGAGGGGACAATTGCAATGTGTGGCAGTTGCAACATTGCTGATTTCTCCAATCAGGAATGAGCTAGAGTCATGAAACTCCTAATGCACATGCTCAGTAGGTCCCCTCCATCTTTCTGGAGGTTAACAGCCACATGCCATTGTTCCTTACGGGAGAACTGAAATTCAAGGTGAAAAAGTAACTTTTTTTAAGACCAGATTTTTTGTCATACTGTCTAAACTGTTTAAGTATTGATCTTTATCGTTATATAGTTTGAATGTGCAGTTTCTTAGCTTTTAACAGAATTAGGTACCATGTGTTAAAGCTAATGTGTTAGGCTAGCATCCCTAGTTTTAAGATGGCTGCCAGGGGGGGGGGACAGTTGTTGCAACTGTCCCCCTATGCAACTGTCCACACATGGTGTTGCAACTGTCCCTCATGAAAACAACAATGACAATTAGATAAAATTGATATAAAAGGCAATTCTGTGGTTTGATAACTCTAGTCTCAAATAAACTGAAAAAATATTTGAATAATTATGCCGAAGTATGAGTTTTATTACATCTAAATGACTGTTGCAACTGTCCCCAACATTTTTCAAGGTCCATTTAAGTACAAATTACTTTCATATCATATGTACACATGTTGCAGCAGTATGGGCAAGTAGGTGACATATATGGGTTTAATATATAAGAA
Source organism: Perca fluviatilis (assembly GCF_010015445.1). NCBI lineage: Eukaryota > Metazoa > Chordata > Actinopteri > Perciformes > Percidae > Perca > Perca fluviatilis. The sequence continues at coordinate 27,326,741 of NC_053117.1, forward strand.
TATATAAGATATATATACATAATTATATTATATATATATATAATTCTTTTTGTCTTTCTAATAAACAAAACGGTTGCTGAGAAACTGAAGGAAATGTAAAAAGTGTTGCAACCGCCCCCACTCTCCCCTACAGGCAGCCATGATTTGCAAGTTAGAAACAGACCATGTAGGGATGGCCTGAGCATCTTAAAGGAAAAGAATACATAGGCTATTATAATAATAATAATTATTATTATTATTTTACCTTTGGGAGCAGCACATATAGAAAAAGATAAAGTTTCACGTTTTGGAGCTTAAAACCTCACAGTCGTCTTGTTTTGATGGTGGTGTGCTCTCTTTTGAGGTTGTTTTCTCCCAATATTAAAAACACACACACTGAACAACACCCAGCTGCTCCTTTGTAGTAGCCTATGCCAAGAAATCAGTGACATACATTATTAAGTATAAAAGTATTAAAAATATGTAGGCATATATAATGAGTAGCCTACATGGACTTAAAGGAGAGGCCACACTAAGTTTAAAATGAAACAATGTGATTGGCTGTGTGAGAACAAGCTCTACACCCATCGACCCATGTAGATAGAAAGGTATTCTGATGAATTAATTCAAACAAAAAACAAACATTTGTGATTTACACAGCCAATATGTAGCCTATACTGTAGCAGAAGTCAAATATGCTATTTAATTTCTGGTAGACTTAACAGCTGAAATCAGGGGTTCAGATAGATAGATCTAACAGGTTAGATATACAGTCTAAACAGAGTATGCCAAAAAGGCATCTGACATGTGGATGGATAGATTTTAACTGCTTAAGAAACCTGTTTTCAGCAACATGCAGATTCTCCCTGCATGAGAAAAATCCGTCTTAAGTGGCTGTGAATGTCACTCAAAAACAAATGGTTGATATAATTACATTTTCTACATACCACAAATTACACAGAATGCTTCAAGTTAAAAAGTCACTCTAAACCTCAAGCTGGGTTTAAGTGGACTTCCAGCCCGATCCTAAACGAGTGTGCAGGAGCCACATTTCCTCACAACCGAAGAGCTTTCTGTTGTCAATTAAGTTGAACACAAGAACCACAAATAAAGAAATCAAGTTGAACAATGTCTCTGCTTCTGAAACACTGGAAACCCTGCAGGGAGGTTATGGTTTCCATCTCATGTTGGTTACTGATTTAACCAACATGAAATGGAAACCATTATCCCCATTGGACGTAAATGGTGTCACTTGCTGTGTGCCAGCATCAAACCAGCATTTTTCAGCGTTACTGTAGAGACTTCTTAGACAGCCCCAGTGCTGGGAACTTAAAAGTGCAATCTGTGCCAAGTCACTGAATTATTATCTGCGCTCTAAAACCACTAAATAACAGCAGCCTGAAAAGATTTGGCACATTCATTCAGTCTTTAAGGAGGTTGGTTGCTGTAGGAAACCAAATGAATGCAAAGTGGGGGAAAAAAAGAGCAAAGACACAACACAACACAAGATATTATAGGGCACAACAATATATTGCAGATATATAGTTACAAATCCAAAAAACTAAGTTGATATTAGATGTATACAGGTTATGAGGAAAGAAAGAGTAAATATTTCTATAAGACTGCCTCGCTATTGTAAAATATATATATATATATATATATATATATATATATATATATCAACAAAACAAAACAAGTGTTATCATCATGATTTCAAGTTCTTGTTAAAGTATAAGCCTTTAGCTCCACGAGTTTTTTATTTCAAAGTATTATGAAGAATAGGATAGGGAATAAATGTATAGCCATTGAATATGGTCAAAAGAAAGTGGAAAACTGATTTTACACATCAGTCAATAAGATAAGTTGTTGAATCATAAGTCAATAATATAAAGAAAAAAATCCCAATACTAAGAGCTCCAGGAAAATAATACTGCATACTCTAATCACTGAACGCTCTCATTGCTTTGTCATCCCATCTATCTAATAATGACAATGAGGACATACAATATACATGCTAAAAAGCTAAACTATATCATCTTGTTGCACGTGTACAGTGTGTATGTTTAAAGGATGTAATAAAACTATAAAGGGATTGTGAAAAAACGGTTTCCAGCTTGCAGTAAGCATCATGTCCTCACCTCGTGCACATCTTTCCAAAAATAAGACACACACAACTCAGTGGAATTTCAGTATTCTTTGTAATTTTAATTCCCATAATTTAGTTTAAATGCAGACAGTTCTTCACTAAAATCTTAAATAAAACATTACAGTACGATATATGCAAATCAGAAGAGCTTTAAGATTTTTTTGTAGAAGCAGGCTACAATTTCTATAGATTTTTTTATTATTATTATTCACTTTTTTTTTAATTTTTTTTACTTTTGAAGGACCGGACAGTTAAATAGCAGTAAACAGTTAAAAGACAACACAGAGCTGTAAAGCCTGCAGGCCAGCCAAAGGAGCACATTCTATTACAAAACAGACCAGAAAACTAGAGACAGCACGTGAAGGTCTGAACTGATGCCCCTCCACCTCTGCGAGGCGGTGCTATAGTTCCACACAAACAGGAGAGGGCGCTATTCCACCAGGCAGGTGGAGCTACACGACCACAGAGTGACAGTGATGGAGTTGCACCCATTGACATATGGTTGCACCTTCACAAACGGCTCGTTTTTGCACATTCAAGGGAGAGAGAAATGGCGCCTTCTGTTTCTCTACAAAGAGGTCACGCAACAGTTCTAATGCAACAGAAGCACAGTCACTGCCTCAAATGCAATCCCGCCACTCACTGATGGCTACCGATCAGCTGGAACAGACTGTTCCTCTCTACAGGGAGGGGGAGGGGTCAGGCTACGTCATCTAGCGGCTGCGTTCATACTTCATACCAAACCAATTTTGAAAAAAAATAATCACGAATTTTACCTGCACAATCATTGGATTTCAGGATATAATACGATCTAAAATGTATCAATAAAGATTCACTTTGATCTATAATTCATAGGATGATTCATCTCAATAAAAGGTCTGACTCAAGGCCCCGGAAACTTATTTTCTCAATCGGCAGGTTAGAACACGTTATCTTTGTGCTTTCCACACTGCTTTGAAGTGGGCGGGGCTCTGTTGAAAAAAAAAGGTGACGTCACATATTTTCATGCATTTTCATGAATCGACGACATGTGACGATAGTCGACCGGTTGTTTGCTAATGGCCGATCAAGCCAGATTAGCAGAGTTTTCAGTGTTAAACCAATTGTTTTATATCTAGGGTTAAACCTTTGATAAATAATACCTACAGATGTTTTTTTTTTCCTTCAAACTTTAACTTTATCATTATTTAATGTTATAAAGAAACACATATTTGAAAAAAAACAAGTTTTCAGGGGCTTTAATATATTAATAGCAATGCTACTTCTGATATTTGCCATGTAGCATAGTTGCTTTAATGAAAATTACTATCAGATATGTTTAACGCAGTCACCAGAAGACAATTTTACACCCTCCCCCCATCTTGAGCAGTGCATCCCTTTTGGCCTATCAGGGCTGAGAATGGCATGGAAAAACAAAAGAAAATGACAATGTGAGTTACAAAAAAGGGGCCTTGCAGAGCACGGTGGTGATGCAGCACAAACCAGATGTCTGAAGCATGCTGGCTGACCTCAGTCCAGTAAACCTCATAATCCACCACGAGGAAAGTGGATTCAGTCTCATTTCATTGTTTGCTTAACTAAACACAAGAGCAACAAACATCCACCAGCTGCAGCCAGACAACAGGACTTGCCATAGAGTGACTTTCATCAACGGAAAGAAGCATGTTAAATGTGGTTCTCCTACTACTCTAGAGTAGCATATAAGCATATTATTTCAAACTTGAATACATATTATTTTGTTAGCATTCAACAAGGTTTTAAGTCTGCACTTGGTAGCTCAACGTTGTTGTTACATGCTAACAAAAAAATCATTGTTTTATCCTATCTATAAATGACAAGGTGCTCAGATGTTACCAAGTATAAATGTGTAACATGCCTATTTATTTTAGAATATCAACAAAATAAGTAGCTTTTCTGCAGACAGATGAAAAAGACTCTATGGCAAAATACACTGAGAATTAAAAGCTAGTGGAAGCTGGACGTTCAGTTAGCCTGTTGCTCTCTATGAAACGATAACAGTTTTATTCTATAGGCTATTGAAGTTAGCAGTTACATTGGCTTGTTTTAAAGACCATAGGGAAAAAAATCTGATCTTCTAGGCCGGACCTATTTTCTCCAAATTGACTTCCTCCACTAGCTCTGTGCAGCCCCCTGTGTAACACACACGCCGTGGAAGAGTGAAAGGGTATGAGCTTCAAGAGTGGTTACCTGCCAAAACAAGGAAACATAGTCCAGTTATCAGTTACCAAGTTTAAGATTTAGGTTTCTCCACTAGGAGATTTTGGCTTCTAGATTTCACCTTCAGTGAGCAGTTGTCCTGGTTTTAGCAAGATGCTGTCCTGCTCTCACAGCTCCATGATCAAAAGCAGTAGGGAAACAAAATTACAAAGTGTTTTCCATCTAAAATTCAAAAAATAAAAATGGTAATTTAAAAATCTGATCTATTGGCAACCGACACTTCAATCTACTAGAAGAACACACGGGGCTTAGAGGAAGTGTGGCACATGGCACCAGCGAGGCGAGACACTTGTAATAAGACCATTTCTCAGTATCACAGAGATCTTATAACAACTAGTCCCTGTTTTCCAGTTTCCCATCAACCCCACAGTGTGTCCTCCAAAGTGTCTGGAAGCTCACCCAGGTTAAAACTCAGATATGGTAGAAAAATATATACTGTAGTCTTGATGAAATTTCTCTAGTCATTCTCTTCATTACTGAATTGCACACATACATGTAGTGTCAACTCATTGTAATAGCAGTGTAAAATGACGGGGATCATGATTAGCACTACTACTACAACAGAAACGAGTCATCGCGTACACACACACACACACACGCACGCACGCACACGCTCTCGCTTTCTCTCTCTCTCTAGACACTTCAGGTTATTTTATTTTTTTACTTGCACTTAAAAAAAAATCATGGTTAATAGTTTGTCTTTCATTGGCATCATTAGGCAACAGTTTTTTCTTCAGATACTCTACAATATGGTTACGATGTAAACACCACATTACTTATTATTTAACTGTATCTGCACAAAGTAAAACACAATGTTACAAGGCAAGTGGCTAGTTAAGCATAGATTTGTTCATGAGAAAAACATTTTTTTTTTTTTTTTTAGGAAACACACCACAAGAACAAAAAAAGAACTTGCAACACCTGGCATCGAGTTTGTTCAAATAAAAAAAAAAAAAAAAAGAAACAAAGAAAGGGAAAAAAAATGCTTTAGACTTTGTTCGTCTAGAGGTCTGGTGACCCTGTTAAAAAGCTGGTGATGATCAGTACTATCCCCCCCAGATACCATCTCACATAACGATCCTAGGATAAAAGTCTTGTGATATTTTTTGTGACACGAGCAGCCTCAAAACCACCACTGGGCTTCGATTTAGCCTGAAACTTGACCCTATGTTATCAACCTAACCTTTAGCACTTTGATTGAAACGCAGATGATCAATAGACTAAACGCTTCTACACTTTAAAAACAAAACAAAAAAACCAGCCCATTTTGAGGAGCTACATGTGTGGCTGGGGTTGAAGCCCCTTTCTTTCCACCTCTGCATAACTGGCTGAGTTATAATAGGGGTTTGATATGACACATAATCGCCGTCTGACACGACAAGGCTGACCAGGGGTATGAGACCGAGGTTCAGGGCTACAGAAACAGGTAAACCCTGGACTAAGACATGTCATCTGACCGGCAAAACCGGGCAGGAGGTCTGAAGTGACCCGAACATGGCCGGTGTAGAGGTCCATCACTGGCAGGGAGCCTTTAATGTGAGGAAATGACTCCAGTAGCTGAGTTTTATATATGAAAACAAAAGGCATACGCATGAAGATATGTGAACATTTCTATGGGACCTTAGTGTTTCTGGTTCTGTTCAGTTTTAGCGTTTTTGGCTTCTGCGGCACCTAAACCTCATTCTACTTTAAGTCTATCGAATATCCCCATCTGAAACCCACCTAAACATTTTCTCAAGAAGGAAACCTTTAAACTAAAGAATTGTTTGCCAATGCTGTTGATTTTACTGATACGATCAAATCAGAAGGAGAGAAATATCCCCAGCTTTCTGTTGAGTACGGCTTCATTACTTTCAATTTAAATACCGTTTTCCAATCAATATACTTCTGCACGCCTCCGGAAAAAAAACAGCAGCCTGTCAAGTGTGTGTGTGTTCATTTAGGGTGTGTGTTTTCTGGAATGAAACACACCGTAATCAATTAATGTAACTATGACATCATGGAGATCCTCCCTCCCCACTACGTTAAAAACAAACCATGATCCCACATCCCCTCTCCCAAACTCTTTAAGGACAGTATTTACAGTACAAATTACAGTATATTACATCATTAAAAAATATGAGATCCATCTCTAAAAGCAGAATACAGAAGCTCTTGACAAAAATCAACTCTTTAGCAAATCAGGTTTCTGTGGTATCATGAGGAAAATAAAAAAAGCAGAGTGACAGTTCCCCCCCGCCCCCCTCTGATGCGTCCTTTCCATTTGGCCCTAGTTGTACCTGGCTAGCATGTTAAGAGTGAGATGATGGATGGGTTGGTTTACCGCACGCACATCTTTTCTTCTTTTTTTTTTTTTTAACTTTAAAGCAAGCCCGCAAAACAACAAATCACACTCAATCCAATACAACAATATGTACAGGGTTTTTTTTCTGGCATTTTGGAACAATAATAATGAGCACTTGACAAACTATGCTACCTGGGATTGCAGGCAGAACAATCTAGTTTTACTGTAGTTTAGGTGTGCAGATTAACTGTTCGATTATTTTCAATCGTGTGCTGCCTTTTTTTTTTTTTTTTTTTTAAAAATAAAAAAAAAAAAAAAGACAGAAAATGACTCCAACCATACTTCTTGTTAAGAGGTAATGGAAATCTCCCTATTATTGTCATATGTACAGCAGATTGAATGGTATGGTGAACACGTTTCTTATGCACCCCAAAAAAAAAAAAAGAATAAATAAAATCCGATCAGAAACTCAAATGAGACAAAAAAAAAAAAAAATTACTGGACTACGGAGCCAGGCAGCATATGAACCAACCCTCCTCACACATCCACAGTACAACCAAGTCCATCTGTTAACCTCTGCAGCTTCCTCTTCCTTCTCCTTCTCTTCCCCGTCACTCTTGCTCTCTCATCATTTCCTTCTCCGTTATCTGTACCCCTGACACTCGAGCTATGATTTCTACCCAAGTTTCCCTCTCGCTCTCTTTCACTGACTCTCTCTTCCTCCTCTGTTCGCCCTCCCAGCCGTGCCTCCTCAGACGTAGGGCAGGATGCCGTAGACGAACAGGGCCATGACGGCAGCGCTGAACAGGCCGGCCACGGGCACCGTGACGAACCACGCCAGGAAGATGTTCCTGAAGAGGTGCCAGTCCACTGCTTTTTGGGAGCGGATCCAACCCACGGCCACAACTGAGCCCACCTAGAGGTCGCAGCCGGGGTGGGGGGGTGGGTGAAGAGAAAACAATCAGCAGCAGCACAGAACAAAATGTTTAAAGTCGGCAAAGTCAAAGACAGTGAAGAGCTGCAGGTTGTTCAGGCTTTTCTTATGCGGATCATTTCAGATTATCAGCTTGTTTTTACAGGCCTACTTCTTATACATACTGTATGTTTAGCCAATTTTTGTCCATCGAGCTCTAATGGACTTGACAGCGGATGAGTGAATTTGCCATTATGTTTGTGGCCATTGAGTTATCAGCAAATTAACTTAAAGAATAACAAGTTAAAGTACTCCTCACACTCTTTTTCCAACATGGCATCATGACTTTGCGTCAACATACACGCCACTTTCCTAAAGCCAAATGGCGTTTTATTTGTACTCATTTTGAGCTTTCCACATGTATGTCTACACTGTAAAAAACACATACAGCCGTATAGCGTAATACATACACACCACATAGCGTCTTATCCCCAAAACCCCCCCCACCAAAAAAAAAGGGGAAAAAAGGGGTTTAGGAAAAGAACAATGGAAAAAGCTTTAGTAAACACAAAAACTAGGGATGCAATAACACGGTATTTGACGAAATATTTGAGCGAAATTGACGAAATGTTGTGATGATGCAAACAGAAACCGCTACCTGCACGTGTGTCAGTACCCGATCCATTCCACCTGCACGATCCGTTCTGCGCTGTGGTACGAGGATTTACGACACTACCCAATCTGTTCCCACGCTAGCCTCCAGCTAACGTTAGTTTAACTAATTCGGCGGACCGCTAGGTGATTATAGCGGGCTGCCATTAGCCTCCACTGGGAAGCTAACGGTTAATTTGTCTAACCGCTAGCAGATTGTAGCAGTCTGCCGTCAGCCTCCAGTTAAGCTAAAGTTAGTTTAGATAACAGCTAATTCGGCTAACCGCTAGCTGATTGTAGCAGTCTGCCGTCAGCCTCCAGTTAAGCTAAAGTTAGTTTAGATAACAGCTAATTCGGCTAACCGCTAGCTGAGACAGCATGTAAACTCAAAAACCTCAAAACTTGAAAATAAACGTTAACATATACAACAGCTGTTACGTCAGTTCTACTTTACTTGTGCTCATATATATTGATGTCAATAGAATGAATATATATTGATGTCAATAGAATGAATATATATTGATGTCAATAGAATGAATATATATTGATGTCAATAGAATGAATATATATTGATGTCAATAGAATGAATATATATTGATGTCAATAGAATGAATATATATTGATGTCAATAGAATGACTCTTTTTGCAGCTATAATGTTGTAGATCTCTACACAGCTTTTTGCTTTGGGGCTAGGTAAATTTAGTCTTCTATTATTTAATGTACCCGAGTGGGGTCAAGTTAAACATTAAGTTTGAATTTTATTTTATACTGTGCATTGTTGCAATGTGCTAAATAAATATTTGCATAATTTGAAATTGATTTATTCTTTGAAACTTTAATATTAATTTATACAATTGCAATGCCTTGATTTTAGTAAAGTTAGTACACAGTCATAGCAATAAATGCAATGGTACTAATAATTGGCATAATTTCTTTCAGTGTTTCAGTTAGAGGTTTTCGGTCTTCGTTTCCTCTTTTTCGGTTTTGGCCAAGAATTTTCATTTCGGTGCATCCCTAGAAAAAACCCGACAAAAACCCGACGGTGACCAACGTCACACGCTTAGGAAAACAATAAACGGTTGGGTTTAGGAAAGAAACATTGGGGAAGGCTTATAAAAAAATGTAATAATGTTGACAAACACCACACGGGAGACCCGATCCCGGCTCTCCTGGGTGAAAGTCCTGCGTTTTTCCTTTCATACTACTTGCTACGGCGAAAATCCACACGTAATGTAGGTCAATGGCGGCCAAACGGCGTTGATAAACACGCTAAAAAGTGATTATGCGTTTTGATAAGATGCAAAAACGGCATACGAATTGGCGTGTCATACATAAGCTACTTTATGAGATCATAAAGGTCTTTTTCAGTGACATGTTATATTATTATATATAACAAGTTCTTATCTTTTTTGGTACTCTGATCAACAGTAGGTAGAATATTTTATAAGACGATCATGAAGTATGTGTAAAATCTTCATTTGCAAAGTAACTAACTACAGCGGTCAGATAAATGGATGAAATCAAGTATAAAGAAGCAGACAATGGAAATATTCAACTAAAGTTCAAGTACCTCAAAATTGTACTAAAGTTAGGTACTTGATTAAATGTATTTAGTTGCATTCCATCACTGATAATTGTCAAGCAGACCAAAAAGATCCACAGGTAAGTAAACAAAAAGGTGATAACACAACATTAGTATCCGGACAGAAAAGCCTGCAATCAGCCTTCAGCTCTTTAAGACCAGATCGGTCCAAAATGTCTGTGTTAGTCAAAGTGAGCCGATTGTAAAAGTTACTACTACCTAATCCTTCAAATTCAATATTTGGGTGTGGACGTCTGCAATCAGCAATTCTGCTGTATCAAAAATCCTCTTTATTGGGCTTTAAATAATGAAACAATGTAAGAGTTTTATCAGCTAATGTATTTATTAATTAGTGTTTTTAATGTCAGACGTCCATGAACTCTTCTCTCAAACTTATTCAAGTAATCAAATCAGAATATTACTGAGAAGGAATTTTGGAGAAAACACAAACACATTTCAGACCCCTCGGTGTGTTGGAGTGGCATGTGCAGTGACTGCGTTCCGCTCCGTTTGGGACGCTGCAGGTAGGCGGGGGTGACACTGTGCCTGCTCTTATACGGCCAGAGAAACATGAGACACCTGTCACACTCCCGACTAAATGTGGAAGGTCAACCGAGACCAGATTGTAGTCAGTCTTACTCAAAGTTACACTAGCGACACTGGACTACCCAAAAATATATGCTGGGAAGGAAGGGAACGTTTTAGGCCGATTTTCATCTACTCAAAGTTATTTTACTTTTTCCTTCATTTGGATAATTAGCATCATTCTAAAAGCGGCGTTTCAAAAGCCTGTGTGGAACAATATCTAAACTTTGGGGGGTGGGGTCAAGATTTTTGTTTACAATTGCAGTATTTCAGGAATGCATCAGCAAAGCCTGAACTCAGTGTGACCTCAGTTTTGCTGACTGCCTGTAGAGCTTTAAAAAACACTGAGTCACTGCACATAACCTCTCCAGGGCTGGGCATCAATTCAGTTTCATCTGCACACAAGTAAACCAAAACCACTAAACCAAATGGATGCCCATTACCACTCAGTTACGCTCACATTCTCTCTGGGAGATGTTTACAGATATTGTTGGCTACTTTCTGAAAACGTCAGTGTCACTTTTAACAGAAACTGTATTATAGGTTTACAAATAACTTTAAAATACAGATTTCATCCAACAGTGTCTGTGCATCTCCCCGACACAATCACTCAATTTAAATCCCCACCAGACTAACATACAGTACCTCTAACCATCAGTAGATTTAGCATTATGGCATAGCATATTATCCGAGGTTTTAGGGAAGAGAAGGGTAAGTGGAGGAAAGAAGTGAAAATAAGGTATGGATGATGATGTTGACGTTTAGACAAATTGATCATCAGTAATTAAATACCAATTTTGAGTCTTGTGCAGTTTCCCTTCAGCAGACTGTTGCTAATTTTTGAAGAATTTATCTAAATTATAAACACGATTGTTTTTAAAGTTTGTGTTTTCACAAATTCAGCTATAGGGTCCTTAAAATTGTCCTTTTTTAAAAACTTGTGTCAATGACATGATTTAACAATAACATTCATGTGTTACACTTAGCCTTCTTCACAAATACAGGCTGCCAATTTGAAGATAATACACTTTTTGAGGCTACAAGGCAGCAGCAAGTTAGCTTAGCATAAAGACTGTAAACGAGGAAACAGCTAGCCTGGCTCAGTCCAACTTAATATAGCACAATGTAAAACAGCAAAGACGTTTTAGAAATCGCCTTTTGTACGGCTTAAACTATAGAAAAATGTGATTCTTGTAATCTTAATAATAAAAGAATGTTAAGTAAATTCAAATCTTGCTACAAAAAAAACGGGAAAGAAATATGGTATTTTTATGGAATAGAGTAGCCAATATTTTTTAGTTAGAGTAGACTGATTATTTTATGTGATTTATGATTCTCTGATTTTAGAATGCTTTCAAACCTTGGATGATCTATATTATATGTTATTGTCTTTGAGTTGAAATAGGTCTTTGTTATGTGTTGCATGTTTTAACACCAAGGACCATGTTGGAAATAAGTGTTTACACTTTAACATGCTATCCTTTGGATTATGTTGTTTGTCAAATCCAAAATAAATCAAATCAATAGATAAGAAACATTCTCATGAATCTCTGTTTTCAAAAAGAACAGTTCAATAGCTATACACTTGGGATATTCTGCTCTACAACTAATAAGCTTGCATCTCATCAAATTTTAGTACAAAGGTCCTCTTAAAAGGAAAACTTTTGAGGGTTTGCTACCAAAGGAAAACTACAGAAGTCAAAACTGCAACTTTGGGAGTTGTGATTGGCTTTGGTGATTGAGAGCTACAGGTAAAGCGATGAAGTGGCTTCACTACCAATTACACCAATACCTTGCAGTGGGTGGAGCTTATTGGAATGCCCACATTTGATGCAACAAGCACTGTTAGCGCACTCATTACTTCAATGCAAAATCCGCTGTAAAGACAGAGAAGTGCAGAGACAGAGAAAGATGGAGGGAGAGGTAAATAAGTGGAAAACAAGTGTGGCAGGTGGGATCGGGGGAGTAGGAGGAGCCACACACCAAAACATGCCAGTATTGAGAGGGCAAAATGGAAGAGTGTTGGTGGAAATGAAACAGAGGATGAGACACCATGTTGATGGGGAGGGGGCAGGAGAGGGTTGGGACTGGAGGGGTCGCCATGTCTTCCTGCCTGGATCCAATGCTCCTGAAAAGAAACAGGGGAGAGGGGCTGCACACTGCTGCCTGGGGTTGTCGGATTTCAACTGAATTGTTTGATTGTCTTTTAATGCAGTGAAAAAGGATCTGAACTTTGCTGTCTCCGATGAAATACATTTTATCAGAGCATCCTTGCGAACAACAAGGAAAAAGAGATGAACAAAGATCGGCTGGCATAAATATGGCCATCAAAATGTGTAAAATCTACAGAAATTATTCAAATATGAGGCTTGTTGATTTGGATTAAAGTAATGTGCATTTCCAACCCGGTGCCCTCGGAGGCAGTGTGAGCTTCCTGTCCCCTGGAAATGCCTGGAGAGGAGTTGAGAGGTCAGCTGGAGGGCCACTCAGTCATACCTTGCAGTGCGTGGTACTGACAGGGATTCCGATATTGGAAGCTAACACGACTGTGAGTGCAGAAGCCAGTTCAATAGTGAATCCACTGCGGAGAAGGGAGGGGAGAGGAGGGGGAAAAAAAGAGACATCCTTCATTTTAATGTCTGGAATGTGCTGCTGATGGCAAGGTCCACATTAACAGTAATGACATAATAGAATTGCTCCTTAAACTATGCTCTACACGCACACAAAGGAAACAAAATACACGGTAATCAAACTCTTATTTCTCTCTGAAACACACACACACACACTTCTATCAGGTCCTACATGTTGGTAGGCAACTCATAAGAGTTATACATGTGATCCACAGAGCATTATGGGAGTGTGTTAGTGCCTCGCGCTGACTATGAGACACTTTGTCTTAAGCCATGTCCCGTTTCCAAAACACTATTCACACTTTGACACCAGACCAGTAGGCGCACTGGAAAAGAAAACCTTTTTTTCCCCCTTAATCTACCCCCTCCCCACCATCCCAACACACAAAGAAACATTTGGACATTAGCTCGGGATGGAAAACTACAGATTTTTGTAATAGCAAGAGATTTTGAAACTGAATAATTAGGCGGTGCTTCTTTCAGTGAAGTTAAGACGCCGACCAGGCGTTTGCAAGTACTCGGTTCATGTCTGGTCAGCGACCTTTGTTTCATGTCATACTCCTCTCTCTAATCATTTCCTGTCAGCCCTTCACTCAATGCTAGCAAAGGCAAAAAAGCCAAAAAAAGTAATCAAGTAAGTAATCCCTCATGTCTAATTTGTGTGTGTCTGTGTGCACCTGTGATCAGCAACTGAGCTCTTAACTTTCCATTCCCCCCCACCCCCCCAGTTTTTTTTGACAAGTCAGAATGTCTTCTGTGAAAAATTCAGGAATGGCAGAGGAGAAAGTCTTTCTGAAGACAGGTCACATTTTGTCCACTGCAGATAAGTAGACGCCACTTACTCCACCTCTAACAGCATCTACAAACATTTGAGTAGCAAGCCAATTATAAGTGTGCCACGCAGGATGAGCTCATCACAAAGAGACTCGGTGAGGCCAGTTAGATCTGCAGCAGTCCGACGCTGTGGTGGTTCATCAGGAGAGCTGTCCAGTATGATGAAAATCAATATTTCAACTTTAAAAACGGATTTTGATGGCTGTGAGACACTGCACTGTTCAAGTCCACTGTGCCTGCTAAATTATATGCTCAGCCACAGACTATAGTTACACAAACTACACCCACACAGACACACTTTCCTGTCCTTACCCCAAACAACCTTCTGTCAGATTGATGCATGGAAACAGACATTGGAGGAAAGAGAGCTTTTAGAACTGTGAACCAGAGCAAATTTGTCTTTTCAGTCCTGGAAAAAAAGACTAAGCTGGTGATGGAAAGAGGGCGATTAAGAAAGAAAGAAAGGAGGCACACAGCAAGAGAGAGGGGCCAAGGAGAAGGAGAAATGAAGAGGAAGAAATAATGAGAGTGAGAACAATTGTGGGACTTTGGGGAGAAGAGAGAAAGATTTAGAGGTGAGGCGCCGATAAAAAACAAGACAAAGATGCAGCGTGGAGACGAAAACGGGAAGGAATGGAAGAAAACGAAGAAGCGAGGGCAAGGGGAAGAATAAGAGGGTAAACCACAAAAATAGAGATTTACAGGAGAGAGTAGGAAGGAAAGGAATGGAAAAAAGAAGGACAGAGGGGAAAAAGAAAAGCGCAAGAGAAGGAGTCAGGCTGGCGTCCCTCCCTGCGGTTGGAGAAGAGAGTCCAGGGTTCCCACTGTGGCTTTGCCCCTCCCTCACCCTTCCTGCTCTACTTCTCTTCATCCAGAATGCCAAACAACTTCCTGTTACCCTGTGTGATGTTTTTGCCAGGCAACAGAGTACACACACACTTGAAAAACTTGCACGAACAATTAGACCTTAATATGCGTGCATGCATGCGTGCACACATACAGTAATCTCACCACACAATGTCCTGCAGGCATAGAGCCTAGCTATCTTCAGCTGACACTATACACGCAAACATTCTTGAGGTATGCACGCACACAGGCACGCACACACACACTCTTCAGCTAATGCGTGGGAAGACGAGGGGACAAGAGAGAGAGAGAGAGAGAGAGAGAGAGAGAGAGAGAGAGAGAGAGAGAGAGAGAGAGAGATCGATCTCAAGGACAGAGGAGCAGCAGTAGTTATGGATGCGTGATGTCCGCTGCTGAGGTTGTTGCACAAAGTTTGCCCTAGGCGCTGTGTTGTGGTCCCAAAGACTACTTATTTATTCAGAAATTATTATGTAATAGGTCAGAGGGCTGAAGAAAAATAGAGTGTATTATTCCTACTTCATTCGCTATGCAAAGGGCTATTACAGTGAAAATGATTACAGTAGATGTCTACATAACCGTAAATAATTAGTTATAGCAAAGTTACAGTTTGAGTAGGACGACTGTGTGATTACTGTTACAAATTTTAATTGAAAAGTTTTTCAGAGATCAAAGAAACATTTATCATCAAAATATTTTATAAATCTCTGGGATAACGAATGATCGATGATGAAAAAAACTGAAAATATCCTTTCACTTTTGTATTGTACAGATGCAACAGACGGAAAATTCAAGTACACGATTGTACTTGCAGGTTGCCTGTGTAGTTAAAATTCCTTTTACCTGCATCAGCAGCTCTGTATGGGAAGTAGAGAGTGGTTAATCAGTGCACACGAGGCAAAAGCCCTTGATTAGTCAGACAAGTTTACTGTACCTGTAAACCGGGAGCACTCGAGGCAACAGAGCAGCCGCTCTAAACGTGATTGCGCTGCCTTAGGTCCACGCATTATACTGCCAGCATAGTGTGGGATTTATGAATGTCAGTTGAATTGCAATTACTCGTTCAATAACATTTAACAGCCGTATAAAAGACATTGTTTTTTGCATTCTAATACAGCTGTGTGCACATAAACACTAACTTACCAAGGACGCTGGTTGCACCGGATGGTCTTGTGTGTCAGCATACTGAGGCTTTTTGAAAACAAGTACGAACGTTCACCCCTGCCACAGTATTTCTCCCCCTTATCGAATTCTTTCTTTCTCAACCATTTCCATAAATACAGACAGAGACACACACCCCTCCACCCACTCTCCCATGCGGTGGCTTTCTCACCTTGAGGGGGTGATGGGAGTCAGGTCTTTCCCCATGGTCTGAATGACGCGGCGGCCCCACACCCACAGGCCAGCGCAGATGCCTACACCACCGTATAACAGCAGCCAGATGGGAGTGGCAGCATCCTGCATCACCCCACCCTGTTCGTAGATCATCCACAGCGCCACCAGGGGCCCAATGGCATTACTGCGAAGGTGAGAAAATAGATTACAAACTCAGGCAGCTCTTCTAGTATTTATGACCGAATGAACATCACAAGGACAAAAATATCTAGCAGAGTAAAGCGGAGATCTCTAGTTTTAGTTACAGAAACATTACTTGTACATAATCTAATAGGGCAAAAAACTTCAGAAACAACAAAATATATGATCGGGTGCTAGGGTAATTGACAATAACTGCATTGTCTATATGGGATGTTGTAGGTCCTGTGAACAGGAGGCAGTACCTGACATCGTTGCCTCCATGGGCGAAGGAGCCAAAGCAGGCGGTGAGGATCTGCAGGAAGTGGAAAAGTAGGAACACCTCAGGTTTATCCTTCTCCTCGTGCTCCTCCTCGGCCAAGTCGTCCAGAGGCACTGGAGCGGGAGCCCCTTCTTCGTCCACCCCCTCCAGCTCTGTGGCCAGCTTCATCTCCACCCCACCCTCCTCTGCTTCAATCTCAGCCTCCGCCACGGCGTTACAGTACGATGAGTAGCTATCGTAGCGTACCCTCTTCTTGGAGTAGGACACGCTGTTGCTCCTGCCGCCTCCCTCTCCGACCAGCTTTTCACTGTCATCGCGTGACTCTGTGCGAATGAGCGGCTGGACGGGCATGCCACATATAGCTGCTGTGTAGCAGGTGTAGCTGTTGTTACGCCGCAGCAGGCGGTAGTTGTTGTCTGCCGGGCCAGCGTTGGAGCCGGAGCGATCGGTGTCATCCATGCGGCCCAGGTGGATTTTGTGAAGCAGATCTTTATACAAACCTGAGTCCTTGTGCACTGTGTGGTACACCTGGCCATCGCTGCGCATGTGGCCATCGAAGCTGAAGCTGCCATTAGAGATGGGTGACTTCAGGCAGCCGTTGGTCATCGAGTGGGTCCGGCCTGAAGGACAGAAGAAGAAGAAGTGGGTGTTGAGGCACAATGTTTAGGAGTTAAGTAGTAGGCCTATTCAATAGCAGCACATTTCTTAGAGTTTCTTACCCAAAATATACAGAAACTGAAAAGGTATCTTAAGAGAGGAGACTATAGAGAAGCTTTATTTCTTTTTAAATTGGGCACTTTAAGCCCAAGAGGGATTCAGGGTAGTTCATTTAATTCCATTTTTTTATTTAAAAAAACTGTTTTTAGGCTGAAAAGATATGGAATATATATTTTGTACTGAAAAATGTAGGCTCTCTTTTTTACACATTGATGGATGAAGAATTATTGGATTTTGTGTGAAAAGTTTTATTTTATTGTTATGTTGTTGTAATTCACAATTCTTTCAACAAAAAAGACCTAGTTTTTGTTTCTTCCTAATATCCTGACCTCTCAAAATCACAACAATGCAGCAACAGAACAACTGTTACCCTCCTCGTCCACACAGATTACACAATGAACAGTTTCCATTCATTCGCTTTGTTCTTCATGAACAGATATAGTGCTCTACTGGCACAAAAATAATCTTCCAGTTTTACCGTACGCCCTGCCATTTGGCAGGACATTGCCTCCATTAGCCACGTTGGTGAGCTCTCCACTGGAGTCGCGGGTACTCCGTTCACTGTTGCCCCCGGTGAGCGGCAACACAGCCTCATCTGTGCCCTTAGCTCCTGGTAGCTCCTTAAAGACGGGGCTCTCCTCCTCCTCTTCAGGTATCTTGTCCAGACTCTCATCAGAGATCCTGGACAGCGCCTGCTCCTTCTTCAGACGACCTGGAGGAAATCAAGTGATGGAGGGTTTAGTTAAGAGAGCATCCTAGAAAGACAGAATATCACAATAACAAAGAGTTTACACAGCCTTGTATAGTAATTACAACTGTATTTACATACCAGGCCTACATTCTAATATGTCTGAGTGATCATTTACAGTACAATAGTGAAACATAAAAAAATCCAATCCTACTAGAAAAGACTGAGGTTTTACAGAGAAGTCTGGATTGTTTTCAGTTAGGGCAAGCTGATAAAATCAGTTCAAGAGTTTTACAAGTGAATCAATAATTTGGCACACAGATTACATCTTTTTCCAATATAATTTTTCCATGCATGTTTTTGTTGATACTGTATTGTTACTCTGCACTAATATCAACAATAATCAATTTAAAAAAAGCCTGGTTCCAGGATAGAAAGTGTGTAAAAAAAGTGAAAGACTGTAGCAACATTCCACAAACAAGTATAGCCATCAGCTAATCCAAACTAATCCCAGGGCTGACAAACCTGATGCCCCCCCCCTCCAACTCCTCAAAACACCCCTTAGTACAAACCCATAAACTCAGCCACCGCCTGAGTCACTTTGACGGATGCAGCAATATCCAGATTAGGATGGATAATATCACCTCTAATCCTCACAGGCACATTGAGCAACAGATCAAGTCGGCAGCACTCGTGTGCAGGGTCAAAGGAAAGTTCAAGAAAACAATCATTCTATTTTAAGCCTCAACGTGGACGTTACTGCTTCAATAGAGACAGACTTGGGAGAGTTTGTATCTTAGTCTGGATTGTGGCAATACACAGAAGTTCTTATTTATCCTGCATGACATTAAGTTAAATGTAACAGATACTGCTATGTTTATGTAAACTATTCTCTCAGATATTCCCCCTACTGCTCTTTCCACTGTTTGATTCAATATGTCATGTGTTTTAAAGAGTTGTCTGCTTTGCTGCAGGCTGATTTTCCCATTAGGGAAACAATTCCTGAACTTGATCTGAAAGCTTTCTACACTGCAGGCTATGATCTTAACCCCTTGCATCTGGCCAAGTAGCTATATGCCTAAAAAAAAAAAAAGCTAAGTGTCTAAGGAGAGCAACTGGAGCACTACACCGAGTTCACAGGGTTTCTTTGGTGGCTCTGGCAGAGGCCAATGAGAAAACACATCCGCTGGCATCCCTTGTTCTGGTGTCAGAGCACAGTGTCCAAGCGGAGGCTAAGGCTCTGTTGTTAGGCCCGGGTCATAGTGCTGGGCTTTCAGATGGCGTGAGAAAGACTCAAAACAAACAAACACACACACACACACACACACACACACACACACACACACACACACACACACACACACACACACACACACACACACACACACACACACACAGATACCTACTTGCTATTTTCCTCCTCATCCAGGGACATACGATAAACCAGACCAGGGCTGCACAGATCAGCGACTCAGCTAAAGTGATGAGAAAGATGGCCCACACTGGTAGCATCTCTAACCCAAGCACTGCAATCAATGAACACACACAATTCAGAAAATAACATCTTGCAAGTAGTTTCAAAGTATAATAATGTTTTACTCTTGTCACACCTTCAAAAGGAATTTTGAGCAAGCAAACGAAATTGGCACTATCACCCGTTAAAGCTGAGATTCTAATTTGATCGTACATTGGTGTCAGACTAAATAAACAGAGATAGTTTCTCTATTAGGAAGAACAGCCGTTTAGCACTTACATGGGGCTCCAGTGTACAAGATGGAGAATGTGTTGATCCCAATAGTGGTGGCATAGAAGAGGGGCAGCGCTCGCAGGCCGTTGGGGACAGAGTCATCCTATGTAGCAAACACACAGATGGATTTTTAGTGGAGTTTCTGATGAAGGAGCTTAAAGCGCCCATATTATGCTCATTTTCAGGTTCATAACTGTATTTTAAGGTTTTACCAGAATAGGTTTACATGGTTTAATTTTCAAAAAACACCATATTGTTGTTGTACTGCACAGCTCTCTCTCACTCCTGTTTCTCCAACTTTGGTCAGTTACAAGGCAGGATTAGCTGGGAGACTTCTAAATGAGGGCGCACATGTAAGTAGTTCTTTTGTAGATTATGGTGAACTTGTGTGTGTTGTAGCAGTGCTTTGCTATTGAGAACGACGTAGCATGCTAGCGTTAGTCGGCTAACGCTAGCATTAGCTAACGCTAACGGTTGTGGTTAGCCAGCTCATTTCGGACTGTGACGTCACAGTCCGAGGCCGATTTTGAACAGCTCACTAGGAGACTGAAAGCAGGACACATTCAGAAACCTGTATCTCTCTCAAAACAGCATGGATGGATTTTTTTCAAAGTTTGTATGTGTGTGGAAGCACCAGAGACACAAAAGAACACCCCAAATCCCAGAAAAAGTGTTTTTTTCATAATATGGGCACTTTAAACATTTGCATAAGTGATAAGTCATTGTTCTTGTTCATGTAGTTCAATTTCAAGGTGATATGATGGGATCATCACTGTTTTACATACTGAATGATTCCAAGCAAATTTATAATTAAAAACCAAAATAATGAGTTACTGTTTCGGTTTTAGATGTATGAAGAGTTTTGTGTAATGCTGATGTAATGCAGAGGACCAACAATGTCATTATTTTACATGTGATTTATTTTTGTACACTGGCCATATTTTCATACACATAACAGAGCTGATGTGATTAGTTGTAAAATGAATTAAATAATTGATTACCTTTATTTTTATAATTGTTAATAGTTTCAGTGATTTTCCCATCAAAAATGGCAACTATCTCTAAAAGTAAGCTTTTCAAAAGATGAGGATTTGGTATTTTGTCATATGATCTTAAAGTGAATCTCTGGGTTTTAGACTGATGTCACATAAAACAAGGAATTTGAAGAGGACGCTTTGGGCTCTGGGAAATGAAAACTATTTTCTAACATTTTATAGAAAAAAATAAATCAGAAAAAAAAGATTAGGCTGATTAATCAATAATGAAAATAATCATTACTTGCATCCCTATCCTTACATTGTGATATTGATGTTGACTACATATATGGTCTAGTCTTACTTATGCTGTATTACTTCTACTAAAACATTCTTATCAGTCTATTTAATTTCCCATGTGATGACCAACCTGCCATGTTCAGCAGCTCTACATACATGTTTAAGTGTTCCTGTGGAGGAAAATGAACAGTTCTTCTCACTAACTAAATAGTACATCACTCTGGGCAAGGAAAGCGACTGGCTTAAAATATAAAAATGCTCAAGTCGAAATGTAAGTTAATCTGTAATTACAGTCAGAGCAAAATTATGTGTGAGTATAAGTGTAAACAGGGCCACTCATTAACCAGTTCAGGTGAAAGCAGGTGGTGAGGTAAAACAGTTCACTCTTGCACAATGTGGTTTACTATTATGAGGAGCCTGACATACAATAAGACCAACCTACAGAGGTTTTAAAGTCTCACATCTACATACTAAACCATCGTCTTGACAATTATCAAATCTTAACACAGTATGAATATAATAAAACGATTAAATATTCCTGATGCAAATAGCCTGCAGAGACAGAGATTATTTTGACCCAGCTATACAGTAAAAAATCATTTTAGGACTCATTCATACATAATCCTACAGTTGTGACCTCAGGATGATCTACAACACGTTTTTCTTCCTGGTCTGCCAGAGATAGTCCGTTGCAAAATATCAGATCTGCGGGTGTTGCCAAATCAAATGGATTTTTATCTGTGCTGAATCTCTTTGGTAAGGGTTGTCTGTACACGTGTATGTCTAAATTCTAGTATTTAAACCCGTGGCTCAACGACTCACTCTAGTCTACCACTTCATGGACAGTCTAACATTATTTGTCATGGTAAGTATTCCAGTGCCCTGATGTAAAGGCTTTAAACCTACATGTTTATAAGGTAAAATATGTCTTGAACTAGAAATGCAAATATGAAACTTTAAATTCAATGAGGAGGGATTTGTGCTTATGTGTGTGCGAGTGTCACTATAATAATGTGAGCCCACCTTTCTGAGGATGAAGTGTCTGATGAGCAAGAAGAGAAATCCAGACATGAGTCCAGAAAGCAAGGGGGAGATGAACCACGATGACACTGGAGAGGGAGGAGAAAACGTCATCAGAAAAAAAACAGCAGACTACAATCACTCATTGAAACCGTATTGTCGGGCAGCAATGATCAAGTGTTACAACTGTCTTTTTGTTCCCATTTTATTTCGCCAACATGGCTCATCTTCTGTTCATTTACCTCAGTTATTTCCTACATTTCCCAGAATTACTTTCAACTCCAAAGGAACAGGTATGGCCTTTTTAAATTAAGCTGTGGTTTATACATGCAGGTGAAGAAAGACAGATTTCTTCCTCTAGCTGAGGCTCAAGGGTGAAGAAAATGGTAACTCTGCCTCTTCTAATAAAGACTGCTCACTGTGTAAAATGGTCAAAGGAGTCATCCTTGCTGAAAACAAACTGATGATTACTGTTAAGGTGCTGACACACTAGGCAGACAGCAAAGAACTAGTGGCAAAGAATTTCAACTGTGGCCTTGCCTCACGTCGCCTGTGTCTTGGCCAAAAAGTGGCACTTGAACACATCGCAAAGACTACAGTCGACGGGCAAGTACGTTCTGTGCCAGCATGAGAGGAATTAACTTTCCATGCCAGCAGGCGGCAGCAATCTATTAGTCGTTCAAAAAAAGGGAAACCTGATATACAAACCATTGCTATGACACATACAACAAAACAAAAACAGTGTTTGCCTCAATCAGCCAGCGGCAGAGCACAGCCGTCAGTCCCACTGCTTAACTCCCCACCGGGGCGACAGCAGACGCCAGGAGATGGCTAGCTAGTTTGTCCATCTCCCGGGCTGTCATCTGTTCTGTCGACAATGAAGTCTCCCTTCGGTAGGGAAGCAGAGGAAAAGATCAGCCAGCTGTGCATAGCTGGCTAGTTTGCGTATTCAACCCACCGTGCTGTCATTCTATACTTTTTACAAAAAATGAGCTGAACAAAGTTGTCACTCATCTGGCCATAGCAATCTGCTTTCATAGGCTGTGACAAGAGTGTGTGAATAAAAAACATTAAGTTGTTTAAATTTTGCTAATTTAGTGGCCGGCTAGTTAGCTTGCTTGCTTGCTAGGGAGATCAGTTCTCAGTCTTGCACCAACCACGGTGCAGAAGGAGAAAGGGAGAGAGGTCTACAGTCTTTAAATTATGTTTTACGGTACAGGACATCTTTTTATTAGTTTTATTTTTAAAAGACGAGTTTATGTTGAAATAAAAATACCTTTACAAATAGTTATGTAGCTCGTTGTACGCTTGCCCTCTTATGGACATACATGCAAAAATAGATATTTGAAAAGGTTGAACCTCTGTATTTATTTATTTTTTTAAACATTCAAAAGTAGTCTTTTGGCTAGTTTTGACAGCCCTGTGTATTTGATTGACCAGATGAAAAGCCTTCTGTGTGTACGCACAACTTTATTCGTTAAGTCGCTTGCTTTCCCCACTTCCATTTTTCGAGTGATTCTTCTCACTGACAGCTCTGACACCAAAAAAGCCGACGAGGGTCGACGGTGCTGAACACACCGCAAAAACTAGGCCGGTAGACACTCACCGACCATTTCCGAGGTGTGTCACCACCTTTAACGTATTGCAGAGCTAAAAACCTTTCTTAGGTATAACTTCACTGTAGTTGTACTGGAAACATCTCAGTGTGACGATATTTACTTTATATTCTGTGAATTCTTTAATGATAATATTACATACAAATTCTACACTGTATACACCAAGAATAATAATCATATGCAGGTATAAGGATATTCAGTAATCCGGACGGACACAGACACAGACACAGACACACACACACACACACACACCCCTAGCCATTACCAATCTTGACAAGCTCCATCCACTGTACGCCCTTGGTGCCGATGGCCACCATGGAGAAGCCGATGGTGGCGCCAACAATGCAGTGAGTTCCAGAGATGGGCAGTTTGAGGAAGGAAGCAATTAGCTGCCAGACTGCTGAACCTGTGATCGAAACAAGAGACACAAATCTCAGAAATGTTTCATATTCAATTGTTTTCTATAAAAAATGTAGTTCTGGAACAAAGAAGTACAAGATGTAACCTAGAGAAAACAATGCCACATATATGAATTGCATCATTGTGTCATTTTTGTGCACAAATGTTCGTAACATTATGCTTCTTTTTGTGTTTTTTTTTTGGATTGAATACTTTTTAAAACTGCATTATTACAGCATGCGACATCTTAAATGCGTTTTGAAATTCAAAAGTAATGCTTTAGCTTTCTATAGTTTGTAAAGGTTGGCACAAGTGAACCCGTATTTAAAGTTTCAGTATAATCTCAAAACTGCAGACACATACTGTACCAGCACAGTACAGTTGAATCAAAAAGTTGAAGAAAAAAAAAAAAGGAATTAATAATAATCTGCACATGTAGGCTATACTAAAATCTAATCTAAAATAGCTAAAAGAGATACAGTAATTGCATAGCTTCTACTTTTATCTTTGATAAAGGCACATTTTGAGATACACTGAAAGCCTGCTGCAAAAACGAATCTGTAGCCAGGCGCTCATAATGACAAACAACAAAAAGGATAATAGTTCATTTATCAAGACATTGATTTATCAAGACAAACATGCCATGAGGTCTGTTAACACAATCTTTTCCCACAGGTCAATTTATTTCTAGGCAACAGAGTCCATTATTTTTTATAATTAGACCTCAGGGTCTCATTGTCAGACTTGGACGTCTTTTTTTAAAAGCCCTGAATTAGACGTTGACATGTATGCTACAGTATAGGATATACAGTACTGTATTGTGCAGTTTCTGTGAACCTCAGTGAAACAATAAAATCTGCTGGACAGAATCAAAGCATTTTCCGGCTTTTATTTTAATCAAATCAAGAAGTTAAAACTTCTTCTCATACTGTATAAACAATAAGCCGGTGAAAAAGGTTTCCTGTTGGAGATTAAGAAAAACTTCAGTGTTTCCCCAACATTCACTTGTGGCAGCCCGTCACACGTGAATTTTCAGGGACACAGCAATCCCCTGTGCATAATGTCGCCTTATTTATCACTGTTTTCCAGCAGTCACTCTGTCATTAAAATGGCATTGTCTCAGCGAGAGCCCCATTGTTTTCTGTTCTGCACCATTCATTTACGGAGGTAATCAAATTTTGATGAGTAAAGCTACTGTTGGCTTGTGCTTCACTGTAAATGGGTTTTAATGTGAAGACAAGGGCAGGCCTTTCTCTGGAAATGTTTAATCATAAGGTTAATCAGAAAATAGGTAAAAAAAAATTTCAAACTGTTTGTAAGGAGGTTGCTTTGAAACTTTGCAAGGACACACTTTTATGACATCTCTCATAAATCCAATAAAGGAGGAGGTTCAGAAATCAAAGTGCAGAGGTTCTTCAAATGAACTTTTACCACTCCTAGAGTTTGTAATTCAGCAGTTTATTTTGATTTGTGAGCAAAAAGAAAAACATTTAAAGCCACAAACCGGTTCGATCAAGAGCTGCAGAAGCTTTTTTCATTTTGGGGAAACCTCAAACATGTAATCCTATGGACATTCGGAGGGCAGTGTGGGTGCACATGGACTCTGATCACAGCAGCTCAGAGCATTTCAGAGCTGTTTGTAAGGGCTGTATCAATAATCTTACAGGAGAATGTGTGAATATTACATATATTCGAATAGTGTGACATCCTATTGTGTTTGCCCTCAGGTCAGAATTTTTTTTCCCCTTGACTTGTGACCTGATTAAAGTTGCACATGAGGCATTTACAGGGGTAAATGTGCATAGCAGAAGGAATGGCAGAGCCTGCTCCACAAAAGCTGAAATATATTAAATTATGGTACGTTTATTAATCGGCAACAATTTATAACCTTTATTTATTTAGGGAAGGCCATTGAGAGGAAGCTCTCTTTTCCAATGACGCCCTGATTACAGCGCATATAAAAGAAAAACAATTCCAAAATGACTGTACATATAAATAATATTATCATAAATAATGATCCTAAAATAATGATTATAAAAACAATATGATTATAAAAACAAAAAATTACCATAGGTAAAAACGACACTTACATATAAACAATGAACTCAAATGAAAATCACAGATGTGGGTGAATTAGAGGGCTACTAAAAACAAGAGCAGTCCCTATGTAACGCATCTTCAAGCATCACGCTGAACGTTAGTTCCATCTGTGAGGAGCGTAAAAGTTAAAAGCAATCTGTCCTAAATTACTGTTGATGCATGGCGTGACAAGTCTAATGTGTGTCTGTGAGCATGTCTGATATGTTGTGTTGGTGAAACTTAGCAGCAAAGACAGATACAGGGGAATCTTGCCACATTGTAAAGCCTTGTATATTAACAGTAAACGATGTTGCTCTCTCCGGATGGTGAGAGAGGGCCAGCCCACTTTTTGATACAAAATACAATGCATCACCAGGAATAAAATGCAGAGCGCTGTAATATACCACATCAAGCAGCGTCAATTTGGCAGATGAAGCATGCATGTAAAGAATGTCACTATAATCAAAAACAGACATGAGTGATTGCACCACAGTTTTCCTACTGAAAATTGAAAGACAAGACTTATTACTGTACAGGAAACCAATTTATCCAAATGCCGAGGTATTTATGAATCTACAATTTGAATATGCTTGCCAATTTGGATAATCGATTATCTGCATTAGTTATTTATCAAGCAAAAATGCCAAACTTTCACTTCTAGCTTCTCAAATGAGAATATTTTATGCTTGCCTTTGTTGTATATCATCGTAAATTCAAAATCTTTGGATTTTGGACAGTTGTTGAGACAAAACGAGGCACCTTAGGCTGTATGAACTTGTGAACGGCATTTTTCACCATTTGTTCGTTTCAGTCCTAACATCTTTCCATGTTACTAATTTCCCAAACAACATGAACAGCAAATGTTTACCTAGAAGGATATTTCACTCTGCAAACACATCACAATGTTCACATCTTAATAGTGATGATCACAGAGGTTTCTCTTGATGTATTTCAGGGCTGCGCCTGGCGATTATTTTCCTTATCAAATTAATCTGTTGATTATTCTTCCAAGTGCCCATGGTGGAAAATCCTCTCAATTTTGAAGCTTAAAGCTGACAATATTTGGCATTTTGCTTGAAAAAGTGACTAAAATGATAAATCAATTGTCAAAATAGTTGATGATAAAATTTCTGTTGGTCAACTAATTGAATAATTGACTAAATCACTTCAGCTGTACACGCAATGTAAAACTGAATCCAACTTACCGACCATGGCGCTGACCTCCCCTGCCATGAGTACGGGCACCGTTTCGTTGTACAGGTTGACATCTATGATGCCCTTTCGAATCGTTTCACCCACTTTGGCCCCGAGCAGCATTGAGCCCAGTGTCTCAAAGATAGATGCAAGGATGCAGGCCTGTTTCAATGTGACCACGCCGGACCCCACCGCTGTGCCGAAAGAATTGGCCACATCATTGGCGCCCACTGAAAAGGCCAGTATGAAGGCAATGATGAAGCCAAGGATCACCATCCACAGATACGGCGACAGATCCATCTTGATATGTTTTCACAGAGAAAAAAATCCAAGTGGCGAAAAACAAAAATAGCTTAAATAAAAAAAAAAAAAAAAAGAAGTGCTGCTCTGTGCGCTTTTAGCAAAGGACTTAAGTTAAGTCCAATCCTTTCTTCGTCCCCTGATTATAAAGAGTTTGAGGGGAGAAGCACAGCCGCTAACTAAGCGTTTGGAGCTCAGTCCAAAGATTGGAGACTAGTGATGGTGGGTGCAGGAAGCATTCCATAGCTTAGTGTGAGACCGTCTGTCTGCGCGATCCTTCACCTGCCAGAGAAACAAGAGAAAAGAGACACAGAAACAGATTAGTGTCATAAGCCATGATTACTCTTTATCAACAGCAGCTACCATCTGACAACACCTCCCTGTGACTTCTTCAGGAAACCTAAAAAAAAAGGAGGGGAGGGACCAAGTGAGAGGAGGAGAACTTATGAAGACAACACCCCCCCCCCAAAAAAAAAAAAATGGATGGATGACAATGCAGATTGGGCTTTGATGAAATGGGGAGCAGTGCACTACTGTGGGGAAAGCTGAAGACATCTGAAATAGCCACAATAGGACATCACAGTCTGCACTTCAAAGAAATCAAATCAGACCATTGAGAGGGCCTGCTGTTAGCGCTGAGACTATAAAAAGACCACAGTATCCAGCATGAGACGTGAGCAAAGAACCCAACATTAGAGTACACTGTTAACACCTTATCCCAAACACAACAGGGTGGCAGACGTCTCTGCCAGACCTGCCTTCATTTCACAGGTTTTTCCTTTGCCACACATCCAGATAGCCTTTGACAGGAATACATAATTTAGTGAGTTTCTATATTAGACCACTAAACTATCTCAACCACTATCACATTCATGTCTGACACAGTGATGCTCTTGACTGATAATAGGCACAATTACCAAGGATATTAAATGTTCTACATCAAAATTTTGTCGCACTTCCTGAAATGCCTGAAAGCATTGTGCTCAAGCTGATCTTACTAAAATAGAAATGTGAACCAAGAGACAGTCTATTGCCAGCCTGGTGGATGTTTGCATGGCAAATTGCATTACCTGTCTAATCTCTGCTCTTTGAGCTTCAGCATAAACTGTGCTCGCTGTGTGACCGTCAAAGATACACACGGGTTTTGTAACAAGCTTTGGAGTACAAGTTCAAACTAAATCGAAGGCTTTGCTGCAGTACAAAATAAAAAAAATAAAAACTCAGTGAATGGATTTAAGTTAAGACTGCAATGCAGTAAGAACATCAGCAGTGATGTTTTACTGCTGCAAGAGGTGGGAACGGTTCACAGAACTGCACATTTGGGGCTCAGTTAAGTAAACTAATAATATAGTAGAGAAAATGTAAATTCTCTATTTTCTTGCATATTTTGTCAAATAAATAATACTTGTGTACAAAAACCTTAACTGCTGTGACATTAGCTATTAAGGAGGTCACATAAAACATAAAAAAAAGATAAGATCATTTTAAATAACTGTACATTACAACTATTAAGTCCAGTCTGACAATAAGCATGATTCTCCTGTGAATAGGGCAGTGGTGTGGATAATGATTATTATAAGAATACTAAAATACAGAGATGAAACGATCTTCGAACTTTATCTACAGAAAATGATTGCCAACTAGCGAATCAAATAATCATTTAAGCAAATACAGCAAACATTTTCTTGTTTCAGGTTCAACAATGTGAAGATTTTCTGCTTTTTTGTGGTTTCATAACATTGTAAACTGAATACCTTTTTGATTTGGACTTGGTTGGACAGGCTGAACAGGCTCAGTAGTGAACGACATGCTAACGTGCTGACGGATCCGGTGTTGTTGGGTTTTTAGCTGAGTTGGACCAGGAAATATTTGGTTAAAATAGATCAGTGATGCCGTTTTGCTCTCATCGTTCTCTGTGAAGTTTGCTGGAAGTGATGTAATAGCGTTTTATGTGGAGTGAGTACTGTGCTGGACTTGGTTTTTAAAAAAAAAAAACAGCCTTTTAAATGCTACATTGCTTGAAGGAAATAACGGGAGTAACAGACTAACCAACTAAAAGCGGCGTATTTTCTTTTTAAATAAGTGCTGTTGCGGGGGATCAAATTCATGTCGATGTAGAGTGGTTCATGTGGATTTTAAACTGATAAATATTTAAAGAAACTTAAATTGAGAACAGAATCACTGCTGTTGTAATAAGAGTGCGTGGGCTCTGCACTTGCTGAGTTCATCTGATAGAAAGTTGATCACATCAGATCCATTAGAACAACCGGCAAACAGCTTCCCACGTCCCAGCAAAATGCCACAAGGCTTATTTACAACGCAACAACGACAACGTGCTTTAGAAACAGATGGGGCCACCAACACTGAAGCCTCTGGTGGTCCCTAAGAAACCTCTACACCACAAATGACTTGGTCTGGGTTCTTTCTCCTCTTTTTCTTCTGTCTATGCCACATAATCAAAGTCATGTCATAGGGGTTAATGGCTGCACATTTCCTTCTATGGTTAAGCCAATTGTTAATGAGGAGCATTAAACGTAAACAGCTTTCAGGCCGGACTAGCACATTCCCTCGACATGAACCGACTGTGTTCCTCATCGCGTGGGGGCAGGCAGCTCCTTTCTAAATAGCCTGCGGCAAATTATGGCTCCCTCCTCCCGACCAAGAGCTCCATCTGGAACAGTTGAGGTCACATACTGCTATCCTTTATCCTTTGTTGAACCACAACACCCACATAAAAAGATGATAACAATTTCTGTCTTGATCAGGTCTGCGAAAGACCTCCATAAAATCTGAATCTATTACCTAAAGTGACACTGAACAATTTTAATAGTTAAAAATCTTATTTCCCTCACATTAACTCAACAGAACCCAGGACAGTTCTTTTTATATAATATCGAGGAAAGGAGAGCTCAGGGGTTCTAAAAAAGAAAATGTGATACTTTGTTGATCCCTGAAGGGAAATTCTCTTAACCTGCTTCCCTCCAGAGAGAGATCAGAGCGGGGGTCAGTGCCCCTGGACTTAAAGATTCAGTCTTCAGACAGAGGTTGGGCTGAAAGTCTAAAGTCATGAACTCATGTTCATCAAGACTGCTAATAACAACACTTAAATCCTAGGTAGGATGGTATCTCTATCTGAAGCTCTAAAATTCTATTGATTCCTGAAGTACTTCATGTCACATATCATTTTCCCTTACAACTAGACTGGTTCATCAGAAACATTAAAATGCCATTTCATTTAGTCTGCACCAACATGCAGGCATTTTGAGACTTCAGTTACCCTAAATATGGTCTACACTTCAATTCACAATATGTTAATTTGAATTGCCTTTTTGTTTGAAAACCTATAACGTTTTTACAAAGTGCTGTATAAATAACACATTTTACAGTCATTGTAGACCTTGAAGGATTAACAGAAGACCCTGTGTAAATGTTTAATTCGGGGGGGGGGGTCAATTTTTTGACCACACAGTCAAACATGGCCATCCACCAAGCACAACCAGAGACTCCACAGAGGAAACGGTCAAACACGACACCGGAGAAAGCAGAGTACACTGTTCCAGTGTGTGAAGGAGGAAAGATGAGCATGAGTGTGGGCGTGCACACAAGCCCCAGGCATTTTTAATCAGGTCTACAATTTTCTAAACAGGGAAACTTAACATGACAGCTGCAGCTGACACTTGGTCCATTTCTGAAGACCTCGTCCTGCTGTGCAACACATGAACACCAGCTCATATGCCGCCACTCCCAGTTGTGCAGTTAAAAACAATTTTCTCCAGGGCGAAGTAGTCTGGTGGTAACCTGTGGAGTCCTCTCATTGACTGCTGTGCTACAGAGGAGATTCAAACTGTTCCTTAGTACTATAAACATGTAAAAAACAGTCAACTAGTCTAAAGGGAATAATAAAAAAAAACAATGTGTTTTTGCTTCAATAGCCTTTGTCAGGGTTACAGGATATACTCAATATATAGTGAAACTGTGTGAGACTGCTTGAGGGCCCAGAGACCAATCAGACAGCTCTATGTAGACATGTTGACCTTCACCTAATAATGTGTGAAGGGTTTATTTTTATTGTTTTCTTTGTATAGAAAATTAATAGAGAGGCGAAGTCCCTCTTCTTCCGATGGACCCTATGGGACCTTATTCCTGAAAACAAATGGACGACAGAGAATTTTTGATCCCTGTTGGATTGAGCCATGGATTATACATATGATGTTTGTGAATTTAAAAGATCATTTCACATGTCAGGAAAGTCACAGTTTGTCGTAGTACCACTTAGTTTTGTGTGAAATCGCTCAGTGAACTACATATCTCGTCTCACACAATATACATCACCTTGCTTGCTGCTCGGCTTGCTATCTAGCTAACTTAGCCTACGTTCCACAACACGTGAGGTTATCTTACCCGATTGGTTTTATCCAGCGTCTATTAATCACATTAAGTCCCTGTGCGATATTGGGGTGAGTAGTCCAAGAGTAGTCTTTCTAATTATGTATTTTCAGTCTCATACTTCACTTTTACGACAAACACCCAACTTTCTTGACCTGCAAAATTATCTTTTAAATTGACAAACACATGTGTAATTTATTGCTCAATTCAAACAGGATCAAATAATTATTTGTTTCTCCCTGTTCACTACCGTACATATCTCTGCCGAACTAAGGTCACGTGGTGGTCACGGTGGTGTGACACAGTGTCAGCAAAAAGCTGGTACTCCGTGAGGAATCATCCAAAACGCCTGTCTGCGCATCTCAACATCTGGTGTGTTAGCAGCGAGGTTTAAAAACACATTGAAATGTCTACTGCGCGGTGTGAACGTGGAAAACACAGCCTGGGAATGTTTGTACATTCTAACAGATGAAGAGGTATATGACCTTATGTCCTTAAATAGCAAATCCTGCCACGAGTTACTACATACAGCAACCATTCATGGAGAACACAGTATGCACCAGGACTCAGTTTCACATTTATTTCTGATGCAAGCAAAACAAAACTCATATGAAATGGATTTCTTGCCAATACATCAGCTATAGGATTGTCCGTATGTTAGAGGAGTCCTCACCATCTAAGGCTACACAAGCTGTGTGACTTGTGAGCATCCACACGGCTCCAATGAACATTATTCACTGGGACCTTGAAACTTGATAGAGCCTTTTGAAAGCAAAACATTAGAAAAAAACATTTTGTTTGTAACATAAGAGTGTTATGCAACCTGCATGAAGGTTATCTTTTCTCATTACCAATAACAGTCTACTTTTATAAAAAAAAAAAAAACTTGACAGTAGCAGAGATATTGAATGTCATGTCATATCCACCACTTTGTTTTGAAATATACCTTCAGGGATCGTTACACACAAAAATATAATTTGGTAACATCAGTCAGGGTTGCCATTAAGAAAACAAGCAGTTCTATAACGCAGATTCACCGGCAGTTATAATGGCTTTTTGCTACCTGAGAATATGCACCACAATAATATGTTGCCGTGTTGCTGGTCATGGAGATGCTGAAAAATAATCAGAAGATGAAACAGTAAAATGCTGAATTCAAGTTGAAAAACTGGCAGCAATGGTTACTTTACCAAAGGGAAGGAATGACCGTTCTGCTCAATAAAATTCAGGAGAGATGTTTGAAATAATGTGACGGAAACTCACTCACAGGGGGACAAAGTATGTCTTAAATAGTTGATGTGTAGCTGTCATTTAGACATGCACATATTTCATGACAACTGGAACATTTTGGTTAATTAAAAAATATCTAATACACAAGCCCTGCTCATATTTATAAAGATGATGGACCCACTTTTTTTTCCTTTTTTACGAGGGGAAGCAGCTGTGGTTAATTTGACTTTATCTGTCTGGAGGATTCTGGACTATTGTGTCAACCAGATAAATGTTCAATTGTCATAACGGTTTGAAACGATCAAAACATACAGCTTCCTTTTTCAGCTCAGGTGAATCTTTAAGAACGTTCTGCACAAAGTGTGACCCGACCGCTGTCCAAGGTGCTGAACCGGAGACCACCAGGGAGCTGTTCGATGTGATTGCTGTTCCCATTCTTTATGACCAGGAGATATCCATGGTTTTATTTTATGTAAAAAGCATATCTATCAATATTTAAGTGTGCATACCTTGGATTATAGTGCTCAAGTGATTTTATAGACCTTTATGACTGGATTTTAATTGACAACTTATTATGATATTGTTTGGTGTTGTTAAAATGAAATACTGTAGCTAAATTTTTTTGGAAACATCTCCATGGAAGCAAATACTGTAACAGTCTTTTTGAATACTCTATATCCCGTTATCACCATTTTTCTTTCCCCCCCCCCCCTTTTTTTTCTGCAAAATCTGGATTTTCTAATTTTGCCAATTTCTATGTGTTTGTAAGTGGCCCACTAACCGTTGCTGGTTCAATTCCCTGCTCCTTCTGTCTACATGTCAAAGTGTACTTGAGCTAGTCAATGCTCACCCTGGGATTGCTCCCAATGGGCAGGCCAGAACATTGCCATTGCAGTGGTTTGTGAGGCTAACTGTAGTGCCATGTGTCTGCTATGGTAGGAAAGCCATATATACACTATTTAAGTGCAGTCCTTTTACAATTTACCATCTCATACTCAGTTTGAAATAAACTGCTGTTCCTTCTAAAAAAGCTACCCTAAATAAAAACACTTAAAAAGTGACATCCTCTGTTAGGCAACATGCTCTTGAGGATTATTTCTCGCAGACAGATTTTCTTCCTGTGGGTGCCAGGTGGCAAAACAGTACACATATAATGAGGGCACTGACACAAAAAACACAACATGGGGAAACAAAACTAAATTAGGTCTTCAAGCCATCGATGCTGGAATATTTAATTAGGATGTCTAGAGGATACATGAAAGACTTTAAAAGGGAAGTTGTACAATACCTGTGGAGAATATTGACGGAAGAGAATATCCAGCTATATCACAACCTGAGCAGAGCATTTTACCTGTTACAGCATTGACCTCTAGATACATTTGTTGTGTTGTGTGCCATGACTGTAAAGAGAAACTACTTACTGTGATCACTTCTCTAATTGTTTGCGGTCGCTGCTGTACAGTGCTCATTAATCTGCCTGAGATGCCACTGCACCACAGCCTCAGCTGGTGCAAAACACTGTCACGAGCTACAATCTGCATTGACACGCGGCTGCACTATACACGCACAAATTCAAACCCTCCCTTCCTCCTCTCATCAACTAACCCTTCCTCTCTAGGCACATGCTAAAAGGACCTGAGCTAGAAACATACATGCAGCGTCAGATGATGACTCACAGCAGCATCATATCCAGTGCTGGCTAATTGTTACACCTGAAGCATACACAACTGCAGTCTGTGCGTCCAAGGACAAAGGCTGCTCCCATCTACCAGATGCCTTATAAAGTTTAAGTAAAAAAACGAGATATGGTTAAGACAAAAAACAGAGACAAACAGACAAGTAGGCCTGGAAATCAACTCCACTCACCTTCATGTCTCCTCACATCAGTGAAGGGTGTAAGTAGTGGAGATGAATAAATGTCAAAGACAAAATGAGAGTATTGGGGAGAGAAACACTGAGAAATCATAGGCTGAAAAAGAAAAAAAATTGACCGAGAATGGAACCGGGGGCTAAGCGCGTAATATGACGGGATATCAAATAATGAGGAGAGAGTGGAATAGAACAGCCGATGACAGGAGGAGAGGAGTGAAAGGAAGGAGAGAAGGCTTAGTGAGAAATCAGCAGGTTGTGGTGGTGTTGCAGGAGAGAGAAGAACAGACCGAGCTATCAAGAGAGAGTAACAGGGGGGAGAGCAGCGCAGCCAGCTGAGTCTAGACTGCCTCTTAAAGGACAGTATCCGCATTCACAGCACACTCTAGCCAATGACGAATATCCCAGAGACTGAGGTGTACCGCTGACTGGCTGTCTGTGTGCCGAGAGGATGTTCAGATGGAGAGGCGGCAGCCAATGACAGCAAAGAAGGATAACTAACGAGGGGGAGATGAGAGGGAGAGGAGGTGAAGCTGTGCGTGGATGTGTTGTTCAGCCGGAGAAAAAGCATGCAGACGGATCAAGGGCATTCGGAGCACTAGCATTCCCTTGGTTACTCTGGTCAATATAATATGCACATTTTGGCACCCGAATACTGATACACGTTTAGAAGGAAAGCAACAGCGTGAGCGCTGAGTTACACAATCATCTATGATGCTTGTTACTGCATATGATGAAATGAGCCTGCCACTTTGGGCCATTTTTCTTGGTAACACAGAGGGCTGTCACACAAGAGCACACTGTATCTCAACACTGTTACTTGGCTACGATCCACCCATCACTTTCTCTGCCTTTCTTTCTCTGCCACAATTGTCCCTTTTAAGGACATGCTGAACAGTGTGTCTTTATGTGACTTGGTTTGAGCAGGCAGAGACAGCGGCTTGTCGACACAATGAAGAGTGCGGACCAGATTCACTGCAGGCTCAGAGCAGAACCCATGTCTCTTCAGCAGTTCCTTAACACACACACTAATAATACTTCAAGAAGTATGGCAAGAAATATCCTACACACAGACTACCTCAGAC
Source organism: Perca fluviatilis (assembly GCF_010015445.1). Classification (NCBI taxonomy): domain Eukaryota; kingdom Metazoa; phylum Chordata; class Actinopteri; order Perciformes; family Percidae; genus Perca; species Perca fluviatilis. Next base: position 27,362,847 of record NC_053117.1, read on the forward strand.
ATATTAACAGGCCTTTCTAGTGAACTAGTCTATGAGAGATAAGGCAGGCAACGGAGTTGAAGATTTTTGTTCTAAACTCTGATTGCAGCACAATTACTCTGGGCTTTTTAAATAGTTATGGCATCTTTATAGATGTTTTTTAAACTTTGGAAAAATGTACCAGAGTACCGCTGTTTGGCTCAACCACAAACTACCCGCCTCACACAAAATATTCAATGCTTACAGTTTCTCGCTTGACCTACACACAATCTTTGTACTGTTAAAACCATATACTTAAAAACACTTATTACTCACGTACACCATTGAAGCTTAGGCAATGTCTGGTGCCGCTGGGCAGTTCAGGTCCTGTTCCCTTTGCTGTCACATACTGTGCAAGGACTAGAATAGGGCCGATAAATTCATTTGTCCAGTACTGTGTCAGAGGTCTGATCTTGTGTTTGTTTGAATTCCTGTGGCTTTCTGCTCTATCATCTCTCACTCATTCTCTCCCTTTCGGTCCCCCAACTGGCCCTGCCTGCTAAAAAGCCTATCTGCGTCAGCTGCACCTGCTGCCTCTTTGCTTCGCAGCAGGGAGGCGCTGTCTCTTAGAACACACACACACACACACACACACACACACACACACACACACACACACACACACACACACACACACACACACACACACACACACACACACACACACACACACACACACACACACACACACACACACACACACACACACACACACTTGAGATCAGTCAGCCTCCATGAGCAGGAGGGGGGTCGATAAGAATGACAACAGCATGCATGACTGCGAAGAACATGTAGCTCTCAACACCGTCTTCAAAGACTCCGAACACGCAAACCGCTCCATAAATCCTCTCACTTATTCCATTTTGTCACAACCGCCGTGGGTCTGCATTGCAGTACTTAGTCCTGTTGTCATAAACAAATAACTCTGGTAATCCTCCAGATTGCTTCTGATGGCCATTACAACCACACAGGCAATCTGTAAAAATAAAAAAACTAATGTGGGCATGTAGATAAATCATTCATCATCATAGTTGTCTTAGTACACTTCTTTGGCTAATTTACCCTGAGAGAGGCGAGTTATCATCATCCTACGGTCTCCTCGACATCACTTAAGTCCCAAGGCAGCAGTAAAACATATCAGGGTACAATCCCTCATTTGAAGAAAAAAAAAAAAAAATGCATGTGGGGAGTTTATTAGTTTAAAATGTCATTTTGGGTGTCAAATGTTTACGGATATATTTATGTTGGGAAACGATACTGTATGTATAGGTTTAAAACTAATGCTTTTATTGTTTGAATGCTGATTCAACAGCATTTACAGTATGGTTATTCTTTTCTTTACCATTATTACGCTTCTTCTTCCGTATGTCTTTTTGGTCTTCAACTACTTCAGCATACTTTCAGCTTAAAAAACAATTCAAATATAAAAATGTTTAGCTCTTTCAGCACATGATGGGACTTCAACTTTAAAACTTTTCACAAAATATTCAGCTATTAAAACTGTATTTTACAGTTTGATATCTTTTAGTTTTGTTCATTCAGTGTTCATTTCAGGCATTTTTATCGATTATAATGGGTGTGTATTGCGTGACTTACAGTGGGTGATGTCATGGCTAGAGCACGGAGCCTTGAGAAAGTAATATTAGTCGCTTCTCTATAACTTGCTCTCACGCCCACAATTTTTACTTGTCAAAGACAATTTATACATTAAAATGTAGGTATTCTTGTCTTCTTTCAGCTAATGTGCTTGCGTAAGTTATAGGATTTTATATATATATATATATATTTTTATATATATATATATATATATATATATATATATATATATATATATATATATATATATATATATATATGTGTGTATGTATGTATGTATGTATATATATATATATAAAAAAATTATATATATATAATTATATAATATATATAAATAATATTTTATTTTATTTATTTTTTTGACGGTCGGTAAATTTCTCATTGACCATAATGTTATTTATCCTCATTCTCTCTTGAGCCAAAACGCAAACAAAGAGTATTTTGAAACTGCGATTTCAGACTCATGTTTTATTTTTATCTAGACAAATTATATACCAATAAGTTCGCAAAGGCCTTGTGGTGCTCACTATGAGGCCATTTCACTGATGCCACCTACAGTTTAGGCTGTCTGAGCCTTCTTTTCACAGGGCGCTCTGTGTCCGTTAATGGGAGCAGTCTAACAGCATATGATAAGCCAACAAATCAGTTTAGCGTCAGCTGTTCAAAAAACCTTGAAATATTCCACATCTTTTATACATTAGTGGTGTTATTCAAGTTTTTAATGAAATTCATGTCAATTAAAACCATTCATACTTTTCCAACTATCCTCACTACTTTAACTTCTTCTTACGGATTTAAGCTATTAATCCAGTTTAGCTTTAGCAATTTAGCTATTCAGCATTCTGTACGCATTTTCTGCAGGAAATGCATTTTCTAGTGTAGAATTCAAATTTATGAAGAACATCCGAGTATCGTAAACGCACTGTTGATGATTAAATATATTCATGAATGAGTTTTGTGTCATCGGCACTCTCACACCACTGGCGACAATGATAAAGAGCCAATAGTCATAAATCTCTTTGAGTTAACCATCTACATTGAGTAAACTATCTACATCAATTTAAACTGACATTCTACAAGGCTGTATACTGGGAATTCACAGGCAACACTCAGTGCGGTCTATGATGTGAAACACTTTGCCAGTAGATCTTCATTAACATGGTGGTTGGCGAGCCACCTTCTTCAATCCAGTTTTAAGGGATGACAAAAATGAGAGAAATGTCAAGTCTCACACTCCATAGACCGAACACGTATCTGAGCCTTCAGCAACACTAAAGCAGGCCGTGTTACAACAGCAAACAATCGAGCCCCCCCTCTGGCTTTCAGTGTTGAGTAAGCCTCATGTTTAAATACTCTTAAGGTCAGCTCTCTCTGGTTTCAGTGGAGGCTGTACAGGGGTTTGACTCCCTCACCCTGAAATGGCAAAGTGGCTGAAGTGACTCCTCAGTGCTCGAGTGTCTGTACAACGGTTTTGAGACACATTGTGCTGATCCTTACACTGTGTTTTGTTTATATGAAGTGTATGTCATCTCTGTGTATGAAGCATACACAGACATTACAGACTGAACATTGGACATGAAAGTTCACATAATTTGAAGAAGTTCTCTTTTTTTCTTCTACGTAACAAATCTGGGATTTGAAAGTATTCTTTAGAAAGGTCCAGCTGAGTGCGCACACACTGATACACACGCACACACACAAACAATGCATAAAACCACTAAGGCTAAAATAGCAGCAACACAAAGGATGCAGTGCCCAAAATAAAGCTTTTAGGCCAGCAGAAACTATTAGTCACCTCTGAGAATAAACCATGCTCACAACAGGGATCCTAATTGACCAATCAAAATGTGCCTCAAACATGAATGCAGAGCCAACTACTTTATTACCAACAGTAAGGGAGCCCGATTTGTTGGCTAGCCTTCACATCATAGGACTACTGACACAATTAGGATTGGTACATACCAACAGTAGAGGCTTTTTGAGGTTGAAGTCCAGCTTTCTTTTCTTTCTTCCATCTGCCCTCACGCTCCTGAGTGTAGGAGTCATCTTACCCTTGACCCTCTCTCTGTTTTCCTCACCCCCCTCCCACACACAGCTTTAGCCAGACAGTTCCAGTTCTCTTCCACGAATCAGCATTAGGTGCCCAATAGCAAAGCCTGCCCCTTTAACCCCTGTGCTTCCTCCTCAGCTTACCCTTACCGATTTCTCCTTATCTTTAGGTGAGGAAGCACAGAAATGTTGATCTGGCTCTGTACTCGCAAAGCACTGCCAGGACCTCCAAACTACCTACCTATTTCTCTGAGACTGGTAATCTACTGTTGGCATTCTCTGTGGTATTAAAATGTGTTACTGGGGCAAAGTGGGTGCCGGTATTAGTGAGTGCTGAAAACGTCGCCCAAAAAGGAAAAGATGCTCGGTGGGAAAGGAGAGGTACAAACATGAGTAATTATGTTTTAGGCTACGGCCACACTAATGGGGATTAAAGCATCTTGTCCTCTCCGTTTTGGCCTTCCATCCATCCTCCAGACCAATGAAATCTTAATGAAAGTGTCCTCCACAGTGTAGATCTAACAACAATGTCTTGTGTTGTTATGTGCAAAGACAACAATTTGCTTCTTGAAAATGCTGACATGACTGTCATGAGATTATCCAAGAGTCATGTGATCAATTTGAGAATTTGGACAAGGTTTAAAAAATAAATAATAAAAAAAAATGGTCAGAAAATGGTGCAAACAATGAAAAGCTCCTAGAGAATAGATGTAAGTTTTTTTTTTATGTTTTAGTGTGTAACCCTGAACTTTCAGTTCATAAACATAGTTTAAAACAGCCGTTTAAACACCTACCTCCTGGAGACATCATTGTAAGGTTTCAGTTGGGCTTATAAAAACTATTCATCCCCTTTTCATTTCTTTTTTTATTGTCATACAAAATTGAATATAATACTGAATGTCTTTTGACGCCGATTTACAGAAAATGGCCCAGATAGAAAGTGATCTAAATCAATTACAAATATAAAAACAATTTCCAGGTCCTCCGCATTGTAATTTTTTTTTTATGACTCTGGGAAAGTTCTAAATAGCGCTAGCGTGCTAAAGGCCAAACAGCAGGTGGTACAGGGTTAAGGAAATAGACACATAAACAGAGTTTAAAGTGTCTGCATTGGTGCGGATATGAGCTTACTAATTTATGTCACAGTATTAAGTGTCTGGACAGATTTCAGGAAAACAGGGAACAATTCAGCATGAAGGGAAAAAAAGCTGATGCACCAACTGTGGATATATACTACCATATAGTATAGTATGAAAATGCCTGTTTGTTTCTATTAACTCTGTGAGTACATACAGTATGACGGACATTTGTGATCTTGGATGGCTGTGTCCCCACATGTGAGGTTAAAAGATGAGGACAGAAAGGAAGAGAAAGAAAGAAAGAAAGAAAGAAAGAAAGAAAGAAAGAAAGAAAAAGAAAGAAAGAAAGAAAGAAAGAAAGAAAGAAAGAAAGAAAGAAAGAAAGAAAGAAAGAGAGAGAGAGAGAGAGAGACCACTAGATCCTCCTAAGCTGGATCTAGTGGCCTGTGCCCTCCTGCTCTTAATCCTGGCTTCCAGCACATGACCCAGCTAACAGAAAACTATGGAGTGCTTTGATTAGACCTGCTGCTGTGCGCACGTAGTGGGAGACGTGGCGGCGGTGGGGGGGACATGGGGTCCATTGCTCTGCCACCACTTTGCAGGAATGCCAGGCCTCTGCACTGACACATACCTATGCACACCAGGGTTTATCCTTGCCCAGAATTGTCACTTGTTACTTTGCACGGCAGTAAGCATGATTGGTCCATGTACAGTATAGGCAATGAGTCCATGTTACCTTATTTGACAGAAATCTAAGCATTTTTCTGTTAGTTCTGACAATTTGATAAACAAAAAATTTATATTATGCTTGAGTAGGGCTGCGCGATGAAACGATAACGATATGTATCGCGATAGACACGTAATCAATATCAATAGAAAATGCGTTCGATAAAACGTTCGATAACTTGTTTTTTATATATATTGTTTTTTTCTTCTTCGGAAGAAACCAGAAGTTGCAAAGCAAGTTTGGTTGCATGAACAAAGGCACTCACTCTCTGGTAACCTAGCAACGTAGGGAGTGACACTCTAACAGCCAATCATGTAACAGTATCATGTTTGGTTTCGCCACATCGCTGTCTCGTGTTGGATTCTACAATAACAGAACCCGGGGTGGAGCGATAAGTAGAAAGTGGAGTGCCGCGCGCGGAGCGGGAAATTGTTGATAAAACAGGAAAAGTCAGTATGGCAGTTTTGGGGATTTTATAAGTCTGACCGTCGTCCCCACCAACACTACCCGCAAACTTGTTTTACCACCTTGGCGCGCTCACACTTTGGAGCACAGCCGTATTCGCCAGCAACGTCCAACATCTGCAGCTGCTACACCGCACAAGCAGCAGACCGCCATGGAGAGGTACTCTGCATCAGCGCCTTACTAAACGCTACAAAGAAGTAACGGAGGCAGACGTGCTGAGCACTGTCCAGAAGCCAGGTTACCAACCTAGCACTAAACCTGCAGAAAATAGTTCTTCTCAGGTTTCTCTATGTTTATATTTAACACTTTGCACCATTTTATTACACCTTATTAAGCAGTTCTTACTTATTCTTTCTTCACTGTGATTTTAGACTTATGTTTACATTTTAATTATTTGAGTGATTTCCATGGTTGTGTTGACATTTCTGCTTTTATAACTGAGGGGATTATAATCAGAGGAAGGTTAAGTTTAAAATAAAAATGTTTAAATTGAATATATTTTTCTCCTGGTCCTTATTTTAAATAGGTCATAAAAAATATCAATAATTATCGATATCGACCGATATGAAACACTTATATCGTGATACAGTTTTCAGCCATATCGCCCAGCCCTATGCTTGAGTAAATAAAACCCCAATTAACAAAACTGGTTAAAAGAAAAAAAATACTAATTTCTAAATAACTAACTAAATCACAGGGAGAGTCCGGTACAGCCCGACTCTGAAAAACTGAGATCTCCTCTCATATTCAAGTTCATGTTCTGCTTGTTCAATGGTTGTTTGGTAAATTGCTCTTAAAAACACATTTAGAGGATTTGAATTGCTATTTTAATTCTCAATTCTTGTCATTTTGGTGCTGGTGATTTTCCTTCCTTCCTTAAAACCTCTTTTGGAGGGTGGGGGGGGGCAAACATTTCTCTACGCAGAAACACACACACACACACACACGTTTAATCTAAGCGTACACAGCCTACAAGCAGCAAAAGACACGAGGCTGGCTGGATTAGGCATGCAAGTCAGTGAGTCAGCGGATTAGCCCGACACTGTTATTCTAGGAGTAATGCTGAAAAATGTGCTGCTAGCATTAGCCGCGGCTAATAGGCCACAGAATTAACTGCAATAATGGCACTTGGAGCAGTCACAACAGGGAGGGGAATTTCACATGACGACTTCAAGAGTAGGCCTTAAATCGCATCAAGGGGTCTCGCAACATACAGGGTTTTTTTTTAAGTTTATGAACTAAAAAGGAAAAAACTATTTCAAGACTTATTTTTACGTTTGCAATTGATAGAAAAACAACCCCTAAAAAACGGCCTGGCATTGAAAGTCATCCTGAATTGGGTCTATTACAAAGTATCTTCAAAGTAAAGGCAGTGTTTTTAATAACTGTGCTGAAACACACTGATATTTGGACCAGTATCAAAAGTTTCAACGATTTGTGGCCCTGTTCAGTACACATTTACCACTCAATATTGTAGAATTAACAACAACTTCTGCTGTGCTCTTACAATATCATGAAATATGGAGGGAAATAAAGCTGGTCAGATTTGAAAACAATACTGTAGAGAGTAAACTGTTGGGGAATGCAGCACAGCATGTCTTCACTGTATGTTGTATTCCGTCTAGGGAAGATATTTCTGGTCCTCCTGATGTTTGCACAGCAATCCTTAAGCAAAAGTGATGAAGGGAAACCACAGAATATTTCAACACAAATATGACAACTAGTGACAATCTTACACATTTAATGATCTCTGACCAGATATGGGATTTGGCAGAGAACCCAGATTTAACATCAAGATTGTTAAGCCATTGAGGATATTGTGCATCTGCCGGATACATTCTCGCCGAGAGATTTCTGAATGACAAAAACTGAACTGTCCACAGGCAGGTTCCTGATAGTGAACAAATCTGTGCACCAACAAAAATCACAATATTGAATTGTCAACAGAGTACAAATATTGTATGGCAGGAGAGTTCGATCCATGATGCTACAACTGCTACTTCTGAAGCATGAATGAGTTAATCTTAAAATGGCTCAGTACACACTGTGACCAGTGTTATCTATCACATGTTTGCCAGTAGTGAGAGAGAGAGACACACGCGCGCGCGCACGCACACACACACACACACACACACACACACACACACACACACACACACACACACACACACACACACACACACACACAGTTAAACTAAATGTTTGTCCTCCAATACTCAAACAAACAATGATTGCTGATGATAGAGAGAAGTGTGAAATCAATTTTCCTTACAGACAAAGTGTCTGTATTATTACTCTAGTTCTGTCAGTCAACTGAAATGCTTGCCTACAAAAACACCACCAATTCAGATTATTTAACTAAATGCTTTAATACAGGCGAGCTCAGCTGGTCGTCATAGCGCCGCCGCAGGAAACTGCCGTGACCTAACGCGACACACACATAGAACGTTGAAGGTGTGTTGTTGTTGCCACAGCCAGAATACTAATTTTGTTTCAAAAGAAGCTGGAGGTAGCAAAAATTAACTATTAACCATTTTAAAAATGGGGGGTTTGTTCAGGACAGCCCAGTCTGTCGCTAGCAACGATGACGCAGTGATTAGTGACGATTCTCTCCGACCAATCAGTAGTCTGCAGGTTTTCACGTCACCTTTTGGTATCGCCTCAGCTCGCTTGGAACCTCGACGGAGGGGATACTAAAAAAAAATAAAAAAAATAAAAATATAAAAAAGTACCCGTGGGCAGGTACCAGGTACTTTTTTTCATAATGGAAAACCAAAAAAGGAGAGTAGAGTCGAGGAGAGTCAAGCAGGTACCATGTAATGGAAAAACGCCATTAGTGTGGTCACAGCATGCTTGAAGCTGAAGAAAACTCATTGTGACGAGTGGTCTGCTGGTGTTCCGGTGATGGAGGGTAAATGGGGCTGAGGGAGGGTTTGCTTGGGTCACCTCTAATCCAAATAATTTCCTTGAGAATTTTCCACCCATCGCCTCAAATCAGAACACGGTCTTGCCCCACCAGTAGGGGGCACAACATAGCTCAAATCCTCTCACTTTTCTCATGTGCCACTAGAATTTTAAATACACAGAGTTTGCTATAAATGCCATTTAAAATTCTTTGAAGTCTAAACACTCCATGTACAGCATTTATTACAGCAAGAAGATACTGCGGTCTCTTTTTGTTTGTATTCTGCCTCCTGCAAGCTGTAGTGGCCAGGGGGCCCCAAGCAGCCGCTTAGTTCGCTTATGCCTCGGGCCGGCTCTGCATACATGACGAGTGCATAGCCTGCTTATCAGTCCATTCATCATTAAAGCTGGGCTTTTCCACGTCAACTTTTCTCTTCAGCGTCTTTGACAGTGAACTGTTCACCTGACAACCACGTTTCTTTCTGCAAGCATTTTCCACCAATCAGGACGCTGCATACTACAATAATGTTTCCATAATCACAGACTTTAACCATCACTCCTCAGTGAACTGCCTCCTAGTCTGAGATCTTTTTCTACTTAAAGAGCCAGTTATCATTATGGAGTTTCCATGTTTTTTAGGAGTTTGCTCACACTAATACATGTAAAAAAAATAGCATTAATTCAGTAAGAAAGTGAAAATTTCAAACAAGAATAGGCGTATTAGGTATAAATACACTTTATTTTCTTTACTTCAAAGTCCGGCCCCCAGAGTGTCTGCTTAGAAAAATTCTGGCCCTTGGAAAAATTTAGTTGATGACCCCTGCTTTAGAGTGTGCAGGAGGAAGGACATGACACAGATTACACCGCAGCCAGGTAGCCAGTTCGTTATTTGGTCATAAACAACCAAGTCAAAGACACTGGTAATAACGCATGCTCCTACAAATCACAAATTTCAATATAAAAAATGTATTAAAAATTAGTTCAGCCTTGGCATAATATATTTTGCAAGCCACAGCAGAATAAGTTGTAAAAGAAAAGATTGTGTTGACAAGTATGTTGACTGCAGTTCAGACTGAAGCTGGGTAAGCCTTCTCAGCAGTACTGGGTTACTGTAGAACCATAGGTGCTGGAATGTGTGAAACATTATGAAGATGTCATCACATGCTCAGTGCAGGGAACCCTAGAGATTTTCAACGATATTTAATCCTTATCTTCCATAGTTAACTGGCCTGACATTACCCTAGAAAAGCATCTTTGCTCCAGGACAAGACCTGTTTATTCTGTGCGCACTCCACTGTGTGCACAGTGTTTTCCCAAGGGTTTCTTGTAGTACAGAAGTATTTTTTTGATGCCAGTGCATTTTCCAGGCTTTGTTCCAATATTTTGCTCAGTTGTTAGTTTGGACTACCAAAGATCTAAAGCGGACGAATTATACAATTTACCATTATTAAAAAGGAGTGCAACAAGACCTTTATTAGACCACTAATCATGTTCTCTACTCAGTTTGAATACCCGGATTAACAATTAAAATAAGTAGCCCCCTAATTCTGTGTCCGGCAGTCTCAGCTTGTTAAAGTGTAATGACATGATTCAGTACAGTTATCATGTGTGATCACGTTAGTATTTCCTCACTGTACTGTTAAATGTCTCATAGGTGAAACCAAAGACATAATTTACTTAAAAAAGGGGCTGTATTCAATATTCAGGAGAAAAAATACCATTCACCAACCTGTAAAATACTGACGCTTTGTCACGGCCCTTGGTGTCAGATATCGACGCACACCTCCCTCACATGCACTAATATGCATGCGCAGCCAGACCATCTACTAAAGCAAAGAACAGAGATTTTTGAATGGTTTGTTAAGTAAGCAACAAAGCCAGAACTCAGAAAAAATAAAAACTCTACTCTTCACTTTGACTTGATCTTTAGACATCTTTTCAACTAAGATGTACACCATACCTTCATTATCGCTTATCTTGAACAGAATCATTAACGTTTATACATGCCATTGTTCTACCGAGCTTGTGCCCACTCACTCAAGGTTGCCTCTGGATAGATACCACTGCCCTCACCGTCCACCCTGACTGCTTCCCGAGGTGTCACATATCCACCACTCGCTCTTGTTGCTAAAGGGCAGTAGGGAGGAGGAATGATTTGGCTAGAAATAGCAGTGTCACATGAGCATGTGCAGTGACCATTCAGCCAGCTGCTCATCCTTACATGGAGCCCTGCCCCATCGGTACAATCAAATGCAAATAGTGGTAACATTATCAACACAACAGCGTGGACCGGGGCAGACAGGTCCATCATTCACGTCCGAGACTTGTCACATCCTTCACCACACTAGGAGAGCAGAGTTAAAATGGACATGTAAGTTGACACCTGCTCAAAGATTATGAACTTCTACAAACTCAGAAGAACTTTCACAAAGACAAAAGAACCCCCTGAGCTCCTTGTCCCATGAGAGAAAGAACAAAATACAGTATGTCTAGACTATTAATAGAGAAAATATTTACACATAAGTTTATGTTCATACTGAAAACACAAAATTGTCTTCATCAAAAAAAAACTCAGTAGCGAACCGTGAATCTTAAACCTTTGCTCTCTGACCCCCGTTCCCACGCCAGGAAAAAAAGCAAACTACCAGCCTAGCTTATTGTGTTCTCTCTAAAATTACTGCAAAAGTTACATATGACAATTCCAGCTCTAAAACAAACGCTAGTTCAACCTTAGCAATGCAACGAGCAAACAGCACGGAGAGAGTGAGAGCTATCACCAAAACAAAAAACTAATTTCTTAAGCAAAATGTAATCCTCCTTAAAAATAATCGCATCATTGGACAAGCTGTGTGTGCACTTCAGCACAATATAGTGACAACGGGCCCCTCCTATCACACAAAACCAACATTTCATTTGCTTACACATAATGACTGCATGCACACAGCCAAGTTACGATTAGCAGCAGCGGCAAGAATAGAATCAGTTGGCACAGCGGCCTATTGGATTTACGTAACCTATCTGATGATGGTTGTTGAAAGTTCAAAAGGTAAGTTCATTAATAGTCACTGGAGTTGAAATGCCTCTCAAAAGTCTTGGTTTTCTGCACAAAATTAAGCTCAGATGAAGGCTTTTCTTTGCCAGTTAACTCTTAACTTTAGTTAATCTTGAAAACTGCATGGATAATAAATTCACAACAATGTCCTCACCATCGGTAACGTTACTCTCAGCTTTCATCGCGAACCAACGGGCTAGCTAGCTAGTTTATCGGCGGTGCAGGGAGTAGAACGTGTCATAAAGTTAACAATAACAAAGCCCGCCCATTTCAAGTGAAGATATGATTGGTCAATTTGAAATTAGTCACTCATATTGCTTGGCCCTCTGTAAATTTATAGCTGGACCACCAATCACAGGGCTGAAAGCATCACATTTTCTTCCTAGCAACAGCAAAGGCAAAATTCAATTCAATTTACAACGGATGACTTTAATATTATTTTTTTAAATAGCTTAGGCCCTCTCTGAGGGCATAGAGGGTCCTGACAGTTCCCCACTGATCAAACTTTATTAAAGTGCAAATTATGTCCAGATCAGCTTCTTGCACAGCAGAATTACCCGTCTTTAAAAACATTTTTTTTTTTTTTAAACAAAAAAAAAACATTATAAACAATAAGTTCTTATTTTCACCAAACTTCCCACAACTAACTACTTGTGTCGTTGACTTGACCCGGCAAATCACCCCAAACGCCAAGAATAACTTGTCCCATGCTACTCTCAGTATTTCCTAATACTACTTTGCCATCAAAAGTTTTCCAGAGCCTCAAACCTTGGTGGCAAAATCATGACTCCTTAAAGTCAAGCAAGCCCTGGGTGCTCCTGGACAAATGTACTTGAGTGAGAAGAACAGGAAAATAATGTCCATCCTCCCATAAATAAAAGCACAATGCATCACAGTTCAGCAGTAAGCCTGTCATTAGCATACTTAACACCAGGCCAGCACCCAAACAAGAGACACTCTGTGTGACAGCGCTTTGATACCGACCCTGCCGCTTACAGAAGGCCACCAGAAACTCTACCAAAACAGCTCTCATGGCCCAAGTGGAGAGGACAAGCACAGCCAAAAACACACACACAACAGGTCAGACAAAACCATGCGACTAGCATATGCAGTCACATGCTACCTAGGGTAATTAATGGCCAATTGTTTACATGCAAGTTGATAGGAGTTTCCTTTTTATGGGAAGATTATAGAGGTTGTGTCTTCCAATAACTTAAAAGGACAGAGGTTTTCTTGGATGTGTCACCCTCTCCCATTTAAGGGAGGGTCTCTCTTGCTTCACAGCAACCAAGACGGGGAAACTACCGGGAAGCCTATGGCCGCCAGCATGATTAAATAACTGAGTCAATGCTAACTGTAAATGCTGCATTTCTCAAAAAGACACAAGAAACCTTAAAAAAAAAATACCACAATCATTCTGTGAAGACATATCGGTAAAGTATCTGAGCATTATGAGCTATTAAGGCTCACTTTAGGGTCAAAGAAAAATGCAGGCCTGCGTGACAGTGGTAACAGGAGGACAGAGAAGCATTATGGGATGCCAGCATTTTTAAAATCGGTTTTAAGCTTGCCACTAGACAGGAGTTTCCTAAAAAACAGCTGCATACACATACATGTGTACAAACCACAAATATTTAAGTGTATAAATGCAACCTCAAGTATTTTTTGCATCCAGGCAACTTAGATCTGGTTAGATATTGGGACAAAACTGAAGCAGTGGTTTTAAAGTAGTCTAATTAAGAGCGGCAATGGTTTAGATTTTTTTTCGCAAGCTTTAATGATTCCCTGACCCTGAAGCAATGCTGAAATGAAATCATCAAGAGACTCACGGAACTGTGATATCTGAAAAACTGCTATTCTTAAATTTGTTTTTTTCTCCATCAGTGACAGCTAACAGCTTGCTTTATGCATACTCTTCTCAGTTTCCTTTAACAACAATAATAGCAACCCTTGCATGCCGACCTATTCTGCTCTCATCTGTCAAGTGAAAGACACGTCAGCTCCACATGATCAATGACATGCGTAACCAGTTTTTCAGCAACAGTACACACACTTTCAGCAACAGTACACACACACACACACACACACACACACACACACACACACACACACACACACACACACACACACACACACACACACACACACACACACACACACACACACACACACACACACACTTTCTGTGCCATCATGTGATGTTGCAATGGAGAAGGTTGGGCTCAGACATAACAGTGTGATTGTGTTCGGCGGGCGGAAGGTAGGCCGCGATCAGAGAGACAGACTGTTCTGTGACTGTGACACTGCCAGCCTGGTGCCAACAGCCCTCTGCCCACAGAGACACAGACACACCCACTGGCAGAAGCGCCAGCCTGCACAGAGCCCTACCGTCATGGAAATCAGAGACCAACTCCAATACATTTTCCATACATGGCTTTTTCTTCACGTATCACTGTTTATAAAAAGTGCTAGCAGCTTTTAGGTTAGGCTGTAGGGCAGCAACTAACAATTACTTTCATTACTGATTAATCTGTTAATTATTCTTTTGATTAATCAACTACTTGTTTAGTCTGTATAACACATCTATGCAAGCAGCTCTGTGAGACTGTACTTAGGCACAGAGATGCTTTGAGCTAAATGCTAACACATCTTAGTTTAGCATGTATGCATGCTAACATTTTAAAGTTAAGTTCAGTAAGTTATTGCAATCTATCCTAAGGGGAACAAGAATGTTTCATGTCAATCCATCAAACAGTTGTCGAGATATTTCCCTAAAAATCACAAATGCCAACCTCATGGTGGTGCTAAAGGGGAAAAAAGAAGGGAAAACTAATGAAGATCAACTCTTCGGCACGCTGTCTTCTTCAGTATAAAATACAGCAGTCCTCTGACTGGCATTTATACCAACAGGGACAGGTGCTACAAAACAGCACAATGACTACGTTTACAAGCACCCAATAACCCGTTCAAAACCGGAATATTAGCAATAACCCGGTCGCGCACGGCCATGTAAACACCGGCAAAAACGCGAATATGCTCATATTCCGGTTTTTAAAAACCAGAAAATGACTACGTTTACAAGCTGTCAATTTTCGGGTTATGGTCGGGTTAAGGTCACTATTCTGGTTTCTGAAACATTCGGAATAACCCGTTTACGTGCGTGAGCAGAGAGAGTTACTCCTGTATACATGGAATTTGTAATCAATTGGCAATATCCCGACGTAAACGGCGATGCACGGTTAGCGTCTGGACGTAGCCTACAGACAACCTTAAGACGCAATAACTTTTCGGTCACCTTCTTATAAATCTCACTATCTCGGTACTTTCTGCAATCAACAAAAGACATTATATTCATGGTTTTCACCACACTAATAAAGAAATTGGTTTCCTCCTCGCTCCAAAAGTGTGGTGCTGTGCTGCGTCTTGCCATGTTTATCTCTACTTCTTGTTTACTTCCGGTATACTGCGAGCAGGTTTTCTGCATTGACATATATATATATATATATATATATATATATATATATATATATATATATATAAAACTATATTATTATAGTATATAATTATTATTATTATAACTATGTTTTCTGGCGCATACAACAAGTTCCTCTACTCAAAAGACCAAGATTCCTTGCGAATAGAACCTGCGCAGAACACAAATCAATGTTCCTTTTGATGGGGATATGCCGATACGCGTTTACATGACCATAATGTCGGGTTAGAAAAGGGTAACCCAGGTAGCATATTCGGGTTTTTGCCGGTGTTTACATGGCCGTGCGCGACCGGGTTATTGCTAATATTCCGGTTTTGAACGGGTTATTGGCTGCATGTAAACGTAGTCAATGATCCCTGGCTGGGTTACCCCTTTTCTAACCCGAAATTTTGGTCATGTAAACGCGTATCGGCATATCCCCATCAAAAGGAACATTGATTTGTGTTCTGCGCATGTTCTATTCGCAAGGAGTCTTGGTCTTTTGAGTAGAGTAACTTCTTGTATGCGCCAGAAAACCTGTGCACAGTATACCAGAAGTAAACAAGAAGTAGAGGTAAACGTGGCGAGACGCAGCAAAGCACCACACTTTTGGAGCGAGGAGGAAACCAATTTCTTCATTAGTGTGGTGAAAACCATGAATATAATGTCTTTTGTTGACGGCAGAAAGTACCGAGATAGTGAGATTTATAAGAAGGTGACCGAAAAGTTACGCGAAGCAGGGTTTGTCCGTACATCCAGACGCTAACCGTGCGTCGCCGTTTACATCGGGATATTGCCAATTGATTACAAATTCCACGTATACAGGAGTAACTCTCTCTGCTCACGCATGTAAACGGGTTATTCCGAATGTTTCAGAAACCCGAATAGTGACCTTAACCCGACCATAACCCGAAAATTGACAGCTTGTAAACGTAGTCAATGCACTTAAGAGGCCAATCTAAGGGAGGCCCTTAGACCAAACACAAGTCCCCTAGAGCAAAAATCTGGGGATCATCAAAGTCATTAGGTATAATCCTTTGGGATTATGCAAATCTGTACAAAATGTAATTTTAATCATCTGATAACGGTTGAGATATTTCAGTCTGGACCAAAGTGGCGGGACTGACCGATGCTGTCATGCCTAGGGCCATGCCACTCGCATGGCTAAAAACGTCAAAGTTAAAATCCCCATCACAGTTTCAGAGAGCACAAAGTGAGGTCCAGGTCAAATTGCTTGTTTTGTCTCACCAACAGTCCAAAGCTGAAGCTAGACCAATAAATCAGACGATAAGTAACAAGACATTGCAGTGCAAGAATGCCAAAAATATGTTTGGAGGTTATTTAGAAACATTGTCTTCATTCCAAAGTTTGTCCATCTAACTCTTAAATACAGATATCAGCACTGGCCCCAAAATTTTTTTCCATCATCTAAAATATAAAACCAAGAGAGGCAGCAAATCCTCACACTTAAAGGTTCAGAAACAGCGAATATTTTGCTATTTTGGCGTGACAATGAATGAAAAATGTATATTGTTGCTGATTTTTTTTCTATTAATTAACAAATCAATTTTTTTAGCACTATTTCCCTGATTATAAAAATATGGCTTTAGAACTGCAATCATGAATCACACTTGTGTCCCACAGTTTGTTTCATAGAGAAAACATTAGGGCTGGGTACCGAACGTCGATACTTTTATGGCACCAACAAAAAAAAATAAATACTCCAGTCCCACGAGTATGGAAAAATTATTTATCTTTCGGGTCCAAATTTTGGTTCCAAAAGCGTTTGAGCGCGTAAGACAGAGTAAACTGTCTGCAGTTTTGTTGAAGTCGCAGAAAATCACGGTTGGTTTCAAGTGTGGTTACAGTTTTTCAAAACTTCACGCAGTCAGCCGACGATATTAATGGCGAGCCGAAAGTGGTTGCGGTGCTGTTGACGTTACACTTCCTCTTACTAGACAAGCAGGCACAACAGTGGTTTCTCTGCCCTGATGACTGACTGACAGGCTGAGCTTGCAAGGCAAGGCACTTTTAATAACGTTACTCTGAGTGAGCAGTTTTACCAGAATTTTTTAATTTTGATAACTGTTTTGATTAACAATTAAGGTGGAAAATAAAACCTGTGTGTTTAATGCATTTTTGTTGATGTTGAAATGGATTTTAAAACATATGGGATCGAAAAAAGTATCGTTAGGAACTGGTATCAAAACTGAGGTATCGAAATTGGCACCGGATCTTAAGATTGTGAACGATACCCAGCCCTAGAAAACATAGCATGGGAAGTCTTTGAAAAAAAAAGTAAACCCTGCCATAGCGTGAGGCTGTGAAGTAATGAGCTTTGACCTGCCCGCTTCTCACGGATGGAGACACCTATGGTACATTTTACGTTGGTACCTGGAACTAAAGGTGGAGTCATAGATGGCACAGAGTTCTTAGAAACTGCCAGCACACCTCCATGAAAACTGGTTTGACTCTGCTCTCTCAGCACTGTGTTGAACATGAAAACATTACACAATCTACATATACCTCCCTTCCTCCACTGACAGCCAGCTTCAACACAGAACTTACAAACACAAGCTTAAGCTGCCTGACTTAACTGCTGTTTAACTATGCACTGCTCTGTGTCTGTTATTAAGCATTTGGATTTATGGGTTAGCATAAAAGAGAGATTCCAATAACGGTTTGGTCTAAGCTGTGGCTGCACCCTGTCGCCACCGAACTGCCAATTTTGTGTGAATCACTCTGCCTCGATTGTTTGTTTTTTTTCCAGAAGGATTACACTCTTTAAAAAAAAAAAAAAAAAAAAGGCAGGTCAAAGTATAGTCAAAATATAAATTGAATCTGTTCCTAAGGTTTCTGTGAACCCACCTTATTCCACAAGGTAGCGATAGAAAAATGTAATTAAGGCTCAGTCAAAAGGAGGGCAACAATGGCAATATTAGTTTTTCCTCTCTGCCAAAGCTGTCTGATGAGACAGCACCACTGCAGCGAGACTTGATGGTGTTCAACACACAAGTTTAAAGGGCAACTATTATATAGCATTTTCAGGATTATACTTGATTTTGTGTTTGTACTAGAACAAGTTTAGGCTACATGCTTTAATGTAAAAAAAAATAAAATAAAAATGTTTTTCCTCATCCTGCCCATGGCTGCAGCACCTGTATTCACCAAGTGGGTAAGCTTCGCTTCAGAACTCGAACCTCCTATGGCACCATTTTGATTCTACAAAAGGTATCACCTCCCGTTAGCATTCCACTGACTAACATTCATTTTGACGTCACTTGACAGCGAATAACTTTACATTTGAAGCGTTTAAAAGACTTGTTTCAAGATTTGTCCATTGTTTATTTCAAGAAACACCACAATATATAAAAGGCTCCATTACCTTGTACCTCACGTTAAGGCTCCGTAGCAGACGTTTTTGTAAAAATAGGCTAACGATTGTGTCACATAGTAGAGGAATTACCGTATAGTACAGGAGAAGCTCGCAGGCAGGTTCGACTTACATGAGCTGTTTAGGTTTAATTACTAATGTTAACTAGCATTTTAGTTAGCAATAATTAGCCTGTGCCTATGTTATCTCCTTACATATACCTAAGTTCTCGGTCTCTGCAAGATTGGAAATGATTGAGATTTCTCTTGGCACAGCTACCAGAAGACTTACAACTTTCAGACACGTTGCTCACGTCACATTTACGTCGTCTCTCTCAGTTGGAGGCTGCGCAGTAAAGCAAGAGATCACCGGAAAAGTGCTTCTAATAGCCTTCACTGGTCTCCGTCCAGAGCAATTGCAAATGTTGGTCCATTATATACTGTCTATGGTATTCACCCTCTCTATGAGACGCTCTGTAGGAGCGCCTGTCTCTTTAATCCCTCCTCCCAACAAAAAAAAGCCCAGTCTGTCAATGTCCGGAGCCTCCCGCTCCGCATTTCCAGTGTTGCCAACTTAGCGACTTTTTCGCTAGATTTAGCGACTTTTCAGACCCCCTCAGCGACTTTTTTTTCACAAAAGCAACTAGTGACAAATCTGGTGACTTCCTGTAGAAAAGACGCTAGTATTATCCGGCGAGCACGCAAGGTATTTCTCTCTTGTGGCCACCAAAACAGTCACCTCTCTTCTGTTACGTGACTGAGGAGCAGCCCCTCCCCTCTCTGCTCTTTCCTCATGCGCAGCAGCACTGCGCAGGCAGGTAGAAGGGGAGGGGGGACAGGGTGCGGGGGCCGTTGTAAGTATGAGAGACAGCGGGACGTGACAGGAGAAAGACGCCGGTGAGCTGGCCTATCCCTTCTTTATCGATCCCTTCTTTATCGATCTTTCTTATATTTTTTTACTTCAAATATAGGCTCCCTAAGTAATAATTATAATTAAATATAAATTCCCATAGTGAGTTTGTGATTATTTGGCTAAAGATTTCTATTTCTTTCTATCTACCTTGCTGATACAACCACTAAGCTTTATGCAAATCATTGCGTAATGACATCACAAATATGCAAATGAGGGTATGAGGTCATCTAGCTACTTTTAGTGACTTTTGGAGCTCGTGCTAGCTACTTTCATTGGAAAGAGTTGGCAACACTGCATGTTTCACTAGTTGAAGCTGGAGCTACTGCAATGGAGTACATAGCAGGACTTTGTACCACCAATAAAAAGGCCTCTAAACCAAATATTACACAACCAGACATGTCCCAGCAGTAAAGTGATTGGAATTTGGGGAGAAATGACCAGCATTGGCTGAGATTACAGCTATATTGTGTTAGCATGTAGCTACTTAATAGTTAGCAGTATGCTAACGTTAGATTGTAATGGAACAAAAGCAGCACTTTTTACCGTCAAAAATCGCAGATAAAAAAGGACCTGAACCAAACACTACCCAATCAGACATGTTTAAGCAATAATGCGACCCGGCATTTGGGAGAATTTAACTACACTGGTAGCCAAGGGGACATGGTTTACTTCCGTTAGCATGTAGTTACATGGGACAACACCGCAGTGGCTTAAAAAACAAATCTAAAGAAACACTCAAGTCCTGCCTACTTGGAGCAGATGACCAATCATAGAAGGCCGGCTTAGAGTTGCGTAACACTTAGCCGAGAGTAGAGAAAAAGAAAGAAAAAAAAAAACATAACATTGTAGATATGATAGAAAACATGGAAAAGCATAATATGTGACCTTTAACTGAAATGTTTCTTGGAAAGGAAATCAGACGGCTTCAAATGCAAAACAGCAGATTAAACTATGTGGGTGCAACAACAATTTTTATAAATCCCCTTTTGAGAGTTCTACAAGTGTGTGTAAGGTATAAACATAAGTGAAGGTTGTGAGGAGCTGCAAATTAATTCTAGTGCCACTTCATTTCTACTTCTTCATAGATAGGTGGGCATGTTTCTAAACAATGTAGGGATAGGATAGGGAGAGGCTGGCGTCCTGGTCCTTATAATCCAGATTGCATTTGTAAGTTCACAGAAAGCATACAGGTGAGTAAAAAGAGGGAAGTCATTAATCAGCCTATCTTATCATAATACGATTTCAAATATTTTTTTATAACCTTTTATGGCTAGACAGTGTATGTGGTTCTTCCAGTTTACAAGCCCCTGCTGTGTAAAAGCAGCGATGTTACAGTACACTTCTCGTCAAAGTTTTTATGAGAAAAAGCAACTAAAAGAAAAACATGCAAGGTAGTGGCAGACCCCAGCATTCTTCTTTTTGACTCTCTTATCAGAATACACCGTTTAATCATTAACTCACAAACTCTATTCTGGCTGCTTCAATGCTATGTACTTCCACTGCCTATTACAGGCCATATGATATGATGTGTTTAGTGTGGGCTATGTGAAATATAAATAAAATTATATGAAGATAACATTTGACATAACGTGTTTTGTGGGCGGAGCCTAACTGGTGGCAGAAAGTCGTGGTGATGTCCAGTGGTATTCAGATCCTTTACTTAAGTAAAAGTACTAATACCACACTGTAAAAACACTCCGTTACAAGTACAATTCCTGCATTAATAAATGTTACTTAAGTAAAATCAGAAAAATTTACTTAAAGTACTAAAAGTAAAAGTACTCAATGCAGAAAAATCCTCACATTTTAGAAACTGGTAACGATCAAAACAGTTCTGTCAATCAACTAAATGTTTAATTGGCTAATTTCAGATTGTTTTCAGAATTTCAGATGTAAGCCTATAAATTGTTAGGTAGTTTAATGTATAATAAAACCTCATTTAATAGACTACATGTGTTTTGTTTGCAAAAATCCTAATTTGTAAAGTAACCAGTAATTTAAGATGTCAGATTAATGTAGTGAAGTAAAAAGTACAATATTTCTCTCTGAAATGTGGAGTAGAAGTAGAAAGTGGCATGAAAAGAAAAGACTTAAGTATAAATACCTTAAATTGTACTTAAGTACTAGAGGTGGGCGATATATCGTTTAGACGATAATATCCAAATTGTTGTCTGGACGATATGCAAAATTGAGATATCGAATATTTCATAATTTGTACAATCTGACCTCCCAAACATGAAAAGAGCTGAAAGAAGTTAAAGAGAAAAAAAATAACGCACACTATAACCTTCTAAACAATTATATGTAGCGATTTTAATACTGTAGGGGTTTGTTTGACTGTATTTTTTGTACAAAATCACGATCGTCCCGCAAGAGAGTAAGCTGCTACTAGTTCTTACCTGTGCGTTATGACGTTCACTCATGTCAACAAAGATGGCGGCGAGCGATTGTGCAGCGGCTCTCCTGTCGGTGTATATTTATACAAGTACGTACAGCCACACTGAACTAATCAATACAGGACCACGATACAACACAGCCGTTACGAGAGCCTTCCATGCGGCTCATAACATCCCGTAGGACATAGCCTGACCGAGCCCTCCAGGTTGTTGTCGACGCCAGCACGCCGAGCTAGCTATCTACTGGCAGAATGAGAAAATAACTCCGGCACGACCAGAGGCGGAGGACTGCATTTTTGTGCACAATGAATGGAGTACCAACTGCAGGATCGTTGCCCAGCACGGCTCACCTGACCTGGAGCCCTATTGGTAATATACTGACCATTTTATTTACTATGAAAACAGCACACTGCTGTTTTCATAGCCCCCGATGCTAACGTTAGCATAAGTTTGGTTCACTGCTAACCATAGTGAACAAACTGCAGCGCGATCACCTGGATACTGGGGACTTTAACAAGACATCCTTAAAGTCTGTTCCCCTCCAGCTTTCTCCCAGCATGTAGATTGTGTTACTAGAGGGAAGAACACACTAGACCATGTATACTCTAACATCAAAAAAGCACACAGAACTGCACCTCTCCCTCACCTGGGCCAGTCAGATCACATCCAACTCCTGATCCCAGCATAAATCCCAGTCAGAAGGACTATACAGCCAAGTAGAAGGACTATCAGAACCTAGTCTGACCCGGCCCTGTCCCAGCTCCAGGACTGCCTCCAATAAGGACATGGTTGTGTGCAATATGTTACAGGACAGAGCCCTTTGTTTATTATGATTTCATCTTGCTTGTACATTTTCCCAAGAGAACCACCGAAATAGCCTCCGAACAGGGCTTCTTTTAACTTCTAGAAGGATTTCAAAAATATCGTCTGAATATCGATAGAGATATTGAAAAAAATATTGAGATATTCATTTTTGTCAATATCTCCCACCCCTATTAAGTACAGTACTTGAGTGAATGTACTCCGATACATTCCACCACTGGTGGTGTCTATCGTTTTTCAAACCCACTTTAAATGAAAACACGGCCACTGAAGCCTGGACAGCTACGTTTGTTGAAATTATTTACAATTTATCAGACCAAAATTTAGACAAGTAGCAGCAGGGTTGAGCGATTTGTTGGCTGAATTTTGCCATTTTATTTAGTTGATTTAATGGTCTGCTTTTGAAGAACGAGCCGCTGCTCCGTGGGCAGTGAGAATGACTGACGGGGGGAAAAAAGTGCGTTTTTGGATGAGTTAAGGTGATTCATCTAACGTTAGCCTTCGTTAGGTGAACGAGAGAAACTTGAATTCAAAAAAGGAGTACATTGTTTTTTTCTGCTTAATAAGGAAGATAAGTATATTTCCTTTCTTGTCAGTTTGTGAGTTTTTTTTGTTAATTTATTAGACTGAAAAAAAACTAAGCTTGTGGAACAAAGTGAACTCGCTGATCGAACATATCGCCCAGCAGATGGAGGAGAAAGGGAGGTAGGGGTAGCCGCCAGTTGCAAAATTTAAACATATCACCCAACCCCGTACATACCCGGTCCCTAGTGCTCCCCGTCGCCGGCAGACTACTTTGCTGGGAGGAGAGCGGAGGCAGCTCCTCTGGAGATGGATAAGCTAATGTTAGGGCCAGCTAGAGAGCTAGCTAGCTTATGGTGCGTTCTTTTTGTCCACCGAAGTCGTTTTACGAGTTGTTTTCCGTAGTTACGACCCGGAAGTTGCAAAAAGAACGCCCCCGAGGTCGTATTTACGACTCGTCAAGTCGTCTGAACTCAGAGGACCCCGAGCTCACTTTCAAAGATGGCTACGTCGTGCATCATACGTAGTAAACATTGTGGTTATCTACAATTTTAAGCACTTTTGTCTTTGTTGTAACCAAATGAAGAAGTCGTCATTACAGCTGTATACTGCTACCTATAGGCATGTCGCTACAGTCTTATTAGGAGTTAAATACCGCCTAATTAGTTATGTTGTAGCTTGTGCAGCTGAAATTGGCTAGAGACGCTCGGTTGCTATATGACAACAATGGCTTTAAGCCGAGTCTTGAGCAGAAAGCAGAGCAGTAGCCTAACGTTAACGTTAATCCAAACGTAATTTTCATGTATCAAACTGTGAAATATATGTGTGTAATATGTCAATAACTGGGTGAATAGAATCCTAAATGTTACTACAAATGTTACAAAAATCCATCTTTTCTCCGACTCGTAGTATTGTGTGACAAAAAGAATGCAACAACCCGCGGTTATTCGTTTTTCGACACGGATGTGACGTCACGCTCGAGCTACTAGTCGCGATTACAAGACAAAAAGAACGCACCATGATCATTCTCTGGAGCCAGCTGTTCAGCTCATTTTCTGTAAACAGTGCATCATTAAAACACAGTGGAATAAGCAAGCTAACTAACTAACTAACTAACTAACTAACTAACTAACTAACTAGTCAGCCATCCCCATTGATGTATTATAAGAAGGCCGTCCCTAAAAAAGATCATGGATGTATTGTAAAAAAACAGTATATTCATCATTGTTTCCTGCTGTTTTTCTGCCACCACAACGCATGCGCAACTGCAGTGACGTAACCGTGACATCCACTCCAAATTTCTATTTGAAATAACAGGGAGTGGACAAAATAACAGGAACATGTGACACTATAATGCAATCCATAACAATGGCCATAATACTGCCACAAAAAATACTGTTTTAGTTGAGTGAAAACACTACTAAATGGCAAATTTGGCAGCGTCTGCATTATAGTAGGGGTGGGAACCACCAGAGGCGTCACGATACGATATCATCATGATACTTCACGATACAATATTATTGCGATTTTAAAGATATTGCAATATTCTGCGATATATTGCAATTTATTACCTTTTCCCCCCCAACTTCAATTTTTTCCCAATTTCAAATTATGTCCCCAAAAGAAAACTTTGTCAACATCTGTTTTATCTAAAAAGATAAATTTCTCTGTTTGTTCATCTCACTTCAATTTTATTGCTGCAAAATGAGATTGTCAAGCAGACAAACTGACCAATACATATATAATAAGAGATTGATATTTGGCGTCTGTGTATCGTTACAGTATTGCCACGGAAAATATTGCGATACTATGCTGTATCGATTTTTTCCCCCCACCCCTACATTATAGTAGTAAAAGGTAAGTACATTTATTTCAGTACCGTAATAAAAGTACACATTTGAGGTACTTGTACTAAATTTTCAGCATTTTTATTTTATGATACTTACTCCACTACATTTTATAGTTAAACATTGTACTTTTTCCTGCCACTAAATGTATTTGACAGCTATAGTTAAGTTACTTACAATAGTTAAAATCATTCAAAATTTTAGATTACAAAATATGTTATAGATTAAATTTCGCAACAGTAAATAGTAGTAGTTAAAATTAACTCCACCTCCACCAGCTGCAACAGAAAAAGTAAATGTAATACAATATATAATAGCATGGCACTCACAAAGGGCATTTTTCTGCATTAACTACTTGATACTTTAAGTGCATTTCACTAAAACACACACACACTTCAGTAACATTTTCAATACAGAACTTTTAACAGTGCAGCATTTTCTACTTTTACTTTAGTAAATGATCTGAATACTTTAATTGCAGGGTGTTCCTGTTATTCTTTCCACCCCTCTATGTTGACTGTGGGTATGTCCCAGTGTTTGTGATTTTTTTTTTTTGGAAAAAGGTTATCTATCATGGTGACAAAGGAAGAGGCTCGCCCTGAAAACCTGGTGGGGCCTCAGTAGCAGAAACGCACTTGTCTGACACAATAGTTGTCTGGCTTCCCATCGCAGATACATAGGCTATCAGTAGGTGAACAGGTTTGTTCCCTTGTGCGATCTGACTGGCTGTCCTAAAGAAACAATGAGACCATCCACAGTCCAATAGCAAGGTAGACACGCCAGCAACGTGCACGTGTCTCAAGCTCAGTGAAGTGACCCGAGGTAGCTCCTACTTCAGAGATGTTTTAGGTAGGCTAGTCCCAACTTCTTATTGTTTTGGGGCAATGGGGCGGTAGAGGCAGTGCGCATGCCCAGTTGTCGACCCGCCTTGTCGTCAAACAGTGTCTACTCGGCGCACGAAAAGCTCAACTCGCGTGATTAACAGCGAAGTGATTCGATTATTGTTGAAATACGTACTTTGGGCCATTTTTTCAGTTTCCCATACTGGTTCTGACCGGCTGATAGACCACCAGACAGCATATCTGGATCGGTGTTGTTCTATCGGATGTGGAGTCTCTCTCACACACACACACACACACACACGTGTAGCAGCTCCAATTAGCCTACTCGTTTAGTTTCATGCGAACAGCGTGGCAACAATTTCACTAGCACGCTAAAAACAAAATGTAGCCACTTGTGGTGAATTGCAACGTTTACAGCGATGCCTGTCAAACCTACATGCATAGGCTACATGTGTGAAGACTGCGTGGTAATGGGCTGCGGCAACTGATTTAAGTACACAGACATTTCTATTTTACGCTGTGTTCACTTACCAGGCCCGTTCTTCCTCGTTAAATGCAGCCCGCACAGACGCTCACCACAAAGAAATGCGCAAGGAAAGTGGCTAAACAAGATAGAAACCCCGTCGAAAAGGAAAAGAAACAGGGGGCAGACAAAAAAAATTTGCCAGACAAAATGTACTTACCAACGAAATAGGACACCACAAGGGGGAAATGTGCTGTTTCTCTCCGCCTCCACGCCTCTATCTCTGCCTGTATTTTCCCGAAACCGTTCTCCGTGGGTTGCGTCGAAAATGTCACAGATTCCAGCAGTGGCTGTCGTCCCCCCCGGAATGCTTGTCCTCGGTTCATGCAACCATGTTGCCCTTAATGTCGCCTGCTGCTCTCATCCGGGCGTTTAGGGATTGAGCCGTCGTTTTAACACTGCTCAGGATCATACAGGATGACAGCTATGGGATGAAGGAGGGGGAATAGCGTGAGACAGGGAAGGAGAGGAAGAGAGAGGAGCAGTGGTCAATCTGCTGAGGACATGGTGATAGGCTTGTTTAGGGATATCGCTTAATTACCAGTAAGGTTGGAAATCCATAAGCATGTCTTATGGCATTTATTTATGAATCTGATTGTATTATTCAGAAGTGTTCTTAACATTTTCTGTAACAGCAGGGGTATGTATCTCCAATGTCTGAATTTTGCTTTAAATTACATTCTCATACATTTTAGTACCTTTTAGTTTTAAGAAATAAAGGGACCAAACTGCATTTTGTCCTGAGCAAAGATGACACAACCAAAACACACAGTCCTATAGTAACTGAGAGTACCTTCACATCTAGTTAAGGGCCGACACAGTGTGACGTTCTCTCCCCGTAGTCTGCTTTCATTGTGGATTTATTTTTATGGTCGTGCCGAGCAGACGAATCCGTCTTGGCGAGTTAACTCATTTTGGTGGAAAAAATCGGTTATTTGACCAGAATCTCCCTTAATTGACCCCGCCACTATTATACGCCTCAGAGGTAAAATTTGGTTTGCGTGTGAACGTTTTGATCACTGGGTCGATGGTAATTTTTAATCCGTCAAAATTATTCCCAGCTATTATGGCTGTGGCCACGTGCGTAAGGCATTCATGTGTTACGCAACAGCACCAGCCAGTCAACAATAGTGGGTGGGAGAGAGAAAGGAGGGGTTGTTTGGAGGGTAATTAAACCAGACGTGTGTAACATAAATGTTAAAAAGCAGAGATTTGTTAGTTTTTATATATATTTATAAATTAAACAACCCACTGTAACCTCGAGTGGCTTCACAGTTTCAAAGAAGAAAAAAGATTATGTAGGAGCACTGGTGTGTGTGTGTTCTGAAAAATACATTCCATTTTGAGTTAATGCTTGTTGAGATATGACTGATCCCTTCAGCCAGTGTTTGGGTGGAACAACTGACTCTTACTATAACTAAACAGAATTTCACCCACGCCTAGCTGGTCCTACCTTATTATTCCACATTGGACCTTACTGCCTTGTAGGCCTACACTTTCTCAACCTACACAAGGCCACAGTTGTAACATATTAAAAGACAACACCAAAATGTATATAAACCGTTAGCCAACTCTCTAAATACTCTCCCAACAACAAAGCTTTTCCTGTAATCATACCAAGGACATACATACTCACTCACTCACACACAAACCAAAAATACAAGAAATAAGATAAGATTTAATAAAATAAGATAGCAAAGATAAAAAATGCCAGAACTACTGAAAAATATATTTAGATAATACAGTGTAGAAGTACTCAGTTACAGATAAAAATCCTGAATACTCACTATACAGAATGGTCTTTTTTTTCCCTTTTAGAACCATATATTACTGGATTATAATTATTGATGCATTAATGTGCAAATCCCTTTAATGTTGCAGCTGGTAAAGGTGGCCATCATTTTAATCACTTTATATACTGCTGTGTATCTTATCTATAACAATATATAAGAATGTATTAGTTAATTTATATTTTGTATTGATCATCTAAATCTGGAAAGTAACTAAAGCTTTAAAAACAGATAGTGGAAAGCAGCATAACATGGAGATAATCAGAACAAGTACCTCAAAATTGTACCTAAGTACCGAACTTGAGTAAATGTAGTTACATTCCACCCATCGGTATATAGGAGGACGACTAGATTACCAATTGTATAGAATGAGACCTCTTCCTAAAAGCGAGGAGGAGGCTAAAGTATCAAAACTCCCCAACTTGCTTTCTGCATGGAAAGGTTTCAAAACAATTTTTTAAAACTAGGACAATACCAAACACCAAAATAAGGTTAGCTTGAGCTTGGTTACACCGATGACAGGTTGGATCAAATTCTGAGTAAAGATGGCAAATGTGTCTGACACATATTGAGGTTGTATGGATCATCTCAATGGATGATTTTTTTTTTTGGCTTCATCTTTGGTCTTCTCACCAAAGTCGTCCTCCTATTTCTTAAGATTCAATGATCCAATTTACACAAATAGTAATTTATTTTCTTAATTCAGGTGCAGCAACCCAGTTCAGAATCTTGTGAATGTGACAGCAGCACTTGTCAACCAAACACTGAATGGTCATCATCTTGTGCCTCAGATGTACTTTCTGCTCTACAACAGTCACACAACAAATATCACACCTTCATCCCAGTTACAGGAAAGCAATCCCCTTTGTTCTTGCTTTTCCTGGAGTTTCCTATTTAGTCTGTGTTATTAAAATAAAACAATTGGACCAGAAAAAAAAAAAATCTAATTATGGTTTTGCAGCAGATCACATGCATGTTATGTTCTCAGTGACAATTAAATGTATTCTATAGTACAGCAAAGTTTTTGGAGTTACATAATTCACCTATGGATTGGCAAACAGTATGTGAAAGCCATAAGTTAAGTAAACTGCAGCATAGCTTTTGTCACACAGGATAATGAGAACATTCTGTATTAGTCTCGTGTCCGGGCAAGCCTGGTTGGGTGCGGTGTTTACCACATTTTCTGAATACACTCCCCCCACTTACAAACCTTTATTCTAAATGCCGTAGGTACCATAATCTTTATGGCTTCATTAAATCTACAACTTTATCATGTCATAATTAAGAATGATGCGATAAGTGCATGTTTTTGAGGTTTTTTCTTCCAAGCTCCATACATGAATACTTGAATGTGTAGTTTAGATTTTATAACTGTTTACGATGCATTTCAGTTCTTTTTTTAATACCTTTCTTTTACAAATGCTCCTAACTCTCTTTTCTTGAACTTTTTAACACCAATACGTGATTAATTCATATATTGTGTTAGCAGTAGCATGTGGTTTTCAGACATTTATGTAAAATGTTATTTAACATGTGAAATTTCCCACAACCATGTACACCATTTATTGTGAAGGTTTACATTGAAAAAATTTTTTTGCATCTATGCTGCAAAACCTCATGTTTCTGCATGTTTTTCTACCAATGACAAAAAGCTGACATTGTACACAGACAAACATATCCAATTTTCTGGTTTTTATGTTTAAATTTAGACAACTAATACTTGTTTCAGGAAAGGGAAAAGAGTGTGGTCTTGAGTAGCTATTGAAAAAGTAAACACTGATTGAAAACATAAGACTGGATATAAATTCCAGTCCCAAGTGCCAAAGTCATGTGCTATGTGCACCCACCCTAGCATCCAACAAGCACCTTTCTCCTAGTTGCATTATAAGAATGTATTGCTTAACCCTATTTTCTTCATCAGTCTGGTTAAACCAGCAAGCTTTGGGACATAATCCTGGTGCTTTTTCCTTCGATCCTACAATCAAGATCCAGTCGGATATTAAATGTGATTTGTACATTATATTCTCAGTGAAAACCTCTTTCTGGAATTTCAAATGTTTAAACTGGACCCTCCACAATTCAGTTAACGCTGCACCATATATTTGCTGCCATCTTGTGGCAAAACAGAGCATAGCTGTGACACTGACTGCTTTTCAGTTTTGGTTATTATCACTTCATAGTGTAATTTTAATATGGTAAATCTTCACTTTATGCTTAAATCTGTGGCTATGAAATAGTAACCCAAATAAGAAAGAATTTATAATATAAATGTCACCTAAAAAATACTGCAATTGATAAAATGTATACACTATAGTATGCATTAAAATCCTTCAATACAAGCACTAGAATTGTATCCAATATGATGATCAGAGCAAAATGTATCTCTTAAGTTTGTTGTTGATTGTTTAATCTGCTCAAAACTGTTTTCAGGGGGTTATGTGTTGGGACTATTTCTTGGCTGGGCTCAGTGACTCCCTGAGCTTAATTAGTGAGCTTTAGAGATACGGTTAGGTGGAATTCGTTAACTTTATACAGAGCCAAATTAGCTCTCCCTTTCCCTTTAGTTTCACTGTGTTTATGATTAGATAACTGGCAATCATACAAACAGAAGAGTGGTATGGATCTCTAACTCTCAGCAAGAAAGCGATTCCCCAAAAATGTCAAACTTCTCCTTTAACTTTCAGTTTTTTGTATAGGCTATTGACACTATGACAAACTCTAACCTGTGTGCTTTCAGTGACATTATTCCACAATTGGATGCTCCATCGATAAAACCATTTTCCAAAGTGTCATCCTTCTTTCTTTCTTTTCCCACACAAAATAGTATATGTATCACCTGAACAATATGAACACAGCAGGGTTAACCAAGCAGTTCTAATTTACATGTTCACTTATTAAATTAGTTTTCACTTCAATTGAGAGAAAATGTACTTTTCCAACACAACGTGGTCTAGGTTTGATGCAACAGCTGTGTACTTACTGCAGCTCTTTTTTCAGGAAATCATAAAATGTTCTTCTATTTGCTAAATAAATTATCAGGTACAAACACGTTCCCTCTTCCTCATAAGCATCAGTATGTTTAGTAATATCATTCATAATGGCAACGTCAACCACCCCAACTCTGCTCATATATATATATATATATATGCCTGTCCCCTGTCTCCCTCTCGCGCACGCACTACGTACACACGCTCTACGACACACACAAACATGGCGGCCTCTATTGCACCGCTACGCTCCTCCTTCAGGATTTGTAGCCCGTTTAGGTTACACCATCACTGCTGCCGGGCTAAACTGCGGATGCACAGAAAATGCGAGAATCAAAGGAGACAGCTTCACCAGTCGGTGACGAGGTAAACGGCACTCCGTTTAAAACAGCGCTGTTTTTTTCTTTTGTTGTACGGTATTACTTTGCGGCAGGATGAGCTGCTTCAGCACCGGTGAAGGCGTGTGTGTGTGCCGTCACGTGTCAGAGGATGGTGATTGACAGCAGGTTTCACCGTTCACGGTAGAGAGGGCAGGTTTAACGGATATAACGTTACCTTTTAGCTGAGCGAGAAATTACAGGTCTGATTAAATCGACTAATGTTCTCAGTAAACGTGTAGCTATTACATAACTCACCGTAGTTTCTCCAGTTGTCGTTGGCTTTACGTGTAAAGAACCCACTGCATTCAATGAATGTTGGCTGCTGCGGCTAGAGGACGGATAGCTTCAAGCCGTAAATGTTAATCACAGGTGCTGACAATGACCGTATACCGCAGTCTTTAGGCACATAGGTATCTCATCAATCACCATTCACCACAATTTAATAATATAATGAACGCTAACGTTACACCACACGATAGACAAGAAAAAAGTAACGTTAACTTGTCACTGTGGTTTCTTTGCCGCGATAACGTTAGCTAGCTAGCTAGTCGTTTCCGTTAACATTACAGCTCCAAAACCCAACGGTTACGGTTCTTGAAAAAAATGTCTAGACCGTGTTTGACAAGGGGAACCACATAGCAATGACGCCAATTTATTATTTCTTCTTTTTTTTGTTTACAAAGTCTTACGTTAATCGTATAGCTAACAGTCTACTGCGGCGCCAACGGTATGAAGCCTGAAACCATCCGGTACACACGTTCTGTCTCCTAAAGGGGCGTGGCCTCATTTGAACGTGTAGCTAGCTAGCTAGTAAACGTCTTGTGGATGGATTAAAAGTTATATTCAATAATTTATTAATGTTCTTTTACTAACGTTAGATATTTAGCTACACAGCTGAAAGACATATTAGCATCAAGTAGATTAGTTTTGTTAGGGCGTTCACGAACGTTAGCTTCTCTGTTGCTAGCTAGATCTCGCGAGAGCAAAGTTAATTTTCTCCTGATGTGTCAGTCTGAAAAAATGGCATTTTAGTGTCAAAATGTTCTGTAGATATGTGGCTTGTGAAAAATGTGTCCAATATTTACTTTGGTGACTATAGGACGAAAGAATCGCTCATAATCTCTGTTCACGTTCACTTCTCCCATTGGCAATACACTCAGGACCTGCCGCTAGTCTCCTAAAAAGGAGTGGCCGTGGTTGGGGCGCCTCGGTTCTAAACAGTCTCTGATATAATCAAAGCTTCTCTATAACTAAAATATAACGTTAGCTTGTATGAAACGTAAATTGTACAAACTTCCTTTCTACTAAATGGGCGCGGCCTTGTAAGCGTATTTACAGATTCTCAAATCTACTAATGTTACTCACTTAAATTAGTAGCATGCACTTTAACAAAAAGAAAGTTTAGTTTTTAGCTTAGTGAAGAACTAAACATAAATGTATCACAAAGTGTACTGGGGCTGAGGGGGATATAATTAGTTTTTCAAGTATCTGACATAGTTATAAACCAAATTACAAATTATACAAATTAAAAGTGTAGTCCTGATGGTGGCGCTAGAAGAAACATTTAGCTAGGGGTTACAAAAGTGATTACAATTCTTTCTGAGGAGGACATACATGTCAAAGAAATTGAATATGGGTATAGCCAATAGTTTTTAAATATATATATATATATATATATATATATATATATATATATATATATATATATATATATATATATATATATATATATATATATATATATATATATATATTAAACTTAAAACCACACATTTCAACCTCATGGTGGCGCTACATAAACAGTTAGCACTATCACCAATGTCCATAGGATTCATTCTGTAAGGACTAGCATTCATTCATGTTTTTATGGATTACCTCTCCAGGCACACCGCTGTGGTGATTTCGGGAACAGAGTTGGCTCGTCAGCTCCACAGAGAAATCCAGCGTGATGTGGAAGAGCTGGTAGCTCAGGGCAACATGAGACCCCACCTAGGAGTTGTCTTGGTGGGGGACGACCCAGCCAGTCGTACTTATGTTAGGAACAAGACCCGGGCAGCTAGCATCCTGGGTATGAGCATTGCGTGCATTGCTGAACACATCTCCCATTTTCAGGCATGCATGTACATATATACACATGGATAAACACATTTTTCATAAGCAAAATAAATGTAGTGTGTGAAGTCACGCAACTGCAAACAAACATGTGCATGGCTACATGAACATGGATTTTTTTTTTTTGTGTTTGTTTGGGGGGGGGGGTGTGTGTGTGTGTGTGTGTGTGTGTGTGTGTGTGTGTGTGTGTGTGTGTGTGTGTGTGTGTGTGTGTGTGTGTGTGTGTGATATGTATGTGCTCTCCAGGTATTTCCAGTGACACAGTGGTGCGGCGTAGCTCGGTCTCCCAGGAGGAGTTGCTGGAGTTGATTGACAAGATGAACCGTGACTGGAGGGTCAGCGGATTGTTGGTGCAGCTGCCACTTCCCGGTAAACACAGGCGCCACAGCTGCACATGAGTTTTTCTCACTGACATCAAAGTTAAACAAAAGAGCTGTACAGTGTACAACTGTACAGTTCAATTTGCAGTGATTGCATCTATATAATTCTTCCCTAACGAAGCTATATGACAATTGGACGAAGGTGGGCTTCAGTTAAATAAGTAAACTTCCATTATAGTAATGTTTGGTTTATTAAACTTGATTTTTATTTTTATTTGAATGTATGAGTGAAGTTTCTTGCCTTTTGAATTGCCTGACCTTACCCTAATATATGTAATATCATTAAGTATCTGTCTTACTCCCTCTCTTCTTTAGAGCACATCAATGAGCGAGCAGTATGTAATGCCATCGCTCCAGAGAAGGATGTGGACGGCTTCCATATTGTGAATATCGGTAAGCTGTGTCTAGACCAGAGATCCATGGTGCCTGCCACACCTGCAGCTGTCTGGGAGATCATCAAAAGAGCAGGTAAACCACAAAAAATTTCAGCTCCATTATTCATTTTTAACTCCATTTCTAATGCTGTTGTGTTATGTGCACAACAGCATGTGTTTGTGTTGTTCGTTTCTTATGCCTCTGAGACAGCCATGGCCGAGACATAACCCACATAACTCAAGAATTCATATGCCAATTATGACAACATTTCACACAAATGTCTAATAGGATAACATGATGAAGTGATGGCATTTCACACCACAATGTCACCTTCAGTGTGACATCATAATGTTCTGCAAAAACACTTTCCTGGCCATTATTCAATGCCATAACTCAGAAACAGAATGGGATATTGTGACCATGTTTCACATTTGGTCAGATACTGAACTGGTGACACTAATCTCGGTTGCCTACTGTATAGATCTTTTGTGCTGTCGGGTTTAAAATGTGTGTGAAGCATCCACGTTTCACCAAACAACACATAATACCTTTTTTTTTTTATTAAATTCCTTCAAAGTCTTCACTATATATATTATATGAGTCTTGACTTGCCTGGTTGGCAGAGGCAACCGCGTGGTGGTAATTCTAGTTTTTTTTTAATTTATTTTTTAACTGCTGCAAACAATCTATTGAAAGACGTTGAATATTAGTATTCCTGAAGGTTGTATTTAGTGCAACCTATTACTATTATTAATTAAATTTTTATCAATCTTGATATAGTCTAGCTCAACGGATTTACATTTCTAGGATGAAGCCTGAAATCCAACTCATTCCTCCCGTCTTGCTTTCTCCGCTATTGGGGCTTAGGTCGGTTGTGAATGGTTTACAGAAATACAAACAAGCCAGAGCGTTTTTTTTTTCCCCTATCCCAGAATAGATAGGTGGTACTCCAGCGCTGACACAGCCCTGTGGAGACAGGTCTGGCAATGCAAGACTAATCTTGATATTACCTAATAGAAGCACATTCAATTTGTTACTTTAGGTAAATTAATTACTGTGCTCGCTGCATTGTCATCCCTGTTGGGGGGATGATCATCCTGTCCTTTCATGTGTGGCTCAGTAGATGGCGCCTGACAATCATTTTCCGACCTGCACTTCAAATCTGTCTACTGTTTAAAGGCACTGGACCACTCAGTCAGCTTTTTGACCAAGTAAGAATGTAAATATTCTGCCATATTAAGAATTTTGTTTGAGTGTGCTGTGCCAAAATGTAATGTAGTTGCTCTTTTTCACAAACTCAGATTTACTTGTATAATGAGTTGCAAAAATATTGTTCAAAGTTTCCAATCGGCATGAAATGATAATTACTTAAAATAAGACGCATCGCTCTTCAAAGAGCAGGCTGGGTTAATTAAATTAATTAAAAAGACATCCTTTTCTCATGTTAAGACAAGGAACTCAGTCATGCTACATGATGATTTTGATTCTGACTGAACTGACTGCACTTGGAGAGGTCGCAAGAATTAAGAAATGTTACATGAAAACATTATTTTTCCTGAGCCAGAAAGCAGGATAAACAGTCCTGAGAGAGCGTGGTGGGAGAGTCTGACAATGTTATATTTTTGATAAGTGTTTATGATAGATGATCAAGATGTTATTAATGATAAGTGCCCTATACTTATGAAGAAGTGAGAGACCCTGTTTTCACTATCAGCTACTATCTATTAGCACATTTTGGTAATCAACAGATCAGGTTGAAGTTGGCTTAGGATGCTTTCTGCTGTCCCTTTTAAGAATTTGTT